>NC_134363.1:121339064-121639064 GCF_048569485.1 Anomaloglossus baeobatrachus
ATAGCATGTGGACACACATGGGGACAAGTCCCAACACGAGTTTCGTTTGACTTCCTCAGGGGACGTAGGGGTGGCTGCTGACTCGCCTTCTTGTTTTTGTGGTGACCCAGACTTGAAGTCCTACGGGGTCACCCAGGGAAGTTGCTTCCGCCTGTTCTCCCTTTTTCAGCCCGTTTGCTTGTAGCCTGGACCAGGTCACTCCGGCTGCTTGCCTCTTGTCACCTATGGGCCCTCTCGTTGCTACGTGGCTGCGGACTCTGTGTTGGTGAGGTGAAAGGCATGAAGTGCCCTCACCAGCAGGTTGAGCAGGCCAACTGAATGGGCCCCTGCTCTGGGAACCTGTAACCCCATGCGGGCCTGGTCCACCTGGCAGTCCTTGTACTCAGCCACCTCTCTGCACTCCAGCCTCAGGTGGTTTTCGGGTGGCACTACAAGGTGGCCGTTCTCCCCCACCAGCAACCACTGTACCTGCGGTGTCTGACTAGTGACAGCCTCCAGGTTCCCTCCTTGCGACTGCTCTCTCTCCCTGAGCTTCACTAACTGACTGGCTCACTACTCCCTCCCCTCTGTGCCTGCCTCCGCAACTTAGCAACCAGACTCTCTACCACACCCCTTGAGTGGAGATGGAGGCCACGCCCCCTACTGCATTCCCCAGGGGTCCCTTCAAAGGTCAATGTGGGAGACCTGGTTACTATGTGCCTATATGTCCACACCCCGGTCAGCCTTCTGGATTACCTGTGTTGTACATGCAGCATGGGTGCAGTACTCAGTGGTGCCTGACCATGTCAGGGGCACCACATTAGATAGAAATATAACAATCTTTATTAAATCCAAAAGGACAGTAAACACACATAATAAAATAATCTAAAGGGAACCGGTCACCAGATTTGGTGACTATATGCTGCAGCCACCACCAGTGGCCAGTGCTGGTAGTAGAGTTAGTCTGCTTAACAAAAGCCATACAGCTGATGATGATTGGAAATCAGGCTGCTCAGACTGGGCCTGTATGACCGAGTAGTCTATCTTGGTCTGGACTGGTGATCAATGTTGTATCCTGTGGTGCTGTTGACATACTGGACCCTGACCTATCTTGTCTTTGTACCATTTGCTGGTTTGTTTCCACTTTCTTGTTGCTTTTATTTCTGTGCTATAAAGGCTTGTTTCCTGGTTTCTGTTTGTGTGGAGTTGGATTATTCCCTGCTGGGAATGTCTGTGTACCCAGCTCCATATTCTGCAATGTATTTTTGTTTTGTCATGCTTGGTATTAATTTCAGTCCTTCCTCTATATTAATGTTTTGCTTGGAAACCAGTAACACCAGAGTACTGATATAGTGGGGGAGAGATAGTGTTGTCTCAGTTTTTTCATGTCAGGTGCGTTGGGTTTTTGTTAGGGTTTTGCGCGACTGCACAGAGTGCTCTTTTCTGTCCTTTCCTATATAGATAGTTTGGGCCTCAGCTTTGATGAATCTGTTCTCTACCTGTGTACTGTGTTTCATCTTGTCTCACCGACTTTTACATGTTTGGGGGCTACAGATAATCTTTGGGGAACTGCTTAGAGACAGATTAGCTTTCCTTGTTTTTCCTCTCTTTAGGAACTATTAGCTCTCCGGCTGTGTCGAGGCGACCAGGTCATCATAGGCACGTCCCACGGCTACTTCTAGTTGTGTTGTCAGCTAGACTAGGTCTGCAGTCAGCTGAGTTTCCAACCACTCTGGTGATTCTCTGTGTTTCCTAGTTTCTACCCCTTTGATCCTCCTTGATCACTGAATCATAACACCCCACGCTTATTGCAGCAATACATGGGTCTGCCCTTCTACTCTGATACCCCTCTGCAGTGCCACATCTGGTATATTGGCTCTGCTTCAAGCTCTGTTGCACAGTGCTGCACAGAGCATTTACTTAGGGCTTGCTGATGGTTTCCCTTTTAGTACAGAGATATTACACACAGGGATGACAACACAAGGCAGTTGTTTTTTTTTTTGTAGTGTTATAGGTAGACATTTGCACATTATAATACTCACCTGCTCCTGTACTGTGAGAGATAATGTTAGTGGCTTCTGCCTCCACTTCCTGTGGGTCCTCCTGGCTGTGTTTAGTTCCTGACCTCTGCTTTTTATGCCTGGTGCTTCTGCTTTTCTTGTTTGCTTAGCTCTTAGTTTCCTCTGCTTATTCCACTCTGTTGTCTCTCCTTGTCAGGTCCCTGCTTATTCTGCTCTATTGTGTCTCCTTGTCAGGTCTCTGCTCCTTCTCCTGCACTGTTTAGCGTTCCATATTTTCAATCTCCCGCGGCTGTACTGAACAAGCTCCGCCCTCTCCTGAGTCGCTGTTCTCCTCCTGGCATCTCACACCTCTCTGACTGGTAGAAGACTCTTTACCTTTAGGTCACGAGCCACATAGCAGAAGTGTGGTCTGCCTCTATTGATAGTACGCTACTGGCCTGGGCCTATATAAGAACAACATGTGCACCCTGAGTATTACCAATCTCTGCAATCACTAGTGGCCTAAATGTGATGGGGGCCATTAAAAACAGGGTCTGACTTGCCTGGTTAGACAGCATGGGCTCCAGGTCCTCAGCGGGCCCCCTGTGTTTCATATATCAAAGTATGTAGAAAAATATCCAGCACCATAACAGGAATCAAACCAGGAAGACGAATAAAAAAGTTTATTCAGATCATAAATGTTAAAAAATACATACAAAAGTTAAAAAACCATGACCAAAACCTGACATGTTTCGGACCCTAGAACATGGTCCTTACTCATAGGTGCTTCATCTAGAGGGGCCCGCCGCCGGTAACCGCGGTTATTTGAACGGGCCTATAGGCCATCAAACATCACTGCTATGTATCGAGCACTGATGTCAGCATGCAGCAGTGACGTTTAATGGCCGCCGGCCTATCAATGGTCACACGTTTGCGAGCCACCTGATAGCAGTAACGTTTAATGGCCGCTGGCCTATGTGCCTGCTATCAGTTAGCACATAGCAATGAATGGCCATCCGTGCTTACCGCTGTGGCACGGAGGCTCCAATAGACCCAGCATCAGACTGTAGAGACTGAGTACACACAGAGACAGTGTGTGAGCTGGGTGGGTGGACCACATGGAAAATGGGGGGGGGGGGGGGAAATCACAGTATAAAGAAGTCAAGGAACAGTATGAAGAGGTAAAAACTTGGGGGCACAGTATAGATATGTGGGAGCATAGGGGGTATAGTATGAATAAGTGGGAGCATAGGGAAACAGTATGGAGAAGTGGGAGCATAGGGAAACAGTATGGAGAAGTGGGAGCATAGGTGGGACAGTTTGAATAAATGGGAGCATAGGAGGTATAGTATGGATAAGTTGGAGCATAGGGGTGGGGGGGGACAGTATGGAGAGGTAAGGCCTTGTGAGCATGCTGCATTTTTTGCCACTTTTTTGGGTGCTGTTTTGTTTCCTAAACTGCATTCCTTTGCTCCCCCAAACTGAGATTTCAGTTTGTCCACACGTTGCAGCTTTTTTGGGCTGCGTCTGTGGTAACCACAAAAGATGCAGCAGACGCACATAGCCTAAACCTGATGTTTTCTGGAAACAACCTTAAAATTTTGTATTCACTAAATGTGTGTAAGTGCATGTAATGTGTGATAATATACTCACCTACCGCTGCTCACTGGTGTCTTGCGCTGGCTTCCTCTTCTCAGTGATGTCGCTGCGCTACAGACTCTCCGGGACACACTGCTCTGCATGTCCCAGAGGTGACATTTTGCCTCGGGGGGGAAGCATACACAGTGTCGCAGGCAGGGGGTGACTGACTACATCAGGGAAGGCTACCCGAGGCGCTCGGATCCGGCATCGTGGCTGGGGCTAAAGTGGCAGCTGGATCCGGGGCTCGTGCAGCGGCCCATCGCCCACAACAATAAAAAAGGGGATATTTACAGCGGAAGAGTTTGTCAGTGATGTTTGTTGCGGTGATGGATGGTGACACCGCCGCTGCCTTGGTATGGGACGTCCGGGGCTAATGGGGCGGGGCAGCAGGATGGTATCCCGTTCCACGGGTAGGGGAGGTGTAGTCCCGGGGTCCGAGTGTGCGGGATAGAATGCTGCGGCGAGTGTTCTGCAGTGCTAGACCAGATTGCAATGGTGTACTCAGTTCCAGAAAAATTGACAGAGTCCAATGGCAAACCAAATTGCCAGTGACCTCTGACGGGTGTATTCGGGTCCCACACCCTATACAGCAAACAGGGGTCCCTTCCTGCTGCACTTAGTGTTTGCGTCTTCAGTTTGACTACTCCGCTTGAAACGGGGAAGTCCACTCCCAGTGATTTTATGTGATGAGAGCTGTGGCCCGCGAGAACTGACCCGTGAGATCTTAGCAGGCAATTGCGGAGCCCTATCCCCCTCGTTGGGCTTCCGACTCGCTCTCTGGGCTTGCTGGGGGGGATAAGACGTGGAATCTTGTCCGCTGCTGGCTAATTGACAAGGGGCTTGAAGCGGTCCCTGCCCTAGGGTCCAGGCACCCCGACTGTGCACGGCCTCCGGACTGGATTCCCACTGTCGGCACCAGTGGGCTACAACCCTGCCCCGGTCCACTTAAGATCTCCCACGACCAGATCTCCATATCCTGTGGCCCTGTCTGCCAACTGCCACCTAGTCAGTTACTTGGTAGTCCAGAGGCTCCAACCCCTGACTACCCCATCACTTCCTCTGTCAGTACTGTTCTCTCTTGTTCCCTCCCAGAACACCTCAGGACCCCTAGGTGGGACTCACCATCCGCTTGGCCCTGCCCACTGGTGTCCTTGTCATGGGGTGACTAGGCTTTGCTGGCTGGTGGTGTTGTGTACCTAGGTGTGGGTTTGTGGGAGGGGCGGTTGGGCATGTGGAGACTGTGGGCAATCAGATCAGTAACATTAACCCTTATTCTATCGAAATGTCTGCACAGTCAGGGGTGGGATTCAGCCGGTTCTGAAGAACCGGTTGTTAAAATAGCAGCCGGTTCCCAGAACCGGCAAGAAACAGCTCCAGCGATCCGGTTCCCTATATTCATTTGTGTTAGTGTCTCTTTAAGACACTGATACAAATTAATCCCTGTACCTCCGTATGCACCGCACTTCCGGGTTCAGTGGACCCTGACCCGGCGTGCAGTGACGTGCTGACGCTGCAGAGGTCACGGCAGTGTGGGGAGGTAGCTCCTCCTCCTGCAGTCTGTCAGCGTCAGACCCTATGCGCACTAGACGTTTTTGAAGCTTTTTTTACCGCTTTTTTTGCAGAAAACTATGTGACATTGCTTCCCCAGCAACGTCTATGGGTTTTCAGAAGTGCTGTCCGTACACAGCGCTTTTTTGTAGCTGGGTTTTTGTGGTGACCACAAAAACGCAGCATGTCAATTATTTCTGCGTTTTTCACTGCGTTTTCCACCCATTGAGTTCAATGAGATGTTCAAAAACGCAATGAAAAACACAAATAGAAACGCAGCTATATTTGCAATGACTAAAAACGCAGCTATTAAACGCAAGGGGTGGGTAGTACAGTGACATGTACAGGAAGAGGATTCCTTCTGTTGGTAAACACAGAAGTGTGAATCCTCCCGGTACCGGCACTGCCGCTTCCATCTCCCGTCCGGCGCCATGTACGGGCAGGAGATGGAAGCAGCTGCAAAGTCAAAACTGAACAGTAGAGAAAAAAAAAATAAATTTCATACTCACCTGTCTGCAGCCTCCCGGTTCCATGTCCACTCCCAGCTCCTCTCCCGGTACCTCCACCCCTGCTCCGGGTGTGTGCAGACGGCCGGGACACCTCCGAAAGCTGCAGGACCTGGTGCTGATCACCTGATACGGTCACCTGACAAACTCAGCTGACAGTGACAGCGGTGACGTCGGCTTTTTACTACCTGGCCGGCTAAACTATTAGCTGATGCCGTCAGGAGACTTCATCAGCTGATTACCGCCGGGTCCTGCAGCGATCAGTCTGACAGGAGTCTGCACAGAAGTGTGTATTTTTTTTGCACTGATGCATCAACTGATTGTATAAAAGCCTTTTACAATCAGCTGCTGTATCATGGAATTCACATCCTTGATCCTGACACATCAGATCGCTTTGCCTTCCAGCAAACCGATCAGAGGATATTGGA
This sequence comes from Anomaloglossus baeobatrachus, assembly GCF_048569485.1. Taxonomy (NCBI): domain Eukaryota; kingdom Metazoa; phylum Chordata; class Amphibia; order Anura; family Aromobatidae; genus Anomaloglossus; species Anomaloglossus baeobatrachus. The sequence continues at coordinate 121,345,167 of NC_134363.1, forward strand.
TCCAGATTGGACGGCTTGGGACCCTTGACCCAGGATTACTGCGGAGGGGGGGGGTGGGGGGGGGGGTTCTTTATTTCAATAAAGATGGAGTCATTAATTGTGTTGTGTTTTATTTCTATTAAAAATATTTTTGTGTGTTGTGTTTTTTTATCTTTACTAGAAATTCATGGTGGCCATGTCTAATATTGGCGTGACATCATGAATTTTGGGCTTAGGGCCACTTCATAATATACAGCTAGCCCTAACCCCATTATTACTCAGCGAGCCACCCGACATCAGGGCAGCTGGAAGAGTTGGATACAGCACCAGAAGATGGCGCTTCTATGAAAGCGCCATTTTCTGGGGTGGCTGCGGACTGCAATTCGAAGCGGGGGTGCCCAGAAAGCATGGACACCATGCACTGTGGATTCCAATCCCCAGCTGCCTAGTTGTACCTGGCTGGACTCAAAAATTGGGCGAAGCCCACGTCATTTTTTTTTTTTAATTATTTAAATGAAATTCATAAAAAAAAAATAAAAAGCTTCTCTATATTTTTGGTTCCCAGCCGGGTACAAATAGGCAGTTGGGAGCAGCCCATAGCTGTCTGCTGTACCTGGCTAGCATACAAAAATATGGCGAAGCCCACGTCATTTTTTGGAGGGCAAAAACTCCTGCATACAGTCCTGGATGGAGCATGCTGAGCCTTGTGGTTCTGCAGCTGCTGTCTGCTCTCCTGCATACACTAGTGGAGAATGAAGAACATATTGAAGGAGGAAATGACAGACTTTTTTTTCAACAATCTTTAATGGCATTGTTCACGATTAAAAAAAAAGCATGAAAAAGCAGTGAGCCAAAAACGCATCGCGTTTTTTCCCCGGGTGCGTTTGTGCCTTTTTTGCGGCCAAAAACGCACAAATAAACAGTGAAAAAAAAACCCTAGTGCGCACATACCCTTAGTGTGCAGAGAGCCGCAGAGGACGGAAGACCGGAGAGGCCATCGATGCTTGGAGCAGGTAAGCGCTCAGTGAGCCAAAGATGCAGGGAGAGGGGCCACATAAGATGGCAGCTATATATGGCTATATGGGGAGAGGGGCCACATTAAGATGGCAGCTATATATGGCTATATGGGGAGAGGGGCCACATTAAGATGGCAGCTATATATGGCTATATGGGGAGAGGGGCCACATTAAGATGGCAGCTATATGTGGCTATATGGGGAGGGGCCACATAAGATGGGAGCTATATGGGAAAAGGAGCACATGGGATGTGACCTGCTGGGGAAAGAGGCCCTAATGGGATGGGATCTGCAGGGGAAAGAGGCCATAATGGGATGAGATCTGTATGTGGAAGGTCGTCCATTCCAATTTTAGCAGGGCTCCTTTAGTAATAATTTAAAAAAAAAAAAAAAAAAAACTGTAGAAAAATCATTTAATACAATAAGACTGACAGTGACTGGAACAACTGATGCTGGACAGGAGAGTGACGGTATAGGAGGGGAAGGAGATTTTACTTTAAATTACTTGTTTTTTTTGGTTGAGGAAATTGCGTGAAAATGGGTGTGGTTACAGAATGGGTGTGGTTTTCAAATGGGCGGGGTTTACAGAGAACCTGTTAAAAATTTGAATCCCACCCCTGCTATATACAGTATGGTAACTGCATGGTGCTGGTGGGCCCCAAGATTGATTTTTCCTGGTGGGCCCCAGGTACTCCAGTCCGCCCCTGCTGTGCATGCTTGGCTGCAGCAGAAGATGCCTGCTGGTTTATCCATGATAGGTGCAAATTAGACTAGTGATCAGGATACATAAAAATCAGACAGTTTCGTTTGTGTCCATACATTTCTCACAACCACCCAAGAATTGGACTATGAAAATATATCCAATTAGATAAGTTACCATGTGCTCTGTCGAGTGTTCTACCAAAGTGACACCCTTACTGATGCTGGTAATTAGTACAAGTTGTTAGAACATGTGTAATGTATCAACAGCGCACAGTGTCTTGGCAGTGTCTAGACAGATATTTCAAGTGAGTATCAAGTTAGATGCTTACATCCAGGGTTGGACTGGGGTGCCAGGGGTCCACCAGGGAAATTTACTAGGGGCCCATAGCTACCATAAACATTTTTATTAAGTGTTCATTTCTGGCTTCACTAAAATGTGCCTTTTAGCAAACTATACATTGTGCAAAATAGAACTGTATTGTAAACTGCACTATATCAGGGGATTTCTTGTTATGCATCTTATTTATAATCAGTAGCAGTTTTTCCACACAGACATTACTTGTCCCACTACTGGAACACCCCAGTCCATCAGGCGAACAATATTCAAAGTGAAGCAAAATGCTACCCAGCATCTTCAAATTGGAAAAACCTTTACTAAAATGAATCCACCTTTACCTCCATCTATCCACCCATATAGGGTCTTTCCCAACTGACTTGGGAAATTCCCTATAACAGTCAGTCAATATGTGGTGGTGTAAAAGCATTAACACTCTAAGGGTACTTTCACACTTGCGTTTTTGTCCTTCCATTACAATCCGCCCTTTTGGAAAACAGCGGAATCCGTTAACGGATTCCGCTGTTTCCCATAGACTTGTATGGGTGACTGATTGTACCAAAAGGACCTGCGTTGCTTCCGCTGGGCGACTCAGTTGCTTCCGCCCAGCAGGAGGAACGCAGCTTGTAATGTTGTTTTCAGCAGCGGAATCCTCTGGATTTCACTGCGCATGCTCTTTTTTTTTTTTTTTTTTAAATCAAACTTTATTTTGGCTTGCAGTGGCCGAACGTTCAGCTGAGCACTCGGCCATCGGCAAGTGACAGCACTCAGCTGAGCGCCCGCCCGCCGGCATGCCCGGGCGCCGGCAAGTGACAGCGCTCAGCTGATCACCCGCGGGCATGCCCAGGCGCCGGCAAGTGACAGCGCTCAGCTGAGCGCCCGCCCGCCGGCTGCAGGGAGCGATTAGCTGATCACCCGGCTGCGGGGAGCGATCAGTTGATCGTTCACAATAGTCTGCCGCTGGTAAAACTAAAAAAAAAAAAAAAAAAAAAAAAATCAAAACGGATTCCGCTGTTTTGCAGCATCCGTTGCGCCACTATATGCAACACATCCGTTGCATCCGTCACACAACGGATGCCGTTCAACGCAAGTGTGAAACTAGCCTAAGAAACCTTTTTCCATTTGGAGACTCGTGACCATTCGCTTCACTTTAGTCTGACATCTATTTTCTGTCTTTGCCATCATAGTGGTATCCATACCAATACAATGTATATTGGCAATTATTGGATCTGTAGGATACAGATCCAAAATCAGAGTCATGTGCCTAAACATTCACACACAAAAGATGACACTGGGGTACAGGATAGTGACGCTTTATATTTGGTACAGGATAAGACTTTGGTGCTGAGGGAAAGAGCAGTGTCAAATTATCCAGTACCCAAATTTTTCTGATATCTCTCTTGTCCTCTGCACCCAGTTTTCCCATGAGAGAGAATGGGAAAGCTGGGTGCTGAGGACGAGAGGGACACACACACTATGCCCAGCATGTCACAGCCTGTACCCAAGTTACCCCTCAAACCCCATATTCCTTAATACCCCCTGTCACCGTCTGATTCCCCATATGCCACTCAACCTGGGCACACACCCATCACTGGTCACATGTGCCCCCCCTCCCTGCTGCGCAAAACTCAGGCTCCTCCCACAGGGGTATGACATTGCAGGCCCTGGCAGCACCACTAGGATGCACTCTGTCTGGGAAGGAGCTAGTGATGGGCAGTCTAGCTCTTTGGTGATCCGGTTCCCATTGCTACGCTCACCAAAAAGCCGGATCTTTGATAGTTCTCGGCTCCTTATTAAATGTGGTCACCTGGGGTGACCACATTTAAGATTATAGTAACGCCGTCAAAAAATTCTGCCCACCAGCGGCTAAACCCCGCCCACTTATAAGTGACCAATTAGATTGACGAGTAGGCAGAGCCCAGCAGCGGGTGGGCGGGGCTCCAGCAGTGAAAAGAGCAGTTTAGTGATTTCAATGGCTCACAGTGGTGATCCGGCTCCCTGCAGTGACTGACAGGAGCCGGATCTTTGTGTCGGATCGTTTGCGACCGACACATCACTAGGAGCTTCTACTCTGCCCCTGGAGCTCATAAGCTCCAGGTGAGCCCTCCAGGTCAAGAGCCGGGGTGACCACCCTCTGCCCACTGTAGCTATGCTACTGGTGCCATAATCTGACTGCTGTATACAGTTAGGTGGCATCCCGACGGTCTAACAAGCCGATGCTGCTTACATCTGTTCTAACACTAGTAGTTTAATCAATGGAATAGAAACAGGTAGGGAAGAGCAGAAAAGTTTATTTTTCTCTTTAGCATTACCAAGGCTCTCCAGTCTAACAAATTTTACCCTGCTTCCTAAATTTAACCCACTTCACCCAAGATGTATTGGAGTTGCCAGGCAAAACTCTCTTCCCAGCCTATATATTAGATTAGGCATCTTGGAGAAAAGTGACTTAATTTAGAAGAAAAAAAAATTATATAGAATATAAAATATATATAAAAATGATATGCAAACATGACACCTAGTAAGTAGAAACAATGATTTATTACGATTTCACACATCTACACAATCTGGACAAAGACCAGACCAGGTCACAATGACTAAGTGCTGCTAACTTGATCCCCTGATGTTACTGCACATGGTCATCATACTGGGACTCGTGTCTCAACAAGACAGTTAGATCCCTCAGTGGGCTCCAATACTTCCATTATTAGTAATCGAGGTCCAGCCACAATGCGCTTGTAGATTGTGTGGTAGTCTAAATGAAGACAGTTGATCCCATTTACAGACTTGATAAACTGGCAGACCTAGACAATGATAGAACATTCATAATGTCAGTAACTTTGAATATCAGTCATGCTTCAAGTGACCACCCCTCACTCCCTTCATACCTTCATTCCAGACACAATAGCTGGTCCTGTAGGATCCAAAGTATGAATATAAGTTGGGCCTGTTCCTCGGGCCATAAACCCCCAACCTACAGCATCACCCATAATCTGGAAGAAATATTGGGTCAAAATGATTCACTGCGCGTGTCAGATTAAAGTATGTGAGCATCCATGAACGATTTGTGGAAAAAAACAAAAAAACCCAAAAGGATCTTTGATGTATAGGAAAAGAAGTTATGCTTTCCATGCATCTGAATGAACCACCAAGTTGCCATTCTCACCGAACATTGAGGGGCTGGGGGAATGTAGTAGACTCCTGACAAGGAGTTTCAAGTTAGAGGACCATCTCAGTCATCAGTGGAGCACTACACAGAAGGGCAGCACAAGTGGGGTCAGGTTTAAGGAAGCGCAAATGCCTCGAGAATATTTCTCACTTGTAGTTGTATGTTCCAATAACAGCTCCCAACCATCCTCTATTCTGTGGGACTGTCCCAATTTGAGAGCTGTCCTGCTGCTAACAGCTGTTGTCCTGGCTCTTCCCCGCAGGGCAATGAATAAATTAAACTATTCAGTTCCTAAATTAAATTCTCCTCTGGTCTACTGGGACTTGAACTTGTGAACTCCTTGTCCATAGGCAGCAGCTCTACCATTGAGCTACTACCTCTATTGAAAGATGTAAGACTTTGTAATCTTGACCTATTTCAGGACACACACACACACACACACACACACACACACACACACACACACACACACACACACACAAATAAATGTACAAAAAACCACGCATTTACACTACATGCGAACATGGACTAGTTGTCCAAGCAAAATGGACAAGATGTCATGAAATTTCTACCCCTGGTGTGTCTAAACACACTGCTAAACTGTGCAGTTTGTGTTTTTTTCTTTATAAGCTTCAGGATTCACATCTGCAAACATGTATCAAATAAGGGGGACAATGCATGAAAAAAAATGCTGCCAACACGCAATAATCAGAAGAAATTGTTATTGCGCTTGTGGTGCGGACACCTGCATAAAAACGCAGCATTTACGCTACGTGTTAACACGTCCTCAGCAATACATTTGTATTATAATTGTTTAATTAAAACCCATACAAAATGTAATAAATTGCGCTTTATGCCATTTACCAATCCCCCACAAATAATCTGATCGCTGTCTTGTTCAGGTTGATACGATTACAGGGACACCAAATATTTTTCATGCCATTTGCTGATTTGTGATGTTTATTTTATAAAGTAATAAAATTACATTTCTTTATAAAATTACTAAAAATTAAAAAATAAACAAAAAACACAAACTCCTTTCCTCTCCCTCTAGAATATACGACACAGAATGCTGCCCTGTACAATGGAGATCTGTCCTGTATGAGAGGATGCATTGTAGGTTCATCTATGCAAAATCCACCCTCTGATTCCTAGTGGCTCAACAGCTTCGAATAGCCAGAAAAGCTAGGAGCTCTGCTGGACATGTTTGCAAGTTGCTGTTTTAATCCAAGGTGGTGGGAAAAAAAATAAATAAATAAATAAATAAATAAAATAAATATAAAAAAAAATAAATTGTATTTTAATTCTCATTTATAGTAGCTTTGTGGGGAGAAATGAATCTGACCCTTTCCTTCACCAACAAAGATGCTGTATCTATTTATCTATCCATGTATCTATCATGTATGTACCCTGTGGGCAGAATTCGGCACATTAGTATTTTGGTCACATGATACTTTTTATACATGTCCTACTCCAAGCTGTATAGGCTTGAGAGACAACTACCAAGTAAAATCAGGTGATGTGCATCTCTAATGAGGAGGGGTGTGGTGTAATGACATCACCCTATATAAAGGTGTCCTTAATTAGGCAACTTCCTTTCCTTTGGCAAAAGGAGTCAGAAGAGCGATTTGACAGGCTCTGAAGAGTCAAAAATTGTGAGACTTCTTCCAGAAGGATGCAGCAGTCTTAAAATTGCAAAACTTTTGGAGTGATCACCGAACAAGCAAGATTTTCATGGCAAATAGCCAATAGGGTCGCAAGAAGCATGTTGGGGCAAAAAAAGCGCAATATAACTGCCCATGAATTGAGGAAAATAAAGCGTGAAGCTGCAAAGATGCCATTTGCCACCAGTTTTGCCATATTTCAGAGCTGCAACGTTACTAGAGTATCAAAAAGCACAAGGTGTGCCATACTCAGGGACATGGCCAAGGTAAGGAAGGCTAAAAAACAACCACCCTTGAACAAGAAAAATAAGATAAAACGTCAAGAAATATCTTAAGACTGATTTTTTTTTTTTTTTATTTTTTATCAACTGATGAAATGAGTGTGACTCTTCATGGGCCAGAGGCTGGATCAGTAAAAGGCAGAGAGCTCCACTCCACCAGCAAGGTGGAGGTGGGGTACTTGTATGGGCTGGTATCAAAGATGAACTTGTGGGGCCTTTTCCGGTTGAGAATTGAGTGAAGCTCAACTCCCAGACCCATTGCCAGTTTCTGGAAGACAACCTCAAGCAGTGGTACAGGAAGAAGAAGTCAGTATCGGTCAAGAAAAACATGATGATTTTCATGAAGGACAAGGCTCTATCACATGCATCAAACTACTCCACAGCGTGACTGGCCAGTAAAAAGGTCTAAAAGATGAAAGATAATGACATGGCCCCCATTGTTCACCTCATCTGAACCCCATAGAGAACCTGTGGTCCCTCAAAATGTGAGATCTACTGGGAGGGAAAACAGTACACCTCTCGGAACGGTGTCGGAGGCTGTGGTGGCTGCTGCACGCAATGTTCATCTTAAACAGATCATACAACTGACAGAATCTATGGATGGTAGGCTGTTGAGTGTCATCATAAAGAAAGGCCACTATATTGGTCACTTTTTTGGGGGTTTTTGCATGTCAGAAATGTTTATTTCTAAATTTTGTGCAGTTATATTGGTTTACCTGGTGACAAAACAAGTGAGTTAGGAATATATTTGGTTTATTAAGTTGCCTAATAATTCTGCACAATAGTTACCTGCAAACCTATCCTCCCAAGATTGCAAAATCTATAAAAAAAAAAAACAACTTCCAAAAATATTAAGCTTTGATATTTATGAGTCTTGGGGTTGATTGAGAACATAGTTGATCTAATAAAAATTCTCTAATACACAACTTGCCTAATAAGTCTGCACACAGTGTATAATCCATCTTTGTAGCTTAATCTGCTTCTGGTTTCTCTAATGCAATACAGAGGTCAAGATTACCAAATCTTTCTAGGTTTTCCAATAGAGGCAGTAGCTCAGTGGTACAGCTGCTGCCTATGGACAATGAGTTTGAGTCCTGGCTGTCCAGGTAAACCAGAGCAGATAATTTATTCACTGCACTGAGGGGAGGAGCCGGGACATCAGCTGTGAGCCATGGGACAGAGCTCAAAATCGGGACAGTCCTGCAGAATCCAGGATGGTTGGGAGGTATGCTATAGTGCTTGTAGAAAGTGGAAGGTGAAGACACGGCCATCTTAAAGATTTGCTCGATTGTGACCTCTGATCTTCCAACCAAGGAAAATGTAGTTTCCTTTGTGGAGCGCGCTTTCAGCCCTGCAGGCACCTGCCTATCACTAGCTGAAAAAGCAACTGAAATTGCTTCTGATCCACATAGCTAAAGTGGATTAAGAAGCTTTGAGCCCTTTCCTATTACTTTAAAACCATACAAACAAGGACTTGTCTTTCCCCCAGACACTGACAGGTTTACTTTAAAGCAAAACCTTACACATAATATCCAAGCAAGGCCACCCTTCCTGCTCATCATAAAAGGATGGAAGAATAATATCTTGAGGCTTTAGCAAGGTCAGGTTTCAGGATCACTATCCTCTATGGATAGCACTTGGATGTCACTAAAGGCCCCGTCACACTAAGCAACATCGCTAGCAACATCGCTGCTAACGAACAACTTTTGTGACGTTGCTAGCGATGTTGCTGTGTGTGACATCCAGCAACAACCTGGCCCCTGCTGTGAGGTCGTTTGTTGTTGCTGAATGTCCTGGGCCATTTTTTTAGTTGTTGCTCTCCCGCTGTGAAGCACAGATCGCTGTGTGTGACAGCGACAGAGCAACAACTAAATGTGCAGGGAGCTGGCTTCTGCGGAGGCTGGTAACCACAGTAAACATCGGGTAACCAAGAAGCCCTGTCCTTGGTTACCCGATATTTACCTTTGTTACCAGCCTCTGCCGCTCTCACTGTCAGTGCCGGCTCCTGCTCTGTGCACATGTAGCTGCAGGACACATCGGGTTAATTAACCCGATGTGTGCTGTAACTAGGAGAGCAGGGAGCCAGCGCTAAGCAGTGTGCGCTGCTCCCTGCTCTGTGCACATGTAGCTGCAGTACACATCGGGTAATTAACCCGATGTGTGCTGTAACTAGGAGAGCAGGGAGCCAGCGCTGAGTGTGCGCTGCTCTCTGCACGTGTAGCTGTGTGCGCTGGTAACCAAGGTAAATATCGGGTTGGTTACCCGATATTTACCTTAGTTACCAAGCGCAGCATCTTCCACGGGGCGCTGGGGGCTGGTCACTGGTTGCTGGTGAGCTCACCAGCAACTTGTGTAGCGATGCTCCAGCGATCCCTGCCAGGTCAGGTTGCTGGTGGGATCGCTGGAGCGTCGCAGTGTGACATCTCACCAGCAACCTCCTAGCAACTTACCAGCGATCCCTATCGTTGTTGGGATCGCTGGTAAGTTGTTTAGTGTGACTGGACCTTTACCCTGTGTGGTGATAAGGCTGTTGGGATGATAGTCTTCTGGGATAGATTAAGTGATCTGGCTAAAAGCTCAAATGGGGGCTGTCACTGGTGACAGGATGAAATCAAAGTCCCATGGAGGTAAGCTATGCTGCTCTCTGGTCTGGCTCATCTAGGCGCTACTGAGAGGGGCCTCTATTAGAAATGCCAAATCTTCCCTTCCATGTACAGGGTTACTCTGAGGAACTTTTGACACTGGATGCTTATAGGGACACCACTACGAATCCCTCGGATCCAGTCATGTGACAATGTGGAAATAGATATTCCACTGTGGATCGATTAACTCCATCTTGAAAGTATGTGTAGATGACTGTTGAGGGCTTTCAGGGTTATTACTGTGATATGATTTGTCAGGCTTTTCACGAGAAAAAAAAAAAAAAAAAGTTGGAATATAACCACCGCTCTGTCGGGAAACAGCCAACAGAACCGCCTTTTGCCACAGGTTTCATATTTTCATTTCTAAGGCAAGCCGTTTCCTTACTGACGCGTATGGAGGTGAAAAAAAACAAACATTTCTGGAGGAGGAAACCTTGGAATAGTAGTTTGAGGCCACCTGATCCCTGGTAGGGATCCTTTTGGCCAAATCCTTTCAAAAAGGACTTTAAGATAGGAAAGTATGGGTTTGGAAATCCCTTTAAATCGCCCACTGTCTAATATATCAACCAAGGTTGGGCTGAATAAGTATTTTCCCTGGCCAACACTTCAACCAGAGGGCTCTTCTGGCTGCATTTAATAGGGCTACTGATTTAGTCATTAGCTTAGTTTAGTCTGCAGATGCATCTGCAATGAAGGACACTGCTCTGTGTAAAGAGGGGAGAGCTTATAAGATACTCTTTTGGGGCTTTATCTCTTAGCTGATCCTTTAGTTGGTCAATCCACACCGACAGTGACCTTGCCATGTAGGTAGCTGTAATGGCTGGTCTCAAGCTCCTGCTGGGGACTCCCTGTCATTTGAGGAAGTGGTCAGCGTCTGTCTAGAGGGTCCCTCAAAAGTCCCCCATATGCTCAAAAAGGGACAAAACGTTATGCTTTAGTGTGGCGCCCCAGGACCTGGTCGCCACAACAGCATTGCCCTCCAAAAGGGTTAATGCTGAGCCTGGAGGTAATTGGGAGGTCTATTGGCCAGTAAGTTTAACATCCAACGCAGTTCTCCCTCCGGCCAGCAGGGGGAGCTCTGAACCTGGAATTCCAGGGAGCATTCCTTAAGTCTGACCTGAGGGAGGAAGTAGTAGTCAGTCTGTAGAGAGAAGTGATAGGAAGCAGACGCAGAGTAGTGCTGTCCTGTGGAACTGGGGCCTAGAGCTGGAGCAGCTTGGCCCAGGGAGGCAGGAGGAGCAGAGGCAAAGGAGAGACTCGGACATCGGAGTCTGGCCATCAGGGCCTAAAATACTTTCTGGTAGCCGAATCCGAAGGGCAGGAGAGCTGCAAGCACCTGGCCCATAAACCGCCCGAAGGTACAGCTGCATCATCAGGGCCCGGTGTGGACTCCAGCAGAGAAGCACCAGAGAGGGCCTGTGCAGCCTACCACAGAGGGAAAGGGACGTACCACTGGTCCCAGCAGCAAGAGGGCCATTGCTAAATCCAGAGAACAGGGTCCTATCACAGCAAGGGAAAAGAACAGGAGTAGGCCTCATACTCATCTGGCCAAAACGACAGCTCAGTTACTTCCAGGCCGGCCGGAGCCCTCTACCACCTGTAACGGTCTCCCAGGACTAACAGTTTGTGGAGTAAAAGGAGAAGGTAAAGAGACTGTTTGTGCCCGTTTCATGCCTGTCGGCCCTGTACCGTGTTTTCCACACAACACCATAGACTCACGACCACCAACAGTGTCCCCGGGGCACCGCTCCACCTGTGGGGAGCAGTACCACCATTGCTGCCATATCACCCCGGAGGCCTCACACAGCAGCGGCGGCTTAATAGCCGCATACCACAGGTGGCGTCACGGACACAAACCCCAAGTCACCAGCCATATTTAACTGACACCCACCAGGGCCACGGAGTCGGGCCCCGCCACCACTGACTACCCCCGGACTAGTCCGGCCCGGCACCGGGTGTCCCATAGCCCTGGGGTGGGCGAGTCATTAGCAATTGCAACCTATAGCTTAGGGGCTTTGTCCTAAAATGACCAGGATGTTTCCTCAAAGGGGTATTTTCTCTTAAAGGCCGCCGGAATGCAGCCCTTATCAGGAGTTTGGTTTTTTTGAAATGGGCCTGTACTTTATTGGAAAGGAGAGTCGTTTCTTTGTTCTAGGTCCCCAAATATATCCTGGTGGGCTTTCCTTCAAAAAAGGACCATGGGGGACCTAACTTAAGCTTGCTTGTATCCTCCTCTGCTGCCTGAAAATTCTGGAGTGGCCACTGGATCTTGCTCTACTGCTGCCTCCAATAGTTGGGAGATGGCCCATAATACAGGCAAAAACTGCTACTGTCATCCACCCTGCTGGAGGGGTCAGACTGGAGCTTACTGCTAACCTGCGGTCTCACCGCTGTCGCAGGAGCACTCAACAGCCCTCTCCAGCATGCCTCCTCTGGTCCACCCAACTTCTGGGTTGAAACGTCACTGGCACGCAGCATCGTCAGGGCATGCCATCCAGGATGCCGCCCTGGATGTGCAGCAGTGTTGCCCTTCTAATACGCCGGCTGCAGCAGGGCCGTGCCACTGCCTGACTTGACCGACCAGGGCTGGTTAAGTCTCCCACCGGTGATGCTGAAGGCTCAGCTGTCCAGGACTCACCTAGTTCTACAGCATGTGGTGAGTGGCAAGTCCTCTCACTGGCTGCAGAATGACTCCTGTCAGGCCATAGGACAGTTGCTGTGCAGATATAGCCCGTATGGACCCTCTGGCGTATGACTAGGGGTGAGTTAGATTGTGCTGTTACCTACAGGCACAGCTCCCATTGGGCTTGCTGTGGTGCACCCTCAGTCTCCCTGCCAGTCGTGGCAGGACCCATGTTGCTATCCTCCTACCGGCTGCAGGGTGACACTATTGCACACAGACAGCCCCTGTGAGTCTGCTGTGGTGATCCCTCAGCACATCTGCTGTCTGTAGCAGTACCAGTGTCACTGCCCTAGAACTACATAAGCAAGGATGGTTGACCTCGGGGAGATAAACATCCAACACCGCGGAGACACTATCACATGTTTCTCAACGCAGTGACACTAGAACAAGGGCCCCTGGGAAAATATGCAAAACAAGAATGCTGCAGAGACACCATCACATGTTTTTCAACGCTAGCAGGAAACTAGCCACGTTTCCTTGACTGGAGACTGCCCTTCCCGTGGTTGTTCCTTCCCGGTGAAAGACCTGGCTAGTTTCCTGCTAGCATTGAAAAACATGTGATGGCGTCTCCGTGGCATTCTTATTTTGCTACCCTAGAACTGACAGGCCAGGGCTGGGTTAAGTGGAAGGCTTCAGCCCCCCAAGGAACATCTTGAACCGCTGAATCCTGAAGGTTACCTGTTCAAAGGGCAGGAAACCAACTGATGAGGGGAGAGGTACTGCCTTTTTATCCTGTAGGTTTCCTGTCCTTGAAGGGCGGATCCCATCATGGTGCAGTCATGGGTACTGGAAAAATTATGGTCCTTGCCAGTTCCATTTCTGGAACCAGAGAGATCCCTGCTTGACACTTAAAGGCCTGAGATCGGGACTTTTGTAATTCCATAGATTACAGCTATTACTCCTAGTCTTTGCAGGGAGAAGTAAAGAGGAGAACCCAATCCCCACTGAGATTCCAGAATGCTTTAATCCAAAAAGATTTATTCCATTGAGAAATCCTAAAATGTTGCCCCTTACCTTGCTTAAGTCACTGTCTCGCTTTCCAACTTACCCTGCATTACAGAAGAATGGGCACAAGTTTGTGATGGCCTAAAAGGACCTTCTCCTGAAGATTTTTGGCAGCAATTGTATAAAGCTGTCTAACAGATTGTTCTTTCAGAGAATAGAATGTCCAGAGCTAGACCAAATAGTTTAGATTGTATTAATCGCCATGCCACATCTTCAACCAGAATGCTCTCCTTGTGGTATTTGAAGATCTTGCTGCTATGCTGACCGATTCTGCTAGGAATCCCATTGCCTCTCCTACAGAAGGCTTTCAGGTCTTCTCTATGAGTGCCACCACAGATCTTCAAGTTGATGTAACGATCAGAACAAAAACCTTGTTACACAGATTGAAGTGACATTTGTTTAATGAAATTGATGTCTCCCAAGACTTAATACTAGCCAACGGTTTCTTGATTTGAGAGTAGTCTTCAAACAGTAAGGTTATTTTCCTTGACCAATTTGAGGTCTACTTAAGGAATCTACAAGGAACATCTGGCCAAGTCCTCTAATGGAAGTCTGTCTCAGTTCTCGTTTAATGCTTATTTCTTTGGGAACTCTTTACAAGTAAACTGTCATGACTAGACAATACAATCTTCTTTTTGACCTTCAGTCAAAGATGAAGTGTCTGGACAGTCAAGTAATTTTTTTTTTCTTCCACTTCCTTTGTATCCAACTGCTGATAAGAGCTCAAGTGTCTTCAGATGAAAAATGTGTGTCTAATTCTAAACTGTTAGCTCTCCCTCCAGCTATTCCTCAGGGATGCATATGTGGCGCCCTGGACAAGCCAGGGGCCACAGAGAACAACACCAACACACCCCACACTCTTGGCAGGCACATCAAGGTCAGACACAAAACACTTGTTGCCTTCCTCCAGGGGCTGATGTCCACACCAGGGGGCTGAGCCAGGCGGTTGGTCTCTACCCACCGAGGAGTTCACAGTCCTGGAGGAGGGAAAAACCAGACAGTTTGGAGGTGGAAGTGAGAGGAGTAAAGTGGTAGAAGAGCAGCCGGAAGTTGGTCCGGGTGTGTGCCCCGGACGGAGCAGCAAGGTTGGCAGACGGTGGTGACCGTCTGCAAGAGTGGCCTATCGGAGTTTACCGCAAGGACCGTGGACGGGCGGTGGCCCGGCGGTACCGGACCGGTACACAAAGAAAAGTCAGCACCATCTGACAGGGGCTTACGGACCCCGGCAAGGCTAGGAGTCGCCGTGAATTTGCCAAATTCGTTAGCGAAGGGGACCTCCTGGGTTCCCCAGCAGCCAAGTCCCGACAGAAGGCAACCGTCCAACCAGGAGAGGGAGACACCGCCAAGGCAACCGTTTCCCAGGGCCAGCGCCTGCGGGCAAAAGGGGCTCCTCCGGCCCATATCCAAGCCGGGGAGCGGGTTACCGGTGGGAACCCATTGGAACCGTTACACTACATAGGTGCAGGGAAAGGCAGTCACCAACCTGCCGGGAGAAACAACACCGCAGCCGCCTGTGGGACCCGTCCATCCAGCCGTGTGTTTTACCGAGAACTGTGTCCTCATCATTGGCTGAGTGAGTACCACCGTGCCGTGCGGCACAGCGCTGTCCCTGCGACCCTGCACCTCACCAGGCCCCGTAAGCCGCCTGCCATCATTCCTACCTACCCCATCACCGGGCCCCGGGACAACCAACCCCCTATCCACGAAGGGGAGAACTAACATCAAAGCTGCTCCCTGTCACCGCTCCCGGGATCCCCGTCCACAGCAGCGGTGGTGTCACAACCTCACCACAACCGTGGGTGGAGTCAGACAATATCCAAATCCCCACAAACCAAACCCCCCTTTTCACTTGCCGGGCGAGGAGCGCCGCTCGAGACCCCCGGGATCCGGCCCACCGCTCGAGCCACCGCCGAGCAGCAGCAAGCAGCAGCGGCCAGACCCGAGCAGTAGGGGTGAGCGCAGCGTTACTACCATCATCCTCCCCGCCCGCGACACATACATCCACTTCAGAGTCCGGACTGTTTGGTTTGCCCCAAACAAGCCCATTGTAAAATTGAGAGAAAGGCTAGGGAAGACCAATCTGACACCATTCCCTTTTCTTCCATAAGGGAGGTCTGAGCCCAATTCTACAGTTTGTGTCCACCATAAATAAGGCATTCTTAAAGAAGCATTCCAAGCACACAAAGTTTTTTTGGGGGTGCACATAATATACTCTGGCTCATTCAACACCAATTGCCAGCCAGAAGTCTCACAGTGCAAGTCTATGGAGCGTCATAAGGCTTCATAGGCTCTCATTCTAAAATTAGTTTCCAGGTCATGCAGAGTGGGGGCATCAGAGAAGATTAGCATTGAAGACTGGAGACAGAACTGGTAGGGGTGAAAGTATATTATACACACATTTGATGATTACAGACCAAAAAGTGGGTGTATAAAGACAGTAAATATGAGCTATATGCAAGACCCCCTAGAAAAGCACAATAGACAAGAGCTTGGATACTCACAGAAAGGGTCCTTAGGATGTACATTTTCCCTGGTGTCCGCAATTCCTCCACTGTTACAGGCCTTTTTGGCACTAGAATTAAATAAATAAATGAAACCTGGGAATAGGGGGCTGCATTAAAATTCCCACAGTGATGTCAGATAAGTAATTCATAGAAACGAGGTGCAGTCACTGTACCTAAAATGACTTGCGTTAGAGGCTTGTTTACAGTGTAAGAAGACGCGCCTCCAGAAGCGCTTCTTTTTAAGACTGCTGGCGGTATAGGCACTGGCTCATTTTCTAAAAAAAAAAAAAAAAAAGTTACTGATATTGATAAATTAAATGTTGAATTAAATGTAAGTTAACAATTGTCAAGATTGTCAAACTAATGCACATGGGGCCAAATGTAAAAGCTTGTGTGACGCCCTGGGCAAGCCAGGGGTCACAGGTCATCACACCCTACACCCCAGTTAGGAACACCAAGGCTACCAAAATCCTTGTTGCCTTCCTCCAGGGGCTGATGTTCACACCAGGGGGTGGGCCAGGTGGTTGGCTCCGCCCACCGAGGAGTACACAGCCCTGGAGGCGGGAGAACCAGGCAGTTAGAGTTTGGAGGGAGAAGTGGAAAGGAGAGATTAGCTCAGGGGGAGCTTGAGTGAGGAGCTAAGTGAACAGAGATAAGTCTAGGGAGGGGAGTGAAGTGGAAGTGAGGTAGTAGAGGAGCAGAAGAAAAGAGTAAAAGAGTCAGTAAGAAAGCCTGAAGTTGGTCCGGCTGTGTGCCCGGACAGTGTCAGCAAGGTCAGCAAACGGCAGTGACAGTCTGGAGGGGGACTGCTCGGAGGTTGCTGGAAGGACCGCTGACGGGTAGTGACCCGGTGGTCTGGAGCAGTATACGAAGAACAGTCAGCACCAGGGCAGGGGCCTTTCGGATCCCGGCAAGGCTAGGAGTCGCCGTAAATTTGCCAAATCAGTCAGTGAAGGGGACGTCTGTCTCCAAACAACCAAGTCCCGATTGAAGGCAACAGTCCAACCATTGAGGAGAGACACCGCCACGGCACCAGTTTCTCAGGGCCAGCGCCTGCGGGCAAAGTAGGGCTCCTCCGGCCCATATCCAAGCCGGGGAGCGGGTTACCGGTGGGAACCCATCGCAACCATTGTCAACTTAGGTGCAGGACAGAGGGACCGTCACCTACTGGGGAAAGAAAGTGCAGCCGTCCGTGGGAACCGTCTTTCCAGCAGTGTGTTTTACCGAGAACTGTGTCATCGTCTCAGGCTGAGTGAGTACCACAGTGCCGCAAGGCACAGCGCTGCCCCCGCGTCCACCAAGCCCTGCATCTCCCAACTCATCACTGGGCCCTGGGATCACCAACCCCTACCCACGGAGGGGCAACACAACAACTGGCTGCTCCATACCATCCTTCCCGGGATCCCCATACAGAGCAGCGGTGGTGCCAACAAACCACCACAACCGTGGGTGGCGTCACGGACAATAAACAATCCCCACACCCAAAAACCCCCTTTCACTCATGGGCGAGGAGCGCCGCTCGGGTCCCCGGGATCCGGACCATCGCTCGAGCCACCGAGCAGCGGCAGCAGCAGGCCGCAGTGCCCGCCGGACCCGAGCAGAGGGAGAGTGCGGCGTCCCCTCCTCCGCCCGCGACACTTGGACAAAGTTTTAGGCCCCACAATCCTTCATACAGAACATGGGCACCTGGCATTGTGGGCCAGAGTTTGATAGTTATTGAAATTATTTGTAATGCTGGCACTTTCATATCTTCTATATAGGGGCAGATGAAGAGTAGCCAGAGCCCTGGTTAGTTTGGAAGGCATGCACCCTCCCATATCCATGGTGCATCACGCGACATGTCACATGCATGATTTTAGATGGTAGAAGACAGCATTGTGCACATTCTTCCCCTGCTTATGTATAGTGCTATACTTACAGCAGGGCTGAAAAATTTAAGGGTCCACACAAGATGGCAGAAAATATATCTGCTCAATATTAAAACAGGTTAGTAAGGATAAAATGGTTTGAAAAGGCAACATATGTAGCGCCCCATGGGGCAGGCGCTTTAACCTACTAGTCACTGGGCCGTTGACTGTCGCCGTCACAGGTGGCCTAGCCCAGCTCTGTTGTCCCGAGGCGTATAGAAAATGGAGGAAGGATGATGGGGTAGTAGTGAGGTGAATGTCGTGACTCCACCTGTGGTATGCATCCAGGGAAGTAGCCGCCGCTGCTGTCCTTCGGGGCGGATGGTGGTAGCTATGAATGGTATTGCTCCCCACAGGTGGAGTGGGCCCCGGGGAGGGTGATGAGGGGAGTAGTAATGGCGGGCGCTGGAGCAGCGGTACTGGTAATACGGAGTCTATGGCTGCGATTACAGGTTATTTACTCACTTTTTGTGCTGTGCCGCTCACCCTGGTAATGCCAGGTCACTTACTGTGATGGGCTCTGTTGAACCCGAATCCTTTTAGAGTCCAGTCCGATGTGGTGTTCGGTGGGTTCCCTCCCTTTAGCGCTTGTGCTGTGGATCCCCTGGCTTGAAGCTACGAGGGAACCCTGGGTTTCACGAGTAGTACGGTTGTCCCTATATGCAGTTGCCGTGGTTCTGCTGTGGGGGTCTGAAATTATCCAATGCCTCAGATCCTATATGGCACTGCTCTAGGGCG
Source organism: Anomaloglossus baeobatrachus (assembly GCF_048569485.1). Lineage (NCBI taxonomy): Eukaryota > Metazoa > Chordata > Amphibia > Anura > Aromobatidae > Anomaloglossus > Anomaloglossus baeobatrachus. The sequence continues at coordinate 121,363,787 of NC_134363.1, forward strand.
CTTTTTGGCCAGGGAAGCTTGAAACTTCCCCCATCCAGGCAGATTCTGGAAAATCAAACGGGGAGTATGATCTTCCCTACGGATTCCCCCTCCCACAGCAACTGTTGTGAACTTCTCCATCCCACCGGAGCATCTGTGGAACCCTGGCAAAACCAGGTAGTCACACAGTATAGGCCCCCACATAACCCCCTTCCCACACAGGGTTACACAGCTGACCAGAAACCCTAGTCACCCCCCAAAGGTTAGGAAAAGTCACACCAGTTGGACCAAGCATATGGAGAACGCCCACCTAGGGGTCTGGAGAACCCAGGGCAGGAAGAGCAGTAGTCGAAGTTTTAGTTCGAGTGGAGTAGTTGGAGGAGAAAGTGAAGGCTGAGACCGAAAGGAACGGCATCTGGGTTGGAGCCCCGGCATGCTGGCTAGGTGGCAGACTGTGGTCCGTGTCTGTCAGGAAACGGGAAGACGGCTGCCGGAGATCCGAGGTAGACCGGGACAGGGTTTGAGCCTGCCGGTACCGACACCGGAGAACCGACCTGGAAACCATGCACAGAGGGTACTTGGACCCTGAAGCCAGGACCGGAACCAACGGCCTAGCTAATTAAACAATTGAGGGCACGATTATAGGTCCTGTCCCAACCAAAGTCCCAAAAGCAGACAACCACCCCCCCCCCCGGGGGATAGGGCATCCGCCAGGGCACGGTAGATCCCAGGGGGTCAGCGGGCAAGGCTCCCAACAAAAGGACCAGGAGCGGACTCCCGTGTTTCACACCAGGAAGTCCACCACAACAGAGTGCAGAGGAAAGTGACAGACAACCAGCCCGGGTGTGGGACCAGATACACCTGGCAGCGGCGGCCGGCTACCAACACCCTGCTTTACCATTGGACTTGTGTGATTCATTTAATTGTGAGTAAACATCACCCGGTCTGACCGGGCGCGCTGGCGCCTGCAGTCACTATCCTCCGCATATGAGACACTGGGCCCCAAGGCATCCATCCCTACCCACGGAGGTGCTAACATCCAGCTGCCATCCCATAGTCCCCAGGGTGCCCCACAACAGCAGCGGTGCCACATTTCACTACACATCATGGGTGGCGTCAGTTTACGGCAAATCCCATACAAATACGTCCCCTTTTTATTTGAAGGGTCTGAGCGACCCCCGGGTCAGGTAGAATCCCTTGAGCCACACTGCGGATCCGGATCCGAGCAGCCCGGCTGCTGGCACGGGGCTGCACACCTCCATGAAGCACGTCTGCTCTGTTCCTCTCCTGCTGGATCTAACTGTTGCGTTGGCTCCTGACTCCCCCTGCTGGCTGCTCCTCCACCCCCCCTTCCAGGTTCTAAGCTAGTGGGACTGGGGCATCCTGAAAATGCCACCCCTTTATTACCCAATCCCAGCCCAGTTCCCAGGGCAACCTGGTGTGTATTTGAGTGTGTAAGTGGTGAAACCCAGGACTCCCCTCCTCAGGATCTGGGTTTAGCATTACACTCAAAATTGGGTGCAATACTCTGCGGCGATTGAAGCCTCAAGGGACAGTAAATATAAATATAAATCTCTCAATTTGGCCATGCCCCACACTGTTTACCCCCCACCCTCCATTGGGCAGTAGTCCAAATTGCCCTATAAATCGATATTTGCCTCTATAGTTACCCCCCTGGCTACAGCACCAGACAGTTGCATTCTCCTGACCCTGCACCAAACCCATGAAATGATGATTCACGCACCAGCATCTCATGGACCCCCTGTGCCATGCATTGCTTTCTCAAACCTAACATAGCAATCTTTGCATGAACCGCTCCTGTATGAAGAACATTTGCTGAATTTACTTACCAACCACAAAGCCGATACGGGGAAGATCAGAGCTTAGTTTGCGCAGGCAGAATGGACTGTCTGGAGAATCTGGTCGGGGCTCAGATGATGTACACTCAAGGACTTCAATAAATTTTCTTCTACGTCGGGGATTTATAGCGAATCGGAAGAGCATATCAGAGTCCGAGAATTGATGCTTGCCAGATACTGCAGAGAGATGAGAAGGGTGCATGATTAGAGGTCATAATTACACTCCTTTCTATAAGTCATTCTTTGGGACGTTCTACTGTCTTTATCCAGCAGTCACCATTTGTTGTGTTTGCTCCCAAGGAAGTTGAGTGGCAAATCACCACAAGAGTTGACCGAGTACCTAACTATTCATACTTGCTTTACTTCTAATGAGTAGAGTTGAGTGCGGTTCGAGGTTCTCCAGTTCGCGGCTCGAGTAATTTTGGGGGCTGTTCTAGATCGAACTAGAACTCGAGCTTTTTGCTAAAGCTCAATAGTTCTAGATACGTTTGAGAACGGTTCTAGCAGCAAAAAGACAAGCTAATTCCTAGCTGGCTTTCCGCTGTAATAGTGTAAGTCACTCTGACTCACACTATTATGAAATTTCAGCGTATAGTGTGCAGGAACAGCGCATTCAGATCACTGCTGTATGGATAATGGCGATAGCCATTTTTTTTTCCTTGTCTTCCTTCCCTAAGCGCACGCATGTAGTGGGGCGGGCCAGCATGTCAGCCAATCCCAGAGACACACAGCTAAGTGGACTTTTAGCCAGAGAAGCAACGGCATGTGTGATAGGATGTCCATGTCCCTGCATTATAAAAAACGGACATTTTCCTCCAGCACGCCATTATCTGCCTTCTGCGTCCTTGGTGTCAGTCATCACTGGCGCAGCTCCTATCTCAGATACTGCTGTGTACGCTTTATACACAGCGCTGTACAGAATAGGGATAGAAGTTTCTATCAGTCCTTTTAAGGGCTCATACCGGCAGGGTCAGAGCCATAGGTGACAGGTCCTGATAACAGAGTTTAACAGCTACACAAGATGACAGCGTCTGTGTAGCTAAGGTCAGGGATTTCCTCGCTGCATTTCCCCATTAGGAGGGATAGAAAGGCAGGCTTCCTTTCCTCTACCAAGAGACCCACAACCCTGCCACTGTACCCTCCTGCCCTTTGCACACTCAAACTGAATGTTACTAAGCAATTATACTAGCAAACACTGAGTGAACTTAGTGGCATCCTAAACGTGGCTGTTGGACTTCTGTATTGTCCCACTAGTGCAAAGATTTGCAGCACGTCTGCATTGAACATCCAAGCTCATTGTTACAAAGCTATTATACTAGCAATTTATGCTGCCAGTTTAACCCCTTAGTGACGGAGCTAATTTTCACCTTAATGACCAGACCAAATTTTGCAATTCTGACCAGTGTCACTTTATGAGGTTATAACTCTAGAACGCTTCAACGGATCCCGGTGATTCTGAGATTGTTTTTTCGTCACATATTGGACTTCATGTTAGTACCAAATTTAGGACAATATTTTTTGCGTTTATTTATGAAAAAAATTGAATATTGGCAAAAATTTTGAAAATTTTGCAATTTTCAACTTTTGAATTTTTATACCGTTAAACCAGAGATTTCTGTGACACAAAATAGTTAATAAATAACATTTCCCACTTATCTACTTTACATCAGACCAATTTTGGAAACAAAATTTTTTTTTGTTAGGAAGTTAGAGGGGTTCAAAGTTTATCAGCGATTTCTCATTTTTACATCAAAATTTACAAAACCATTTTTTTAGGGACCACATCACATTTGAAGTGACTTTGAGAGGCCTAGATGACAGAAAATACCCAAAAGTGACACCATTCTAAAAACTGCACCCCCCAAAGTACTCAAAACCACGTTCAAGAAGTTTATTAACCCTTCAGGTGCTTCACATGAACAAAAGCAATGTGGAATGAAAAAAAGCAAAAATTAAATTTTACCTAAAAATGTTGCTCTAACCCAAATTTATTCACTTTTAGAAGAAATAGCACAACAAAATGGACCCCAAAACTTGTTCCCCACTTTCTTATGAGCACGCCGATACCCCACATGTGATCAGAAACCTCTGTTTGGACAAATGGGAGGGCTCGGAACAGAAGGAGCAATATTTGAATTTTGGAAAGCAAATTTGGCTGAAATAGATTGCGGGCACCATGTTGCATTTACAGGTCCGCTAAGGTACCTAAACAGAAGAAATCCCTCACAAGTGACACCATTTTGGAAACTAGACCCCTCAAGGATTCTATCTAGGGGTATAGTGAGCATTTTAGATCCACAGGTACTTCACAGATTTTGTTAACGTTACGTTGTCATATTGAAAATTTTAATAATTTTCTCAAAAATGTTGCTTTAGCATCAATTTTCTCACTTTTTCAAGAGGTAATTCCAAAAATTTGACCTCAAGGTTTGTTAACCACTTTTTTATGAGCGCGGTGATACCTCACATGTGGTCTGAAACCTTTGTTTGGACAAATGGGAGGGCTTGGAACGAAAGGGGCAATATTTGAATTTTGGAAAGGAAATTTGGCTGAAAAAGATTGCGGGCACCATGTCACATTTGGAGGACCCCTAAGGTACCTAAACAGCAGAAACCCCGCACAAGTGACCCCATTTTGGAAACTAGGCCCCTCAAGGAATTTATCTAGATGTTTGGTGAGTACCCTGAACCCCCAGGTGCTTCACAGAATTTTATAACGTTGAGCCATGAAAAAAAAAAAATAAAATTTTACCACAAAATTGTTATTTCAACCAGGTAGCTTTTTTTTTACAAGAGTAAAAGGAAAAAATTCAGCATAACATTTATTGTGCAATTTCTCCTGAGTTTGGTGATACCTTATATGTGGTGGAAATCAACTGTTTGGGTGCACAGCAGGGCTCGGAAGGGAAGGAGTGCCATTTGACTGCAAAATTGGCTGGAATCAATAGCGGACGCCAGGTTGCATTTGGAGAGCCCCTGAGGTGCCTAAACAGTGGTGGTCCCCCACAAGTGACTCCATTCTGGAAACAAGACACCTCAAGGCTTTTATCTAGGTGTATATTGAGCAGTTTGAATCCACGAATACTTCACAGAATTTGATAAGCTTAGGTTGCCATATTGAAAATTTTCATTTTTTTCACAAAAATGTTGCTTCAGCATCAAATTTCTCACTTTTTCAAGAGACAACAAACCGTGGACCCAACAGGTTGTTATCCAATGTCTTATGAGCACAGGGATACCCCACATGTGGCCAAAAACCTCTGTTTGGATAAATGGGAGGGCTTGGAATGGAAGGAGCACCATTTGAATTCTGGAAAAGTTGAAATAAATTGCGGGCACCATGTCACATTTACAGGGCCCCTTGGGTACCTATACATTAGAAACCCCCCACAAGTGACTCCATTTTGGAAACTGGATTTTATTCAGGAGTATAGTAGCATTTTGAATCCACAGGTACTTCACAAAAATGTTGCTGTAGCAACAAATGTCTCACTTTTAGGCTATGTGGCCATGATCCAGCGACACGGCGTCTAGTACACAGTGTCAGCCTCCTGCAGAGATGTGAGTGTTGTCCACGGGAGAACGCAGCTGCCCATGCCCACGATTTGGGTTCAGGCCGCTGTGGAGCTCTATGCTACCTGCAGAGAACACTCATCTCCAAAGCATAAATTGACATGCTGAGGCTCGGGAAGCTGCCGCCACAGGTCGGTTTATGCTGCAGAGAAGAGAAGTACATTGGGCATGGGATTTCTAAAAATCCTTCCACTGTGCTTCTACTGCACAATGCAGCGTTATGGACGCAGGGAAAACACTCTGCGCCCAAAACGCTGCAAATCCCGATTGTGGGCGCACAGCCTAAAATGCTACAATGGATGAATGGATAGATGTCAAACAAATATAACGTCCCACCCCCTGCATATTCTAAGCTGGCGCCCTTTAGTGCCTTTCATGTGGCACTAAAGGGTGCCTAGCCTTGTATTTAGCCCCCCAAAAAATTAATAATTAAAATAAACGACGTGGGGTCCCCCCTATTTTTGATAGCCAGCTAGGGTAAAGCAGACAGCTGTAGCCTGCAAACCACAGCTGACAGCTTCACCTTGGCTGGTGATCAATTTGGAGGGCTCCCCAGGCGTTTTTTTTAAAAAAAAAAAAAACGTGGGGTCCCCCCAAATTAGATCACCAGCCAAGGTGAAGCAGACAGCTGGGGTCTGGTATTCTCAGGGTGGGAAGAGCCATGGTTATTGGACTCTTCCCAGCCTAAAAATAGCAGGCCGCAGCCGCCCCAGAAGTGGCGCATCCATTAGATGCGCCAATCCTGGCGCTTCGCTCCAGCTCATCCCGCGCCCTGGTGCGGTGACAGACGGGGTAATATATGGGGTTGATACCAGCTGTAATGTCACCTGGCATCAAGCCCTGGGGTTAGTGATGTCACGGCATCTGAACAGATACCCGACATCACTAACCCAGTCAAGAAATAGAAAAAAATAAAGACAAAAAAAAAATTTGAAAAAAAACTCCCCGAAACATTCCTCTTTTACCAATTTATTGTAAATAAATAAATTTCGGTCGCTGTAATCCATTTTTGAGGTCCCACGCCGTCTCTGGATCTTCTAGAATATGGGGGGCACGTTCAGGGAACGTATCCCCCATTTTCTGGAAGAGCAAGCTCTCCATGAGCAGTGTGGGTGCAGTAATCTGAGAATACTGCACTCACACTGCCCCGGTCCAACCTAGGGCAGAGTGACCTGCAGTAACCTCATTCTAGAATATGAGGGGCACGCTCACAGAACGTACCCCCCATTTTCTAGAACAGCAGGCTCTCCATGTGAGGAGTGTCTGCAGATTACTGCACTCACCCTCCCCCGGTCCACAGTGGAGCAGCCTACTGCAGCAGCGACGTCAGCGTCCCTGCTTGCAGGGATCCAGCTGACAGCCGCTGTCTGCGCATGCGCCGCCAGCATTCAAGAGAAGGAGGCGGCGTGATCGCGGGGCCGGAGCACCAGCAGCCAGGTAACGTATGACCGGGGGCTGGGGGGGGGGGGGGGTGACGGGGGGGGGGGGTGACGGGGGGACCTGGGGACAACTTTCTGCCGCATGTGATGTGTCACATGCGGCAGAAAGAGTAGGATGAATGCGGCCGCCATTTTCCACGCTCCGGAGGGGAGAGGGGAGAGGGGGGAGGCGGCTCTGGAGAACCGGAGGGGGCTCCGGGGACCAGAGATCTCCGGTGTACCGGAGGAGGGGTCAGGGGGAGGACATTTCCCTCCGATCTGAAATGTTTGATCATTTCAGATCGGAGGGAAATGAATGCAGAGCCGGCGGCGGCGGGAGTTTTCAGCGCGCGTCGGCGCCATCTTGGATTTTCCGGAGGGGGGGGGGGGTAGGGGTGGTGGGGGGACTCTCCGGTACCGGGGGCTTTGGGGGCACTAGAGGATTATATTTATTTCTCATCTGACATGTTTGATCACGTCAGATGAGAAATAAATCAATTTTACCGGCCATTTTTTTTTTTTAATGTTGTCGCCGGTATACGGTGTATACCGGCGATCGCATTAACGGGGTCCAAAAAAAAACACCCCGATTCATAATCTTGGGGGTCTCAGCTACCTCCGGTAGCTGAAACCCCCGAGATTTTTCGTCACTGGGGGGCGCTACAAGCTTTTTCCGGCCTGACGTCTCAAGACGTCGGAACAGAATAAGTACCCTGTTTTTCCGACGTCTTGAGACGTTAGGCCGTCGCTATGGGGTTAAAGGGCCGTAGTTGCATTGTCAGGGATAATTATTGTTGTTTATTCTGCGGTTAATAAAGCTACACCACCGCTGCAATCTACATCACCTCTCAATTTTTACTACCACATTTTAAGTGCACAATCTTGTCGCAATCAAAATGAGTGGCAAAATGACAGATTCTGGTGGAAAGGGGAAGAGGCGTGTTGGAAAAGAAAAAAAAGGGTTTATCCGTGGGGAAGGTGGCAAAGCTCCATCATCATCTGCTGAAGATAGACCATCTTTCAGCAAAAGTAAGAGGTCTACTTACCGTGGACAATCCGATGTGCTCCTTTTTTACGGACACGAACAACTGGAACAAAAGGTAGATGGCCAAAAAAAGGAAATGCTTGAATGGATCTCAAGTGGTCCAACAAGTGCCCTCTCCGCCACCTCAACTACCGCATCCAAAAAACACCAGTCCTTTGAGTTGTCATCCCAATCACACTTGCTTTCTCCCAGCTCTGAAGTCTCCATCAGCCCTGCACAGTATGGTGGAACTGAGATGGCTGAGTCTGCAGAGCTGTTCAGTCACACTATAGCCTGAGAATCAGAGGTCTGCTCCCAAGCTACAGTGAGTACAGACCAGAAAACGGTCTGCAGTGATGCCCAGAACCTTAGTGACTCTGATTCAGGCCGTGAGGACCAAGTTTCTGAGCATAATGTTGACCCTTTGTCACAAACTGTAACACCTGTGGTTATAGACAATTAGGTACATACTGATGATGATGATGAGATGCAGATACCAGATTGGGATGACAACTTAAATATTCGGTCAGGGCAAGAAGAGGCTCGGTCTGAGGGTGAGGGGAGTGCAAACAGCAATTGATGAGGAAGTTCTAGATCCCACCTACTGTCAACCCACAGTCAGGCACTCGAGGAGGTCAACAGAGGCGGTGGAGGAGGATGCAACCGACGACGAAGTTACCTTACGCCTTCCTGGACAGTCGGAGCACTGGTAGCATGTCTACAACTGCATCCTCAGCCACCACTCTGCCTCTGAGCACTAGTCTGGGGGGGGGGGGGGGGGGGGGCTCAGCAGGTTGCATGTCCTCTAAGCCTTGGTTAGCCTGGTCCTTTTTTGACATAGCAAAAGATCGCCCAAATTATGTGATCTGTAAAATTTGTCGCGATTCTGTTAGTAGAGGGCAAACCCTCAGCAGTTTGACAACTTCTTCCATGAATCGTCACATGAATAAATATCATATGTCCCAGTGGGAAGCTCACCGTGCTGCAATGCGGCCTAGCGGAGCAAACCATCCACCACCTGCCCCTTCCAGTGCATCCGTGCGCTATTCATCTTCTAGAACTGTAGGGACAGCTGTCACACCTGTTTTTCCACCCACAACTTCCACCACTGTAACCACAACAGGCAGTTTGCTTGGTAGGTCGTCAGTTGGTTTGGAAGGGGAAACAAGTGAGTGTGTACAGCTCTCTCAGACATCGATAGCACCAACGTTGGATGAAGGCAACACCATGTCTCCGCCTGCACTTTCCTCACAAACCTGCATTTTTCCAGGGACACCCTACTCAACACCGTCTACACACAGCAGCCAGATCTCTGTCCCTCAGATGTGGTCAAATAAAAGGCCACTTCCTGCGACCCATGACAAAGATAAGAGGTTAACTTTATCCCTCTGTAAGCTCTTGGCTACCGAAATACTGCCTTTCTGCCTGGTGGACACAGGATTTTAGAGACCTTATGTCTGTCGCTGTGCCCCAGTACCAGATGCCCAGTCGCCACTACTTCTCTAAGAAAGGTGTGCCCGCGCTACACCAGCATGTCGCACACAACATCACTGCTTCCTTGAGAAACTCTGTGTGTGAACGGGTGCATTTCACCACCGATACTTGGACCAGTAAGCATGGACAGGGACCTTACATGTCGCTGACTGGGCACTGGGTAACTATGGTGATAGATGGTGAAGGGTCTGCTGCACAAGTCTTGCCGTCCCCACGACTTGTGTGTCAATCCTCTGTCTGTCCAAGTTCCGCCACTGCTTCTGCCTCCACCTCATCTGGGTCCTCCACCTCCGCCCCAAGCCTGCCTGGTCAGGCCACCAGCGTTCTCACTGCGCAGAAGGAATCATGCACCCCTCATTACTATGCTGGCAGCAGAGCGCAACAGCATCAGGCGGTCTTTAGCTTGACATGTCTTGGGAATAGGAGTCACACAGCTGAGGAGTTGTCAGCTCTGCGGTCCGAGTTTAATAAATGGTTGTCTCCACTCAACCTGCAGCCTGGTAAGGCCGTGTGCGACAATGCTGGAAACCTGGGTGCTGCCCTTCGCCTGGGCAAGGTGACACACGTGCCTTGTATGGCTCACGTGTTGAACCTTGTTGTCCAGCAATTTTTAACACACCATCCCGGCCTAGATGGCCTGACCAGGGCACGAAAACTGTCTGCTCACTTCCGCCGATCAACCGCCACAGCTGAGCGACTTGCATCGCTCCAGAAGTCTTTCGGCCTGCCGGTTCATCGCCTGAAATGCGATGTGGCGACACGCTGGAATTCGACTCTCCACGTTACAGCGACTGTGGCAGCACTGCCGAGCCCTGGTGCAATACGTCATGACGTATAGCCTGGGCCAACGAGATGCAGAGGTGGGGCAGATCACCCTAATGGAGTGGTCTCAGATCAAGGACCTATGCACCCTTCTGCACAGTTTCGACATGGCGACGAATATGTTTAGCGCTGACAATGCCATTATCAGCATGACAATTCCAGTCATTTACATGCTGGAGCACACGCTAAACACTATTCGGAGTCAGGGGGTGGGACAACAGGAAGGGGAGGAACTACAGGAGGATTCATGTGTGCAAGGGACAACAACATCACCAAGGTCCAGACGTTCATCACCAACGCGGCAGGCATGGGACCATGGGGGACAGGGATCAACAAGGGCGCATGGTAGCAGGCAAAATGTTGAGGAAGGTGCAGGAGAACATGATGAAATGGAGGACGAACTGTCCATGGAAGAGGAAGAAAGAACGGTTAGCACCTCTATGCCACACAGCGTGGACTTGGTCCGCATGGCTGCGCAAGACACATGAGTGCCTTCTTGCTGCACTACCTCCAACATGACCCTCGTATTGTCAAAATTAGAAGTGATGATGACTACTGGCTTGCCACACTATTAGATCCCCGGTACAAGTCCAAATTTTGTGACATAATTCCAGCCATAGAAAGGGACGCACATATGCAGGAGTATCAGCAGAAGCTGTTACTCGATCTTAGCTCGGCTTTTCCACCAAACAACCGTGCAGGGAGTGATTCTCCCAGTTGGAACTTGACAAACATGGGACGGTCTTGTCATCTTCAACAGTCTACCCGTAGCAGTAGCACCGTATCTGGTGCTGGCAACAGCAATTTTATTGAATCTTTTCATAATTTTAGACCCTCCTTTGCAAGGCCACCAGAGACAACAAGTCTGACACAGTCAACGGCTGGAGAGGATGATCCAGGGGTATCTCCAAATGAACATCGATGCCATGACTTTACAAATTGAGCCTTGCTCATTTTGGACTTCAAATCTTGAAAAATGGCCAGAGCTCTCCACTTACGCGTTGGAGATTGTCGTGTCCAGCTGCCAGCATGGTCTCTGAACGTGTCTTCAGTGCTGCTGGGTGTGTGCTGACAGATAAGCGCACGTGTCTGTCCAGTGACAATGTGGACAGACTAACGTTCATCAAAATGAACAAGTCATGGATCCACAAGGAATTTACTACCCCTGTGTCATCCTGGGGAGAGTAAATTCTTGTGGATTTGGAATGTGCTTGATGCAAATCAAAACATCCTGTTTGCAACTAGGGCACAAGTGCTGCCACTGAATGGGTGGGTGTGTGTGGGGCACAATTTTTGGAAAAAAAGGGAGACTCCGCTTGGAGTAACCCTTGCTTGCTGTGTTTTTTTAAAAATGATCCAAGATGAACAGAGCTGGGATCGGGAAAGACTTTGATCTACCCCGGTGTCATCCTGGGGACGGTTAAGTATGGCGTATTTTTGAATGTGCTTGATGCAAATCTAGCTGTGAAGTGTACAACTAGGGCACAAGTGCTGCCACTGAATGGGTGGGTGTGTGTGCCCCAATTTTTGGAAAAAAGGGAGACTCCGCTTGGAGTCACCTTGCGGTGTTTTACATGATTTTAGAAGGGCGTGCCATGCCTATATCTGGGTCTCCTCCTCTTTTTCCTTGTCCTGCTCTTTTGTTTTCGCATGAGTATATGTCCTTGTCACTTTCCCATGTGTTTGTGTTGAGTTGTTTGTCACCTTTGAGGGTGTTTTCTAGGTGTTTATGTGTTTGTGATTGCCTGCCATTGTTTCCTATGCAGTTAGAGTTCGGTTCAAACGTTCGACGAACCGAACTCGAACGAGACCTCCGTTCGGCGAACCGAACTCAAGCTGAACCGGGACCGGTTTGCTCATCTCTACTAATGAGTACTGTCTAATACTTGCGCACACTATTCAGAATGAATATGCAACACAAGTCAATGGGGAATACTTGTAATGTAACAAGTAACCTGAATGCGGCATGAGTATTACGGCATTCGGGTTACTCGTTACTTTGCGATTTTTTTTCTCCCCTATTGACTTGCATTGTACATGCTATTCAGAACAAATACGTGAGTATTAGACAGTACTCCTGTAGCAAATACGAATAGTTAGATACTCGCTCAAATCTAAACATCACCCAAAGATTTACTGTAGTGCCCCTGAAGCCATCAGGGAGCTACAAGGTTCTGCATCCCACCAGGATGCAGGGCCTACCCCTTAGGGCCCTGGAAACCCAGTGCCGGTAAGATCAAACACTCCAGGTAATCCTAGTTCCCCCCCACCCCCTCTAGAGGTGGAGCCGGTCCAGTCCACTAGTTGACCAGGTGGGAGGGGCGGACCGAGGACAGAACAGTCAGTCTAGTAGTGACTGAGGAAGTGAGAGGAGTAAGGGTGAAGAAACAGACTGCCTTGGGGGGGGGGGGGGGGGGTGACAGTAACCTTGTGCCCAGGAGGGGAGTTGCTGGTGGAGTACTCCCGGAACTACACACAGACTGTACAGGACCCTAGGACAGGTAGAAGCTCCAAGCTGGCCTGTTAACATCTCCACAGCGAGGGGACAACAAAGGACCTCGCTGATCCTAAGAATCCGAAGACTCAGTAGCAATGGGAGAACCGTGGATGGGACCAAAGAATCCAACCCCACAGGGTTCACACTACCGTCAGGCGGACAGAAGTGGACAAACCACCGGACAGGGACCCCCAGGTGCTCAACGGCACGGGGACCCATTTACCAGAGTCAGGTGCAGGGGGAAGAGAGTACCAGATTACTACATTGGCACGAAGGGGACCTGGAGGTGAAGCCAGCCAGCCTTGGGTAACCAGTTACCATCAACAAGCAGTGAGTACAAACCAGTTGCACTGAACCGTGTGGACTACCTTCTTCGATGCCCGTCACATCACCTATCCTCTGGGGCCCGGCTTGTGGAGGGCCTACCATCCAGCCTGCAATTAACACCAGCCCCTGTAGTGACATTGTGCAGTGGCGGCTACATCCATATAGCTGCAAAACCGCAAGTGGCGTCACGTGTGACCATTAAACAAATCCCTTGTAAACATCCCCTTTACAACAAACAGCCCAGGGCAAGGAACTGGGCAACGGCCACCACAGTGACATTCCTCAGTATTACACTACCTGGGACTGAGTACCCCATATCCCTGGGCACGACAACCTTTTTTCCTGGTGTCACAAACAGGATCCTGTAAAACTGGGTTGTGTTTAGTGGCCCGGTCCAGATTGTGTCTGTTTCTTTAAGTAAATTTACTTGTTATAAGTAAAGCATTTTTCATTTGCTGTGTTCTAGCATCATCTACTGGTGAAAACTAAGAATCTGATGTGTGCATTGGGTGTTTTCCTATTGGCCAGTTCTTGGTCACATGGCTCAATAGGTGGAGCTATTCTCCAGCCTCTGGAAAGAACTGGAATGAGCTGGTTCTGGCTGAGTCTCCTCTGAGGGAAGACATTATGTGGAGTTTCTCTTCACCACAAGACTCCTGCTAGGCCCGAGGCCTAGAATTTCACAATTTACCGATTTTTACAGCCAATATGCTGAAGGCTTCCTATCCTGAATCCTCACTGGCCAGATATACATCTCTTCAGACAGTAGGGCATACTGAGAATATACCAGACCCTATTGCACACAGATTGGGGAAGTTTGAGGGTCTCGCACCCCACTGCAATATTAGTGGCTTGCATGCCATTGTCCATGCACCAGCCGTCCGGTCCCCGTAGCGCGCTGGGCAATTTTCTACATTTGCTTACAAGTACTGCATGTGTCTTAACTAGCAGTGAAATCAACAGGACTCCAGGTCTGTACAATCTTATTACTGTATCATATCTACCCTCTAAGCTCAAGAGACTTTGAACCTGCTAAAAAGTATACCAGAATTAAATCTGAAACAAATCGTGCTCTTAAAAGCTCCAGAACCCCAATAGCACTTCAGCATTCAACTCCAAGCTGTATTTGCCGTGGCCTACCCACAAAAGACTGAAACACAGTATATTCTGTGTTTTCCTTTGTTCTCACTGTATTAAAGCAACTGTTATCACCAAGACAGTGTCGCGGGCGGGGAGGGGACGCTGCGCTCACTACGCACGGGTCCGGCTCGGGGCTGCTTGGCTTGCTGCTCGGTGGCTCGAGCGGTGGTCCGGATCCGGGGACTCGAGCGGTGCTCCTCACCCGTGAGTGAAAAGGGGGAAGGCTTGTTGGGATTTATTGTCCGTGACGCCACCCATGGTTGTGGTGAGGTTGTGACACCACCGCTGCTCTGGATCGGGGATCCCGGGTGCGATGACGGGGGAGCAGCTTAGATGTTTTTCTCCTGTGGGTAGGGGGTTGGTTGTCCCAGGGCCCGGTGAGGGTGGATGGAAGGTGGATTGCACGGCCTGGTGAGGTGCAGGGTCGCGGGGCAACGCGGTGCCGCACAGCACAGTGGTACTCAGTCAGCCAATGACGAATACAAAGTCCTTGGTAAAACACACGGCTGGATGGACGGGTCCCACTGACTGCTGCGGTGGTTTCTGCTCCCGGTAGATTGATGGTAACTGTCTTTCCCTGCACCCTTAGTATGTTCGTGGTACTGATTGCTTCCCACCGGTAACCCACTCCCCAGCGTAGATGGATGCTGAGGGAGCCCCTTTTGCCCGCAGGCTCTGGCCCTGGGAACTGTAGCCTTGGCAGTGACCATTTCCCTTCACGGTGTGAGCTGTTGCCTTCAATCGGGTCTTGACTGCTGGGAAACCCAGGAGGTTCCCTTCGCTAACTGATTTGACCGGTTTTATGGCGACTCCAAGCCTGGTCGGGGTCCGTAAGCCCTGCCGAATGGTGCTGGCTTCTCTTCGTTCCCCGTTCCAGTACCGGCGGGCCACCGCCCGTCCCTTACGGTTCACTCCAATCTGCCTCTCCTGCAGACGGTCACCACCGTCTGCCAACCTTGCTGTATGTGTCCGGACCACGTACCCGGACACTGTCAGTCTGCTCCTCTACTACTTCTCTCAAACTCATCTGACTTCCTTTTCCTGCCTCCAGAACTGAACTCCTGTGGGTGGGGCCAACCACCTGGCTCCACCCCCTGGTGTGGACATCAGCCCCTGGAGGGAGGCAACAAGGATTTGTTTTTGACTTCGGTGTGCCTAGCCGGGGTGTGGGGTGTGTTGCAGTACCTGTGACGACCTGGCTTGTCCAGGGCGCCACAACAGTGTCTGTGGACTGTCCATCAGCTGTGGATACTGTGTGGGGGTGGATAGCAGGGAACATCAGGGCCTGGTAGACCACCCAGGGAACACGGCCCCTGCAACCTCATGCCAGAACAGCAACTGACATATAGAACATTTGAGGTCCTGTCCCTGGGCCCTTACATGTGCCTTAAAGATTGTGTTTTATGGACTGTACTTTATTACTTGAAAAACAACCGCCATTTTGCTGTGAAAATTAACTGCCACAGCAGAGCAAAAAGGCACAAAAAGAAGCCCTGCCCACAAATCCTGTAAATGCGGGCGGAAGGGAGTAGAAACCTGACCCGGAAGTTCCTGAGGTGCTCCAGTCCCATGACAGTGGCGAGAAAAACCAAGGGAGACTGGAAAACTGCAGACACCTGATAGCGGGAATGCAGCGATGCCTGCTCCGGTAGATCAAGTGGCAGCACCTGGAGCCGTAGTACCAATCATGCTGATCACCCTGCCATATGTTCATGGTGTGACATGGCTGCCCCAATATGATGGCAAACTAGAAACCTTACCGTGTTGGACATGTCTGCAATGACCAGTAAGCAGAGAACATATCTTGTGCTGGGACAGTTAATGGGTGCAGCAAAGCTGGAAGTAGAAACCTGGGCAGATGTGGACTGGGAATCTGCCCACCATCTTTAAAAAAGTTAAAGCTGCTTTTGAAACCCACACAGAAGCAGAGTTGCGGATGGACTTATAACTGCAGGCAGACACCCCAGGATAGCAGAAACTATGCGTTAAAATTGCAAGCTGCACTATGGGCCATGAAACAGACCTCATTGATGACCTGGCAGGGAACAAAATGGTTGAACAGCTCCTGCAGGGGGCACAATCCATAGATTACTGCAGACAACTGGGACTGGGACCTAGAAAATTTCAAACTTTTTTTTTGTTTAAAAAAAAAAAACAAAAAAAACGCAAGACAGCCATAAAGGCCTTGCAACCACAGACTGTTTCCTGGTACAGTCAAGCCAGTACCTCGACTGAGGATGGAACCCCCTTCCTCCAATGTGGCAGCAGCTAATGAGCAGGCTGTGCCCCCTGGCACTCCAACTGACTTCTGTTCGGTGCCCCCCCCCACACACACACACACCCCTTAGGGAAAGACCAGTGGGCGTGACCAGGCTCACCCAGGGGTCTAGACAGCCAGTGCGGGAAAAACCAGACAGTTAAACTTCACCTTAGGGGCCTTTCACATGTCAGTGATTCTGGTACGTTTGCGCTTTTTTTTTTTTAAACGTACCAGAATCAGACATACGCAGACCTATTATAATGAATGGGTCTGCTCACACGTCAGTGATTTTTCACTGCACGTGTCTCCGTGCAGCGTACCCGCGTGTGCGTGATTGCCGCACGGAGACATGTCCATTTTTTCTGGCATCACTGATGTTCCACGGACCACGCAGTGGTGTGGTCCGTGAAACACGTGCCAGAACAAAAAAAAAAAAAAAAAAAAAAAAAAGCGCTTTTAAAATAAAAAAAACATTTTAACTCACCCGGCGTCCAGCGATGTCCTCTGCAGCCCGTTCTGCCGGCTGCTTCTGGGCCGGCTCATTAGTCGCGCATATTCATTATGCATGACAGAGCCGACCCGGAAGCAGCTGCTGCGGGGGGGAGGAGGTCACCGCCGGCCGGATGCTGCACCGCGGGAGCGATCAGCACCATGGAGAGCGGGAGCGGGCACAGGTGAGTTGTTTTCCAAGTGCAATCACGGGCCACGGATAACGGAGCCCGGATTGCACTTAGACAACCCACGTGTGCCGTGAATCACGGCACACGCAGGGACATGTGCGTGTTTTACACGCCAGTGAAGAACGTCACGGTTTTTCACTGACGTGTGAAACTGGCCTTAAAGTTCAGGTTGAATGGTATCAAGGTAGGAGCCCTGGTGCCACCGGCTAGAAGGCAGACTGTGGTCTCAGCAGGAGACAGGAAGACTGCTTGACAGAACCGAGGTGGACTGGGACAGGGTTGTAGCCCACCGGTACCTACACTGGGGACCCGACCGGAAACCGTGCATAAAAGATGTACTCGGACCCTGAAGCCAGCGCCAGAACCTACTGGAACTGGTTATGCAGCACCCTGGGATATGCTACCCCAGTGATCTGCAGGATCCTAAGGCTTTCTGGAACACCCTATGCTGACAACCCACACCTCACACACAGGTAGGGGCACATTCCCTGAGACCTGGGCGCAGCATGTAGAGGGATAACCGTGGTTAGGTGTGAGAACCAATCCCTTAGCTGTTAGCCTGGGAAAGGGGTGTGGCTTGTGGGAAGCAACAGGTGTTGCTAGGCAGAGGAAAAACGACAGTTGGAGTGACAGTTGAAAGGAGCCAGTGAGTGAGAGGGGTGTGAGGATTGTGAGGAGACCCCCAAAAGGAGACTAGGAGGTAGTAGCCTGAGGGTAGAAAGATCCCAGGCACTACGCACAAGGGGGTACTGGACCCCATAGTAGACAACAGC
This sequence comes from Anomaloglossus baeobatrachus, assembly GCF_048569485.1. NCBI lineage: Eukaryota > Metazoa > Chordata > Amphibia > Anura > Aromobatidae > Anomaloglossus > Anomaloglossus baeobatrachus. Next base: position 121,381,633 of record NC_134363.1, read on the forward strand.
TCCAGGCTGTCTGCTGATCCAGCCATGTGGGGTGACTTCCAGGGTACCACACCACCCATAGGCTCAGGGACACAGCCTCATATATAGGACCTGGGAGAGGGCACAGAGAAGTAGCCTACCCCACAAGGCCTGTCATACTGGGCCCAGAAAACAAAGGAGCGGAGCGCCGCAGGTCACCAACAGCTTCAGGCAAGGGGGCCCCATCAGCTCTGCATGTGCACGGAGGGCTCAACTGGGACTCACGTCAGCACCGGGACAAAAGGAAAGTCGGTTAACCAGCCATGCCAAATTGCACTTGCAACATCAAGTGATTAAATATATCAGTTAATCTGCAAGAACTGTGTCGTGTCTATTACTAGCGAACCACAAGGCGCAGCACACCTACATGGGACTTAAGCCCCTACTGGCGGAGGGTGCAAACACACTTGCTGCTATACCATCTGTCCCTAAAACCACAGCAGCGGCGGGACATCTTATTACCGCAACCCGCCAGTGGCGTCACAAGTGACATGCAAAATAACCCTGTTACCGAGCACCCCCAGGTAACGGAACCGGGCACGGCCACCTGTGACGGTGATCCCCATTATCCACCACCCGAAACAGTATCCCAAGGGCCTGGGGTGTGGCAGCGCTCTACAAATTGGAGTCACGAACAGGATACAAACTAGGCCCAGCAACCCTGGGTGCAGTGTGCCTTAAACCGTTTAAAATTGTATATAGACTTTTGTCTCAGTAAAAACTACTGCACCATCACTCTGGCTGTAAAAGAGCGCAAAGTTTGAAAACGTGCGCAGGAAAACCTGGCTCCGGCCCCCCACAGGGAATCTGCAGAGAAGCCAAACACCGAGCAGTAGCCTGACTTCAGGAGCTCCTGAGCCGCTCGGGATCCCCATAGAGAAGGTTGCTGAAATTAACCAAGGGGGACTAAAATGGAATCGCAAGAGAACGGAGTTGCTGCCGGACCGAGTCGGAGTGCAGACGCTGTGGCACTGATCATGCCGCTCATGCTACCCTACCTCCCAGGCGCGACCTGGATGCCCCAGTACAATGGCAAATCGGATACCTTAGCCGGATTCAAAAAGAAAATAACTACTTCAAATGGACATGTATCCCTTAACCGGCAAGCAAAGGGCGTCCATTATACTGGGTCAGCTTAAAGGGGCAGCGGAGCTAAAAGCAGAAACTTTGTCAGATGCTGAACGTGAGTCAGTAATCACCATCTTTGACAAATTGAAACTTGCATTTGAGACCCACACTGAGGCAGAACTGCGGATGGAGTGCTACAACTGCAGGTAGAAACTGCAGGATAACATCAGGGACTATGCCCTGAGACTCCAAGCAGCAATAAAGGACATTAAAACATGTCGATCCTCAGTGCCAGAGAGGAAAACCGGATGCTAACGGAGCAGTTCATACAGGGCCTGTCATCAGAGGACCGCAAGCAACTGCGCCTGTGGTCCCTTGAACATGCTGATGCGGACTTTGCAACTCTAAAGATCGGGCTATCAAGGCGTTGCAGCCCCCGGCAACCTCAGACTCTACCCCGACGGTGCAACCTGCCAGTGTCCCTTCCTTGGAAGTGGAACCTGCCTCCTCTACTCCAGCAAAGGTCAACGGGCAGGTTGCGCCCCCTAGTGCACCAGAGGACCTACGTTCCCAAGTGCAGCGACTCAGCGAGGACGTAGCAAAGATCCTCAAAGCCATGCAGCTTGCTCCAGAGCCCAAGCCACCAGACCGTGTCCTGCTTGCTGACTGCCCTGAGGACGTCCCGTGGATGAGGAACCGGAGGAGTCCCCCACTGTGAGGAAGACCCACTGATCGCTATTGTTCTTCAGGACAACCCATCTGCCGGCATTGCGGTAAGACAGGCCATCTTGCAAGAAGGTGTCCTTTAAATATGCAACCCCTGGGGCCAAGGGCCAATCCCCAGGTGTAAGTCGACAAGGCCTAATGGAATGGAGTGACCGGTAGGTGGGTGGACGTCCGATTCTGTCCATTACCTTGGACGGGATCTCCACTTCTGCACTGTTGGACACAGGTTCACAGGTAACCACCATTCCCTATGAGTTGTACTGCCTATTCTGGTGTGATGAAGAACTCACTCGACCTGATCCAAGCCTCACCATATATGCTGTAAATGGGTTACCGGTAGACCAGATAGGATTTAAAGCAGTAACCATAAAAGGTGGGGAGGGTGGAGCTTAGGGGTCAGGGATTGATTGTTAAAAGTGATTCAAATGATAGAAATCCCCATGTGAGCCTAGGTACCAATGTCATCGAAAATTGTTTGGGAGAAGTATTGTTCTTGCTCCAACAGATCGCCAAGACTGCCGATGCCAGGCAGCAGGGGGTCCTGCAGAAGGAGATTAAAGTCCTCTTGCTAAAACAGGTAAACCAGTCTGGTGGAGAACTGGGTAGTGTGCGGGTAATGGATTATAACCCCCATTGTGTTATCTCCAAGAAGTGAAATTATGGTGTGGTGTCGGGCATCCATAGGTCCTAGAGGGCGAGATTACCAGGCAGTGGTAGAGCCCATGTACTCAGGGGACTGGTCCACAATCCTGACAGCCAGGGGGGTAGTCAATGTACACAAAGGGAGAGTTCCTGTACGCATATTAAATTGTGGGGGACGAGGAAGCCAAATTGCCCAGGTATGCTACCATTGGTAAATTGTTTACAGTCACTGAAAATGCCATTCAAGCAGCAGAACCGCTTGCCCCAACAGACCTGGCAGATGAGTAATTAGCAAACTGGTGCCAGGGACTCCATGCCTTCTTACCAGAAGCAAAGAGTATACCGGGTTGTGCAGGAATATGAACCAGTCATCAGTAAGCATCTATTGGATTTTGGGAAAATTAAAGAGGTACACCACCATATCCCCATTGGGAACCATCCTCCCATAAGAGAGCGATACATACCTGTACCAGCAAAACACTATCAGAGGGCCAAAGAAATGCTACATGACATGGAGGCTGGGGTTATCAGAGATAGTTTTAGCCCTTGGGCAGCTCCACTAGTCTTAGTGAGGAAAAAAGATGGCACCATGCGGATGTTTGTAGATTACAGGCAGATAAATCGCATTACACATAAGGATGCTTACCCATTACCCCACATAGAAGAGTCACTAGCTGCACTCAAGACTGCTAACTACTTTTCCACCTTAGACCTTACTAGTGGGTATTGGCAGGTCTCTGTAGCAGAGGAAGACCGGGAGAAGACTGCGCTTGCCACCCCGATGGGCCTGTGCGAGTTCAACAGTATGCCGTTTGGTCTCTAACGCATCTGGAACCTTCCAGCGCCTGATGGACTGTTGTCTGGGGCATCTGAACTTTGAAACTACTATATTTAGATGACGTCATTGTGTTCTCCAAGTCCTACGACGACCATCTGGAAGCAGTGTTTGAAGCACTATCCAAGTACGGCATGAAGCTGAAACCATCCAAGTGCCATCTACTTAAACCCAAGGTTCAGTATCTGGGACACTTAGTCAGTGCTGAGGGAGTTGTGCCAGATCCAGACAAGATAACAGTTATCAAGAGCTGGCCAAGACCAACTACTATCAAAGAGTTACGCCCGTTCCTGGGCCTGGTAGGATACTACCGAAGATTCAAAAAGGTTACACCAAGATGGCTGCCCCCTTGCAAGACCTCCTGGTTGGCCAAGAAAGGCAAGAAGTCCGATCCTCCATTTGAATGGGGTGAAAAAGAAGAAAGTTCCTTCAAACAAATGAAGTGGGCTCTGACGGGGGAAGTAATTCTTGCTTATCCAGACTACAACTTGCCCTTTGTGCTGTACACAGATTCCAGCAACGTGGGATTCGGAGCAGTGTTGTCACAGGTCCAGAATGGGAGAGATAGAGTAATTTCCTACGCTAGCAGGAAGCTTCGGCCTACTGAGAGAAATCCGGAAAATTACAGCTCTTTCAAGTTGGAGTTCATGTCGGTTGGAAGAAACTCGAGATATTACTCCGTGAAAGATTCTACTGGGTTGGAATGAGATCTATCGAAAACTGGTGTAGAAATTGTAGTCCATGTGCTTTAAGAAGAAAAGACAGATTGGTAACAATAGTCAGAGCACCACTGCAGCCTAACAGCCTCTAGAACTAGTCGCCTTAGACCATGTGAAGTTAACACAGAGTGCCAAAGGTTATACTTATGCCCTTACCATTGTAGACCACTATTCAAGATTCCTTGTAGTACCAGTCAAGGACCTAACAGCACAAAGCAGCAAAAGCGTTTCAAGCCCACTTTTGTAGACCTCATGGTTATCCAGAGCAAGTAAATGCAGATCAAGGACCAGCGTTTGAAGCAGAAGTTTTTCAAGAGTGCTGTAATATGTATGGTTGTAAAAAGATTCGTACAACATCCTATCACCCTCAAGGAAATGGAATGTGTGAGAAAATGAATCAGATAGTCATTGATATGCTAAAGACCCTACCACTGGAAGATAGGAACAAATTGCCAGAAAAATTGCCTGACCTAGTGGCTATGTATAACATCCCCGTAGTGTCTACAAACTTCACCCCAGCTTATCTTATGCTAGCAAGACCAGGAAAATTACCCGTCGACTTAGACATGGGAGTCCTAAACCCTGAAGACCATCCACAATGATTGGAATACAGCTCGTCAAGCTCAATACAAGAAGGTTCAAGAATGTGTTGAAAGGAATTTAGAGCAAAGTAGGGAAAAACAAGAAAGGAGATAAAAATTCAAAAGCTGTACCATTGACACCTGGAGAAAGGGTGCTAAAAAGAAAAAGAAGAAGAAGACTTCACAAACTTGATGATCAATGGGAAGAACCTTATACATTGTCCAAACATCTAACTTTAACAAAAAAAAAAAAAAAAAAAAGTCTGTATTAGCAAAGATGAAGGAAAAACATCAGCTGTTTCTAGAGACCATTTAAAGAAATGCCCAGAACAGTTAGCACCAAAAGAAAGTACAGAAAGAATTGTAAATCTACCTCAACCTGAGCCAAAGTAGAAAATGATCCATATTGTATTAGGAGATATCCCAGAAGATTGGCCGCAATACAATGGAGCCATAGTCATACCTTGTATCACCTTTCCACAAGTACCAGAAGAACCTGTACCAAGACAACAGGAACTTGTACCAGTACAAAAACAAGAAGAAATCTCAGGGGAAGTTGAACCAGAACGTTCTGCAAACATTGACCTTGTCAATCCTATAGTAAGGCTATGTGTCCACGCTGCGGAAAATGCGCGGATTTTGCTGCGGATTTCTCACGGAAAAGCCGCGGATTTTCAGAAAATCTGCAGCGGCACTTCCCAGCCATTTTTATGGCATTTTGGAAATGCTGTGCCCATGCTGCGGATTTTTCCGCGGCGGATTTGCCGCGGATTTTGATCCGGAAAAATCTGCAACATGTCAATTATTGTTGCGGATTTTGATCCGGATTTTGGCTTCAGAATTGGGAAAACAAAAAAAAAAAAAAAAAAACAAAAAAAAAAAAACAAACATGGACACAGCCTAAGGGTAAGAACACGTAGATACTTACCAAGTCAACCTACCATACCAAGTGTAGTACAAAACACAAACATTGTCAAACAGAAGCAACATTGGTCATCCCCCATCCAGACTAGGGGAGTGGGAATACCACTAAAGATGGTCATTAAATATATATTAACTGTATATAAAATGTAAATAATGTATATTAAGCATGTTGACCCTACAGAGACTGACCTGTATCGACTTTTGGGTCACTAACAACTGTTCCTCCCTTTGGGAAGAATCCAGGTTTTTCCCCCCCATCCTTTGTTTTTATGGACCTAAGCCACAGGACTGGCGTGGCACAAAAACACCTTGGTTACTTACCAGTAGCCGGTTTTTCCAGAACCCATGACAGCACCACGTGAGAGGGATCCGCCCAGCGAGGACAGGAAACCATTCTGAAATAAAAGGGCGGTACCTCTCCCCTTCGTCAGTTGATTACCGAGAATTGAGAGGACCTCCAACAAACGTTAGAACTTAACTCTATCACCAACTATAACACACACATGCACACCCAGAATAGTGCACACTAAGGGTGAAAAGGGAGGGATTATATGGGTGCTGTCATGGGTTCTGGAAAAACCGGCTACCGGCAAGTAACCGAGGTGTTTTCCCCTCACCCATGACCGCACCACATGAGAGATTTCCAGAGAATAATGTATTAGAGAGGGACCAACATCTCAAGCACCCTTCTACAAAACGAGAGATCAGCCGAGGAGGATAGATCCAACCGATAGTGACGGAAGAAAAAGGAGAATGTGAAGACCAGGTAGCGGTCCTACAAATCCGGTCAATAGATACCTGCGTCTTCTCAGCCCCGGAGGGCGACACCGCACCGGTGGAATGGACCCTTAAGCCCTCAGGGAAGGCAGCCCCACTAGATGAGTAGGCTAAGCAATGGCCTCCCTAATCCACCTAGAGATCATGCAGTTTCACACCCACAGACCTTTCCTACTACAGAGAGGGCTATGAGAAAGGACTGTTTTCCCCCACACTATGTGTCACAGATGTAGAGAAGCAGGGCCCTATGAACCTCCAACGTATGAATCTGTTTTACCCCGGTATTTGTAGGATGGCCGCAAAAGGAGGGAGGATTATACCCTGCGTGCTATGGAATCGAGAGGCTACCATTGGGAGAAAGGGTCCTATTAACACCTGACCCGGCCTATCGTTGAACAACTGAGTGTAGGGCCGTACTACCGATAAGGCGTGTAAGCACTAATTCTGCAAGCGAACGCCAAGGCCCAGAGCAAAATAGTTTCCAATGTCAGCAATAGAGATGAGCGAACCGGTCCCGGTTCGGCTCGAGGCCGGTTCGCCGAACGGGGGTCCCGTTCGAGTTCGGTTCGTCGAACGTTCGACGAACCGAACTCGAACGTATAGGCTATAATGGGAGGCAATCACAAACACATAAAAATGCATTATAAATGTACACAAACAGTTAATAAACATTGCCATAACACTTACCGGTCCTCGCGATCCCTCCTACACTCTGTCTCCTGCCGCTATTCCATCCGATGATCGCTGAATCCTCCCGGTGACCTGCACTGCCAGCAGAGAAGCAGGACCTATCGTGACGTCAAAATAGCCATGTGACCAGTCACGTGGCTATTATCTCATTGGCTACAGACTGGTCACATGACTGACACGTCATGTAGGACCTGCGAGTGCATCTCTCCGGTACACGGTGCACATATGTGTATCGCCGTGTACCGGCGACATGCTCTAGCACACGGTCGACTCCCCGTTCCGTTAGGGACCGGCTGACACAGCCGGTCATTAACGGAGATCACCGTTGCCATAGCAACGCAGTTAGCGGTGACGTCACCGCTAACCGCGGCTCCGGGAGCACCGTTGCTATGGTAACGCGTCTGTCAGCGTTACCGCTAGCAGCCAGCAGTGATCACTCACGGAGTGAAGGCTGCACGCTGCTTCCCGATTGTAGTGAGCATTGTAGTTAGGATGGAGGTTCCCCAGCCCCAAGTGATGCCCCTCACTACAATCGTCACTACTACTACACTAGAAAGAAAGAAGACAGAAGAGCAGGATCGTGGAGGGCTGACAGGGGTAATAAAGATGGAGTCTCTAATGTGTCTGTGTATTTATTTCTATTAAAGTATTTTTTCTCTGTGTGGTGTCTTTTTTTAACCCTTTATTGGAGATTCTTAATGGCCGGGTCAAACGTGCCTGACATTAAGAATCTCTGGCTTAATACTGGCTGGTAAAACAAAGCCAGTATTAACTCATGATTACCCAACAAGCCACCCGGCTCCAGGGCTGTTGGAAGAGTTGGATACAGCGCCAGATGATGGCGCTTCTATGAGAGCGCCATTTTCTGGGACGGCTGCGGACTGAAATCCGCAGCAGAGGCGCCCACAAACCTCGGGCTAACCTGTGCTGCGGATTCCAATCCCCAGCTGCCTAGTTGTACCCGGCTGGACACAAAAATAGGGCGAAGCCCACGTCATTTGTTTTTTTAATTATTTCATGAAATAAGTGAAATAATTAAAAAAAAAACGGGCTTCCCTATATTTTTGGTTCCCAGCCGGGTACAAATAGGCAACTGGGGGTTGGAGGCAGCCCGTGGCTGCCAGCTGTACCTGGCTAGCATACAAAAATATGTCGAAGCCCACGTCATTTTTTTGGTGGGCAAAAAAATTCTGCATACAGTCCTGGATGGAGTATGCTGAGCCTTGTAGTTCTGCAGCTGCTGTCTGCTCTTCTCCATACAGACAGACAGCAGCTGCAGAACTACAAGGCTCAGCATACTCCATCCAGGACTGTATGCAGAAGTTTTTTGCCCCCTGAAAAAATTATGTGGCTTCGCCATATTTTTGTATGCTAGCCAGGTACAGCAGGCAGGTACGGCTGCCCCCAACCCCCAGTTGCCTATTTGTACCCGGCTGGGAACCAAAAATAAAGGGAAGCCCTTTTTTTATTATTTCATGAATTTCATGAAATAATTAGAAAACAAATGACGTAGGCTTTGCCCCATTTTTGTGTCCAGCCAGGTACAACTAGGCAGCTGGGATTGGAATCCGCACCACCGGTTGGCCTGCGCTTTCTGGGCCCCACTGCTGCGAATTGCAGTCTGCAGCCACCTCAGAAAATGGCATTTTCATAGAAGCGCCATCTTCTGGCGCTGTATCCAACTCTTCCAGCACCTGCCTGCTATACCTGGCTAGCATACAAAAATATGGCGAAGCTCACGTCCTTTTTTTGTAGCTTTTTGGCAAAAAAAAAAAAAGCTTCCCTGGATTTTCCATTGCCAGTGAAGGTAACACCAAGCAGTGGGGGTTAGCAGCCAGTAGCTGCTTGGATTACCCTTAGCTAGCAATACAAAAAATGCAGTGGGAGCTAACATATATTTTTTTTAATTATTTAAATAACTAAAAATAAAATGGGCTTCCCTGTATTTTGATTGCTGGACATCACAGTGCTGTAAAAATAAATCTTTAAAAAAAATGACGTAGCGCTCCGCGGTATTTTTGATTCTCAGTGCAGATAAAGCAGACAGCTATGGGTTGCCACCCCCATCTGCCTGCCGTTACCTTGGTTGGCAATCAAAATACAGGGAAGCCCATTAATTTTTTCTATTTAAAAAAGTTAAAAAAAAAAAATTACGTTGGGTCCCCCCATTTTTGATAGCCAGCTAGGGTAAAGCAGACGGCTGTAGCCTGAAAACCACAGCTGGCAGCTTTACCGTGGTTGGGGATCCAATGTGGAGGTCCCCTCAGGCTCTTTTTTATAATTATTTTATAAATATTAATAATTACACAATAAAAGTAGGGTCCCCCCCAAATTGGATCACCAGCCAAGGTAAAGCGGACAGCTGTGGTCTGGTATTCAGGGTGGGAAGGTCCATAGTTATTGGGCCTTCACAGCCTAAAAATAGCAGGCCGCAGGCACCCCAGACGTGGCGCATCCACTAGATGCGCCAATCCTGGCGCTTCACCCCAGCTCATCCCGTGCCCTGGTGCAGTGGCAAACGGGGTAATAAATCGGGTTGATACTAGCTGTAAAGTCACCTGAGATCAAGCCCAGCAGTTTGTGATGTCATGGCGTCTATTAGATACCCAACATCATAAACTGTCAGTACTAACAAAAACAAAAAAAAAAAAAAAAAAAAAAAAAAAAAAAAAAAAAAAAAAAAATCGACAAAAGAAATCTATTTGAAAAAACAGTCCCCAAAACATTTCCTCTTTCACCAATTTATTGTAAGAAAAAAAATAAAGGGGTCCCACGACGACTCTGGACCGTCTAGAATATGGGGGGGGGGGGGGGGGGGGGGAGACACTCAGGGAACGTATCCCCCATTTTCTAGGAGTGCGGACCCTTCATGTGAGGAGTGTGGGTGCAATGAATCTGCACTCACTCTCCCCGGGTCCACAGCAGCAGAGTCCATGTCGTAATGGTTGCTACCAAAGCTGCAATGCCCTGCTCATGAGGTAAGGGCATGCCTAATCAGGAGAACTACTGTAGAGGAAGCTCTGCTCACTGGTATATAGGTGCTCAGAGGTAATAATAGATAAAATTAGTGAGTAACCTCGGCACTCTATATCTCCCAGACGAAGTCAGTAAGTCACAACGGATAGTAATGCAAAATCACTCTTTATTGGTCCGTATTAAGAAAATTTTTTTTTCATAAGCATATATGTTTTTGTCCAAAACAAAGTTACAAATGACGTTTCGGCCTGAGCCTTCGTCAGATTGGACTTATCTGCATGTAATCATGAAAAATGACAATAATCAGTATCACATAAGAGTGAGAGAACAATAACATAAACTCGAACAATGTAGAGGTACAATTGGGATGCAGCAAAAAAATTGCAACACAGCAAGAAATGAAACACATGATACAAATGTCATAATACAGTACAAGGACAATATAGTAATGACAAATATGGGGTCAGAGTAGGCTTAGACAGCTCTGGTACGAAAGAGATGTCAATCATAAAGTAACATGTGCAGTAGGTGTAGAGCTACACTATGCATGGCAGAGCTAATGGGTAGACCGACCATAGCAAAAGTGGAGAAAAAGTGGAGAAAAAGTGGAGCAAAAGTGGAGCAAAAGTGGAGCAAAAGTGGAGCAAAAGTGGAGCAAAAGTGGAGAAAAAGTGGAGAAAAAGTGGAGAAAAAGTGGAGAAAAAGTGGAGAAAAAGTGGAGAAAAAGTGGAGAAAAAGTGGAGAAAAAGTGGAGAAAAAGTGGAGAAAAAGTGGAGAAAAAGTGGAGAAAAAGTGGAGAAAAAGTGGAGAAAAAGTGGAGAAAAAGTGGAGAAAAAGTGGAGAAAAAGTGGAGAAAAAGTGGAGAAAAAGTGGAGAAAAAGTGGAGAAAAAGTGGAACACTCTTTGGTACCTTTCATGTGGCACTAAGGGGTGCTTAGCTTTGTATTTAGCCAAAAAAATGAAAAAAAAAAAATGACGTAGGATTCCCCCTAGTTTTGTAGCCAGCTAGGGTAAAGCAGACGGCTGCAGCCTGCAGACCACAGCTGGCAACCTCACCTTGGCTGGTAATCCAAAACTGAGGGCACCCCACGCTGTTATTTTAAATTAAATAAATAATTAAAAAAAAAAAAAACGTAGGGGTCCCCCAAAATTGGATCACCAGCCAAGGTAAAGCAGACAGCTGGGGCCTGATATTCTCAGACTAGGGAGGTCCATGGTTATTGGAATCTCCCCAGCCTAAAAATAGCAGGCCGCAGCCGCCCCAGAAGTGGCGCATCCATTAGATGCGCCAATCCTGGTGCTTCGCCCCAGCTCATCCCGCGCCCTGGTGCGGTGGCAAACGGGGTAATATTTGGGGTTAATACCAGATGTGTAATGTCACCTGGCATCAAGCCCTGGGGTTGGTGAGGTCAGGCGTCTATCAGATACCCGACATCACCAACCCAGTCAGTAATAAAAAAAAAAAAATAGACGACAAACACATTTTTATTTGAAAAAACACTCCCCAAAACATTCCCTCTTTAACCAATTTATTAGATTGAAAAACAAATCCAGGTCTGGTGTAATCCAAGGGGTTGCCATGACGATGCACACTGTCCCAGTCAATGAAGAGCAGGATGTTCCCCATTGGCTGGGAGAGCAGTGCAGTGACCTGAGCTAACATCAATGGGTCAGCCCAGGTCACTGCAGGGGGGTGACAAGTGCTGCTGTCAGTGAGGTACATTACCTGCGCTGATCTCCAGCACACTGACAGCCCCTGTCACTGAGGTCAATGACCGGCGCCTTCACATCAAGTATCGCGAGAGGTCCGTGACGTCACCGCCAGTGTCAGTCTCGGGTCGGAAGCGATAGGTGATGTGACAAGCGGCGGCCATGGAGGACAGTGACAGCGCTGAGGTCGGGATGGCGGGACTTCATCACCGCAGGTAAGCCGAGCGAGCGAGCGGGCGGGGGGGTGGATGTGTGTGTGTGTGTGTGTTTGTGTATGTGTATGTATGTGTACATGCCGCGGGCAGGAGGGGGTGGAGCGAGCTGAGCGGGAAAGTGTGGGCTTCCTGCACGTAACTAAGATAAACATCGGGTTACTAACCAAAGCGCTTTGCTTGGATACCCGATGTTTATCTTGGTTACCAGCTTGTGGCAGGCTGCCAGCGATGGCTCCTGCTCACTGTAGCTGTAAAAAGCCCTGCTTTTTGCTGCTAGAACCGTTCTCGAACGTATCTAGAACTATCGAGCTTTTAGCAAAAAGCTCGCGTTCTAGTTCGATCTCGAACAGCCCAAAAATCACTCGAGCCTAGAACTGGAGAACCACGAACCACGAACCGCGCTCAACTCTAGTCAGCAACGTCAATGAGTTTTTTTGGCAATAGGTTCAAAGGGAGGACTCGTGAGGGCGTCCAACCCTAATTTGATCCACCGGTGGAACTTTCAGGCATGAACTCACAAACCCAATAACCTTGAACCCACTGGTTTGCTGCCAGTTTTCCAATGGATAAGGTTCCTAGGGCAGAACAGGAACCCCTAGAGAGTGTACACTGAGAATCCTAGAGCAACCCCGTCTGCAAGAATGCCAATGTGCATGGAATAGGAACTCATACTCAAGGGACCATTTGCAAAGAAGGGGAACTTTTGCCACCCTCTCCCATAGAGTGTAGTGGTAACTGGTTTATGGCTCTGCAGCAAGGAAGAGACCGGGTCAGAGGAGAACCCTTGTGCATCAGCAAAAACCTCTCAAGTTCTAAGCTGTGAAATGAAAAAACCCCTTTTCCTGCACGAGGAACACAGGTTATTGCACTAACAGGTCCGGAATCCCTGGCAGAACCCCAGGATCCGGGACAGACATTGTGCTCAGGAGAGAGAGCCATGGCCACAAGCTCACACATCCAAGGCCACAAGCTTACCACGAGACCATGGAACGAACATTGGCATTTAGAATCCTGTGAAGTGTAGAGCCGAGGGGGAATTCTGTCCCGCCCAGTAAAGACCATAAGATGCCAGAATGAGGGATGGTGAATCGTGCCAACTCTCCCTCAAGCCCCCCCCCCCCCCCCAGCGTTTCAGGAAGGAGACGGTAGACTGAGTGACTGACAGCAACCTAGCGTCAGGAGGCGTGAGGGCTGTGCTGCTTCCTGCGCTGACCACCAGCCTAGGGATATCTTCACACTCTGCAGAACACACTGAGTCTCCTAATCAGACTGGACACACCCACAGGTGGAGGTCTGATTCTCCACACCTGCACAGCACACTGGGCTTATTAAAGGGAACCCGACCCTTATATGCAGAAACAAGCCTTTGTGGAACTACAAGTCCCATAGCAACCTCTTCAGTTTAATATCGCAGCGACCTTCTCCACTGCGACATATAGCGACCATTTACCATATTGGTGGTCGCTACCTCACAACATATACACATTTGTAACTTGCATGCAGCAATCCATAGATTGCAGCAGAGACATTGCAATCTATGCCCCACACAAGGGGTCTCCGACACTCGGCCCGCAGGCCATATCGGCTCTCTGCACAGGGGACACTCCGTATGGAGTTTAGGAGCCACCTAATGATGCAGATGACATACACGAAGATCACTCACCCACCACAGGAGATCAAGGGTACCGGTCCTGGAGGCTTCGTCAGAACCCCCACAGGTCCCGCAGAAGTCGTGGAGTCACAAGAGGATTTGCCCTTCTGGCTATTGAGGCTGGGCAGGTCTGTTTCACTTAGAACGGTGACTGTTCATACGGCTATGCTGCCGGCGCGCCAGAGAGTGCTGCTGCCTTTCTGAAGCCATCCTGGGATGTAGGCACGAGCACCCGTGCTGCTCCTCCACCTTCCGGTCCCATAAAGGTGCCCCCCTCCCCGTTTCAATGCGCCCAGTGGTGGGTGTCTGCCCTGAAACACCACCTCTGCTGCATGGGCGCCGCCATCCTCTTCAGGAGACGTCACGCAAGCATGCCTCCTGTACCCTGCATGCCTTGCGCGCGTCCCAGAGTGTGCCACATTCGGAAGTCCTAGGCAGCAGGGAGCGCAAGGGGGGGGGCTGTTGGGGAGGAGCGGCTGTCCGGAACCCCTGATGGGCCCTGCCGCACACCCCCGCACGGACACCAGGTTCCCCAAGTGCTGGTGGACGGCGCTTCCAGCCCTGAAGAATGGCACCGCAGGACTCACCCTGCTTTTCCGGACACCGGACGGGGCTGGGTAAATACAGCTTCTGTACTTTAAACTTCTTACTTCAACCGCCGTATTACGGAACAAGGTCTCCCATCAAGGACAGGAATCCAACTGACGAAGGGGAGAGGTACCGCCCTTTTATTTCAGAATAGTTTCCTGTCCTCGCTGGGCGGATCCCTCCCACAGGGTTCATGCTACTGTCAGGCGGACAGAAGTGGACAAACCACTGGCCGGGGACCCCCAGTTGCTCTACACTATGGTGACCCATTTCCCAGAGAAAGGTGCATGGGGAAGATGATACCAGATTACTACACTGGGGCAAAGGGGACCTGGAGGTGAACTGGGTATTGGAGGCCGGCAGGTGAAAGCAGCCGGCCTCCGGGACCCAGTTACCATCAACAAGCAGTGAGTGAAGACCAGTTGCACTGAACTACTGTTTAGACTACCTTCTTCCGACACCCATCACATCACCTATCCTCTGAGGCCTGGCCCCGCCTGCAGAGGGCATACCATCCAGGCTGCAATTAACACCAGCCCCAGTAGTGACATGGTGCAGCAGCGACTCCATCCATATAGCCGCACCACCACAAGTGACCATTCAACAAATCCCTTGTAAATATATCCCCTTTACACAAAAAAAAAAAAAAAAAAAAAGCCCAGGGAACGGAACCAGGCAGTGGCCACCACAGTGACATTCCCCAGTATTACGCTACCAGTGACAGTACTCCATATACCTGTGCGTGACAACCCCATATGGCTTTCCTCAGCCATAGTCACTTTTTTTGCTGCTTTTTATACAGTAACAGCACAAGCTATGAGATTTCAGAACATACATACAAAACAACCACAACACCCCACACACTGACAGTTAAGCTGGGTTCACACATCGCTGTTACGTCACCATTTTCTGTGATGCAACAGCGACCTTGTAAGTCGCTGTTATGATTGCTGCTTAGCTATCAAACACAGCAGCGATCATGACACACGTCGCTGTGCTACATGTGCAGAGAGCAGGGAGCCGCACACTGCTTAGCGCTGGCTCCCTGCACTCCTAGTGTGTCGCCCTGGGCAAGCCAGGGGACACAGGTCACAACACCACCACACCCCACACTCCAGGTAGGCACATCACAGCTAACCAGAAATCCTTGTTGCCATCCTCCAGAGGTTGATGATGCACACCAGGGGGTGGGCCAGGTGGTTGGCTCCGCCCACAGAGGAGCTCACAACACTGGAGGCAGGAAGTAACCAGGCGGATAGCTCAGGGACGAGCTTGAGTAAACAGAGTTCTGTCAGGGAGGAGGAAGTGGAAGGAGTGAAGTCGAGCCCAGGCAGGGCAAGAGTAAAGAGGAGAGTTCAGTTTAGGAGTTAAGTGAAAGTGAAAGTAGAAAAGGAGAAAGAGCAAGTAAAGTGACAGAAGAGAAAGACAGCCTGAAGGGTCCAGCTTTGTGAGGGCCAGAACAGCAAGGTCAGCAACGGCGGTGACTGTCTGGAGGGGGACCGTTTGGAAGTTCCTGGAAGGACCCCGTTGGCTGTGTGCCCGGTGGTCTGGAGCAGTGTTCCGAAGGACAGTCAGCACCAGGGCAGGGGCCTCTCGGACCCCGGCAAGGCTAGGAGTCGCCAGATTTGCCAAATCCGTCAGTGACGGGGACGCAGCTCCCCCAACAACCAAGTCCCGAGTGAAGGCAACAGCCCAACCTGAACCGGGGAGACACCGCCACGGCACCAGTTTCCCCAGGGCCAGCGCCTGCGGGCAAAGTGTAGAGCTCCTCCGGCCCAGATTGCAGCCGGGGAGCGGGTAACCGGAGGGAATCCACCGCTACCATCAGTCAACATAGGTGCAAGGAAGAGAGACATCACCGTCACCTACCGGGAGTGCAGGTGCAGCCGTCTGTGGGACCGTCCTACCAGCCGTTGGTGTACCGTACAAACTGTGTCCGTGTGTCAGGCTGAGTGAGTACCATAGTGCCGCAAGGCACAGCGCTGCCCCCGCGTCCCTGCGCCCTCCACTTTACATCTCATCACCGGGCCCCGGGATCACCAACCCCTACCCACGGAGGGGCAACACAACACCTGGCTGCTCCGCATCACCATCCCCGGGACCCCCACACTGAGCAGCGGTGGTGCAACCACCACAACAGTGGGTGGCGTCACGAACTATAACAATTCCCCACACCCAACAAACACCCCCTTTCACTCACGGGCGAGGAGTGTCGCTCGAGAAACCCCGGGATCCGGCCCACCGCTCGAGCCACCACTGAGCAGCTGCCGGACCCGAGCAGAAGGTGTGAGCGCGGTGTGCTGACACCCTCCTCCCCGCCCGCGACAACTTGGCGTCACGAACAGGATCTTACCGCTCTGCCGTCAGGTAGAGGTGCGCCTTGTTACCGCCGGAGGCATCCGGCAGAAAAATTTCAGAAGCCGCCATCTTTGGCGCGAAAAGTTCCCGCTCGAGCGTCTTCGAGCAGTAGAGGCGCGAAGGCCAAAACCCCGCCCCGAGAGAGGAGGGGCCGGAAAGAGCTAAGGGGGACGGAAACAAGATGTCTGCGCCCGATGGAGCCGCTGGAGGAGCGGTGGTCGCAGCCGCAGCGGCACCCGCGGATGGGAATGGGCCTGCCCAGATCCCGGTCGTACCGGCGGGAGGTGCCGCGGCCCCCGCGTTTGCTCAGGTCATGCCATTCTCCTTGCCCTATGCGCCCGGAGCTGCCTGGCTACCGCGGTATGACGGGAAACCGGATGCCCTACAGGCCTTCCGGAAAAAGCTTAACCCGTTGCTAGAGCTGTATCCCCTGACTGATAAGCAACGTGCAGCGATAGTGCTAGGCCAGTTAACCGGTGCGGCGGAGCAGGAGGCGGAGACCTGGGCCGAGGGGGACCGGCTCTCTGTAGCCACCATCTTTGAGAAGCTACAGACTGCCTTCGAGACCCGGACTGAAGCTGAGCTGAGGATGCAGTTTTACCAGTGCCGGCAACGAGCTGGGGATAGCATTCGGGACTATGCTCTACGTCTGCAGACCGCCCTCCGCACGCTGAAGCGGGTGAACTCTATTAATGAGGCGGATAGCAACAAGATGTTAGTGGAGCAATTTGCGCAGGGGATGAGGTCCCCTGAGGATCGTAAACAACTCCGGCTGTGGGCCCTGGAACACCCTGATGTGGACTTTGCTGTGTTAAAGGAGCGGGCTATCAAGGCACTACAGCCCCCAGCTGCTGAAGTCCTGGAACCCGTCCCGTGGCCCGTTGAGACAGCTCCCGTTGTGGCGACCCCGGCCAAACCAACCTCCTTAATACCTGCAGCCCCGAGCAGCACCGTGGAAGAGCTAGCAGCCCAGGTCTGTCGCCTGGACGGAGACCTTGCCAAGATCCTTGCTGCGCTACAACCTCTGACCAGATCTCAGCCTCCAGCGCAGATACAGCTTGCTGACAGTCCCGAAGATGTTCCCTGGATGCAGCGGAGAAGCGCTAACTACCCGCGGAGCAGACCCCCAATCTGCTACAAGTGCCGTAAGCCGGGCCATTATTACCGACAGTGCCCGTTAAACGAGCAACCCCTGGGGCCCCGGGCCAATCCTCAGGAGTAGAACACCGTGGCCCCCCGGACTGGTGAGACCGATATGTCGGGGCCCGCCCTATCATCCCTGTGGCTGTGGACGGCATACCAGTGATGGCTCTCTTGGACACTGGATCACAGATAACTACCATACCGTACACGTTGTATCGGCAGTATTGGGCCACAGACGAGCTGGCGCCTCCAGACAATAGTATAAATTTGATTGCCGCTAATGGACTTCCATTGACCCAGGTGGGGTATAAACAAGTGGCTATGACAGTGGGGCAAGCTGAATTGCAACACCAGGGTATGATTGTGATCATGAATGAACCCAGTGATCATAACCCGAAAATAGTGCTGGGAACCAATGTGATGGAACACTGCATGGCTGATGTGTTGAACCTATTGCAACAGCTAGCCGCCACAGCGGCGGGGAGCCGGCAGAGGGCTGTGCAGCGTGAGATCCGCGCCCTGATGTACCGCCAGCATGTAAGCTCAACAGGAGGGGAGATTGGTGGAGTGAGAGTGATGGATGTTGCTCCATTGACTGTGCCCCCTAGGAGTGAGATGATGATCTGGTGTAGGGCAGCAGTAGGGCCTCAGGGGCGTGACTACCCTGCGATGATGGAGCCCATGCCTTCCGAGCACTGGCCCACTGTAGTGGCCGCCCGAGGGGTGGTAGATGTGAAGAAAGGGAGAGTGCCCGTGAGAGTGTTGAACTGTGGGGAGGAAGAAGTCAGGCTCCCCCGGTATGCCACCATTGCCAAGCTGCTCACCCTGGACCCTCACACTATCCAGGAAGCCGGTCCATCCACACTCCCACCTACCCCCAGCACTTCCCCACCCCAGGGGGACACAAAGGAGTGGCACCAACAGCTACATGTAGGCACTGATTATACCCCTACACATCACAGGGCCGGGGTACACAGGGTGGTGCAGGAGTACGAACAGGTTTTCAGTAAGCACCCCCTAGACTTTGGGCGGATCAAGGGGGTTCAACACCACATTCCCACAGGTGAACATCCCCCTATCAAAGAGAGGTATAGACCTATTCCCCCTGCACATTACCAGTGTGCCAAAGATATGTTGAGGAATATGAAGGAGGCAGGGGTTATTCGGGACAGCTGTAGTCCCTGGGCCGCTCCGTTGGTACTGGTCAAGAAGAAGGATGATACCATGCGGATGTGTGGACTACCGGAAGATCAACCAGATAACCCATAAAGATGCCTATCCCTTACCCCGTATTGAAGAGTCTTTGGCTGCACTGAGAACCGCAAACTACTTCGACCCTTGACCTCACCAGTGGATACTGGCAAGTGGCCGTGGCCCCAGAGGACCGGGAGAAGACCGCCTTCACCACCCCGATGGGACTCTGCGAATTCAATAGCATGCCGTTTGGGCTGTGCAATGCCCCTGGGACCTTCCAACGGTTGATGGAGTGCTGTCTGGGACATTTAAACTTCGAGACCGTCCTGCTGTATTTGGATGATGTGATTGTTTATTCCCAGACGTATGAAGCCCATCTGGAGCACCTGGCCGAGGTGTTCGCGTCCCTTGCCCAGTACGGGATGAAGTTGAAGCCCTCAAAATGCCACCTGCTGAAACCCAGAGTGCAGTATCTAGGGCATGTGGTGAGTGCGGATGGTGTCGCCCCCGACCCTGAGAAGATTACTGCCATCCAGAGCTGGCCGAGACCAACTACAGTGAGGGAAGTAAGGCAGTTCCTGGGTCTGGTGGGGTACTATCGGCGCTTTATAAAGGGATACACGAAGATGGCTGCCCCCATGCAAGATCTCCTCGTGGGACAGACCAAAGGTGGTAGACCCATTGGGGCCCCACTGTCGTGGGGAGGACAAGCATGAGGAGTCCTTTTGCCAGTTGAAGGCGGCCTTGACCGGAGAAGAGGTCCTGGCGTACCCTGACTATGGGAGCCCGTTCATCCTCCACACGGACGCCAGTAATGTGGGGCTAGGAGCGGTCCTATCCCAGGTCCAGGATGGAAAGGAGAAGGTGATTGCCTACGCTAGCCGAAAACTCCGGCCAACCGAAAGGAACCCTGAGAACTATAGCTCCTTCAAGCTTGAGCTATTGGCGTTGGTGTGGGCTATCACGGAGCGGTTCCGCCACTACTTGGCAGCAGCCAAATTCACAGCGTTTACGGACAACAACCCGCTGACTCACCTGAACACGGCCAAGTTGGGCGCGCTGGAGCAGCGGTGGGTAGCCCGGCTAGCCAACTATGATTTCACCATAAAGTACCGAGCTGGTCGTGTCAACATAAATGCTGATGCACTCTCCCGGATGCCCAATTTGTCAGAAGAGGGGTGCGAGGATGACGACCTCGAGGAGATAGAGTTGCCTGCGTTTCACCAGCTGCCTACTGAGAGGGTACAAGTCTGTCAGCAAAGGGTGGATCTGGACCCGCGGCCCAGTCAAGAGTGGCAGGACGCCCAGGACCAAGCGCTGGCTGTCCGCCTTGTCAAGACTCTGGTGGAACAAGGTGCTATGGGAATAGACCCTGCCGCTCCAGCCGAAGCTCAACGCTTGTGGAAAGAACGAAAACGGCTTTGCCTACACCAAGGGAGGCTGTACCGTGAGCTGATCAACCCGAAGACCCATGAGAAGATATGCCAGTTGATCGTTCCTCAAGCTGAGGTCGCTACTGTCCTGCGGGCATACCATGATGGTGCTGGCCACTTCGGGTGGAAGAAGCTGGAGATGCTGTTGAGGGAGCGGTTCTATTGGAGTGGGATGCGTGAATCGGTGGAAGCCTGGTGTCGAGAGTGTGGTCCTTGTACACTGAGGAGAAAGGACGAGACTAGCCAGAGGGCACCGTTACATCCCATAGTCACCCATCAGCCGCTGGAGCTGGTCGCCCTGGACCAGGTCAAGCTCGCCCCTAGCCGAAGTGGGTACACCTACGCATTACCATGGTAGACCACTACTAAAGATTTATGGTGGTAGTCCCCGTTAAGGACCTAACTGGTCGAACCGCTGCTCGAGCGTTCCAGGCTTATTTCTGCCGACCCCATGGGTACCCCGAGAAGGTGCTGACTGACCAAGGCCCGGCTTTTGAAGCAGAGGTGTTTCACGAATTCTGCCAGTTGTACGGCTGCAAGAAGATCCGGACCACTCCGTACCACGCCCAAACCAACGGCATGTGCGAGAAAATGAATCACTTGGTCCTGGGGCTCCTCAAGACGCTGCCGCTGGAAGAACGGAACATGTGGCCGGAAAAGCTACCTGATTTGGTCGACATGTATAATAATATCCCGTCCAGCTCGACGAAGTGCACCCCAGCGTATCTGATGAGGGCTCGGCCTGGCCGCCTGCCGGTGGATCTGGAGATGGGGTTGGAAGCCCCGGAAGCACTCCCCTCAACGGCAGAGTGGGAAAGTCGGAGGAGGGCACAGTACCGGCAAATCCAGGAGTATGTGGAGAAAAACCTCAGTCGAAGTCGAGAGCAGCAGGAGCACCGGTTCAACCAGAATGCGCCCGCAGGTCCTTTCCAGCCAGGGGATGTGGTGCTGAAACGGAAGAGGAAAACCCACAAGCTGGATGATCAGTGGGAGCAAGTCCCTTATGTCATACAACCCACAGAATGGGGAGACGGGAAGACTTACCAGATCAGTCGTGACCAAGGGGACACCCTAGCCACAGTTTCCCGGGACCATCTAAAAAAATGCCCCCCAGCGCTGAAGGCAGAGGCTGAAGTACCGGTTCCTCCACCAGTGGAGAAGGCAGCAGAGGTAATCCACACTGTAATGGGTGACTTCCCAGCAGACTGGCCTACACAGGACGGCGCGGTGATTCTTCCAGTGATACTGTTCCCACAACCCGTGGATGAAGGAGTAGTGGAAGCGGTCAACCGTGAGCCAGAACCAGTGCCGGTGCCCAGGGATGAACCTGTACCCAGCCCCCCTGCACCTCCGCCTGCTCCACACTATAGCAGGGAGGAGGAACCGATTGTTCCCTCTACCCCACTGTCTAGCACCACTGACACCGGGCCCCGAAGGTCCACCCGTTCCAACCTAGGTAGACCCCCACTTAGGTACAGGGAGACCGTTCTATGAATGAAAGGGGTCCGCAAATGTAAGAGTGTTATTGTTTGTTTGAAAAAGTTTAAAAAGTTTGAAATGATAAGAAGAAAATGATTATACCGAGTTTGTCACCTGATTTGTGTGTTGATTTGCAACCGGCAGGAGCCGGCACCGTTGTCCCCGTGGGGACCGTTAAAAGTTTATATGCATGGGAACTATCCATGGACAAGCCCGTGAACTTGCAGGGCACCACAAACGTTAAGTGGCTTGTAAATATGTTGGGTACCGTTACAGTTTCCGCAATACCGCCTCCGGAGAGGCAGGTTGGAGGGAGGGCCCTGAGCAGAGCAGGCCAGGGCCCAGCCACCAAAGGAACCGGTGGCCACCCTCTGGAGGGCAAGGACAGATCCCGCTCGGGTAACTTGTGCTGGACTGTGGGTCAAGGGGTGCTGCCTGGGTTTTAGGGGCAGCATCAGGGCCAGGTTGCTTGGGTGGGAGAGAGCGGAAACCGTGACCGTATACCGTTGCAACGTTTAAGTAAATGTGCCTCCCGTCTTGGGAAGAGTTTTGATTAAAAATGTTATTTATGTTTTGCTTAACCTGTTATCCCCTTTTTACAGAAAAATAAAACCGGTGTAGGACGGCAGCCCGCGGACGGTCTGCATTTTGCTAAGGGGGAATGTGTCGCCCTGGGCAAGCCAGGGGACACAGGTCACAACACCACCACACCCCACACTCCAGGTAGGCACATCACAGCTAACCAGAAATCCTTGTTGCCATCCTCCAGAGGTTGATGATGCACACCAGGGGGTGGGCCAGGCGGTTGGCTCCGCCCACCGAGGAGCTCACAACACTGGAGGCAGGAAGTAACCAGGCGGATAGCTCAGGGACGAGCTTGAGTAAACAACAGAGTTCTGTCAGGGAGGAGGAAGTGGAAGGAGTGAAGTCGAGCCCAGGCAGGGCAAGAGTAAAGAGGAGAGTTCAGTTTAGGAGTTAAGTGAAAGTGAAAGTAGAAAAGGAGAAAGAGCAAGTAAAGTGACAGAAGAGAAAGACAGCCTGAAGGGTCCAGCTTTGTGAGGGCCAGAACAGCAAGGTCAGCAACGGCGGTGACTGTCTGGAGGGGGACCGTTTGGAAGTTCCTGGAAGGACCCCGTTGGCTGTGTGCCCGGTGGTCTGGAGCAGTGTTCCGAAGGACAGTCAGCACCAGGGCAGGGGCCTCTCGGACCCCGGCAAGGCTAGGAGTCGCCAGATTTGCCAAATCCGTCAGTGACGGGGACGCAGCTCCCCCAACAACCAAGTCCCGAGTGAAGGCAACAGCCCAACCTGAACCGGGGAGACACCGCCACCGCCAGGGCACCAGTTTCCCCAGGGCCAGCGCCTGCGGGCAAAGTGTAGAGCTCCTCCGGCCCAGATTGCAGCCGGGGAGCGGGTAACCGGAGGGAATCCACCGCTACCATCAGTCAACATAGGTGCAAGGAAGAGAGACATCACCGTCACCTACCGGGAGTGCAGGTGCAGCCGTCTGTGGGACCGTCCTACCAGCCGTTGGTTTACCGTACAAACTGTGTCCGTGTGTCAGGCTGAGTGAGTACCATAGTGCCGCAAGGCACAGCGCTGCCCCCGCGTCCTCCACTTTACATCTCATCACCGGGCCCCGGGATCACCAACCCCTACCCACGGAGGGGCAACACAACACCTGGCTGCTCCGCATCACCATCCCCGGGACCCCCACACTGAGCAGCGGTGGTGCAATCACCACAACAGTGGGTGGCGTCACGAACTATAACAATTCCCCACACCCAACAAACACCCCCTTTCACTCACGGGCGAGGAGTGTCGCTCGAGAAACCCCGGGATCCGGCCCACCGCTCGAGCCACCACTGAGCAGCTGCCGGACCCGAGCAGAAGGTGTGAGCGCGGTGTGCTGACACCCTCCTCCCCGCCCGCGACACTAGTGACAGTACACATCGGGTTAATTACCCGATGAGTACTGCAGCTACATGTGCAGAGAGCAGGGAGCTGGCACTGGCAGCGAGAGTGGTGGACACTGGTAACGAAGGTAAATATCGGGTAACCAGGGAAAGGTCTTCCCTTGGTTACCCGATGTTTACCCTGGTTACAGCCTACCACAGCTTCCAGCTCCTGCTCGCTTCATTTCATCGCTCTCTCGCTGTCACACAGCGATGTGTGTCACAGCGGGAGAGCAATGACCAAAAAAAAAAAAAAAAAAAAAAAAAAAATGAAGCTGGACATTCAGCCACGAGCGGCGACCTCACAGCAGGGGCCAGTTCGTTGCTGGATGTCACACACACCGCGACAGCATGTCGCTGCTACGTCACAGAAAATTGTGATGTAGCAGCGACGTCATCGTCGCTGTGTGTGACACCCTCTTTAGGGATTAGGAGAGAAAGCAAATACGCTAATGTGACTCCAGCCGTGTTTAGTTTATTAACCCACTTAAATGTCCTAGTAAGACAGGGAAAGTGCAACAGTTCACATGTCAGACACAAAGGCTAGTCTTCAGATGGAGAAAGGGCTCATTCCATATGCAAATTGGAGATGTGACCAGCTCCTTCTGCTCATCTGCATAGTGGACGGATACACATCTGCATTCGACAATTGCTTTTCAGTCAATCCATAAGGGTGCAGAGAAGTTAAAGATCCATACCGTGCTGGATGATCCCATACTGTAGCATTGTTCTACACAGTTTTTCACCATCATCTCTAGTGGCAACTTCTTCGTGATCTACCAGCCAATCCAGAATCTGTGAGCCAATGAAAGTCCTTCTATACTGTACAGAGTTCTCTTCACGGACTTGAAGAATACAGTCTTCCTCAGCCATCATCCTTATGAAAGAAGGGTTAGATACTGTCAAAGAATGTACAGTGATAGGACCACTTATCACAGGAGTAACTTGTCTTGTACATACAAGTTTCAGCACAAGAAAATGCTTACAGAACATCCAGTACTGCCAGTTAGTAAAGCATCTATTATTTCCATCACCACAACTCTATTGGTTGGGAAAACACCATAAATATAAAAAGATGGCAAATACAATTTTAAAGACTCACTTCTCAAAAATCCGCTGGCTTTTCAAGGCTATACTGATCTGCTCAGTGACGTTTAAAGTGCCATCATCATCGCGAAAACGATAGAGAAGCATTAGGTCTTCAAACTCTTTATAGTCATCACGTGCTATAGGAAGAAAAAAAAAAAAAAAAAATATGTATATAAAATGGTAAAACCCATGAGGGTACGGATTGTTGTATAGAGATAGCCAGACTAACTCAGTTATATTCATGCACATAGGGGCACTATTGGGCTGTGTGCACGTGAGGCATTATGGAAATTTTTTTAATGCACCTGAGCATAAGTGTTATAACCTGAAGGGAGTTTAGTGTGCACATTAAGCATTTTCTCCTTGCAGAAAGAAAACTGCAGCAAGTAGCTTATTTGTTGCCGATTTAGCCAAAATGAAAAATCTTCAAAAAAAAAAAAAAAACACATCACCTTAGAGACATCTTAATCACTAGATCTCACCATGATGGATTAGGTCAGCACTCATGAACACCTGCATGATTTTGACTGCAGTTTCTCGGTCTGGAGCCTCACGGTTTTTTACTAACCAACCAACCAGTTCATTGGCCACAACCATGTTTGCATAGGCGGAGGCACTTTGCGGCCTTTCCTTTATTATCCTCTCATTGTGCAATCGCTGCCTGCAGAAAAGTGAGACATACCGTTTAGAGAAAATCCCCTATAATACGTTTCAATATTGTATTCAGAGCTGAAAAAAAAATAAAAAAAAATATATCCTCGTTGAAGGATAGTGACATAATCTAGTAAAAAAAAAAAAAAAAAAAAAAGAAATTTTATTTTGCAGTGCTCCCCACCACCTTCAAATTAAAAGCAGCCATACAAACAGACAATGAGTGCTGCAACCTCAATAGGGGCCCTATGCTATCACAAGTGCAGGAGATGCAGCATTTCACAATTGGCATCACCGATACAGCACCAGTATGGAGGAGCTAGCTTATCAAGGGGACTAGCATTTAAACCTTTAGTTATCTGGTAATTTTTAGGCTTTCCCCCCTCACCCCCATATTTGTTTGCGCCAAATTCACTTTTTTTAAGCATATTTTACAAAACGTTTGGCAATGTACTCTAGTGCTTCCACCCCAGAGTGACATCAAGTACACCAGGAATGTTGGCACCCCCCAAAAAAAAAACAAAAAAAAAAAAAAAAACACACACACACACACACACACACACACACCACCAGATTTATGAGCCCCCATTTTCTTGAGATGGTTGGATTGTCATTGTAAATAAGCACTTGTACCTTGTCCCCCCCCCCATATTGTAGATTGTAAGCTCTCACAAGCAGGGTTGTCTTTTTTTCCCCCCCTTTAAATATTGTATTTTCTATAACTGTCACTTGTTTGTATATGATCCTCCTGAATTGTAAAGCGCTGCGGAATATGTTGGCACCATAGAAAAAGATTAATTATTATTATTATTATTGTGAGCCATTTTGGCACACATTAAAAAGATAAAGTTATAAATCTGGCGAAGTCTCCATAACTGTACCTCAGCTGATCCCCAGCCAGTATGACCTCTATTTGTTTCTTGTATACTTCAGCTCTCTTCTGATAACTGCTGCTCAGAATCGCCATCTTGTCTTCAGCAGTCGAAGGAGACTCTGTAGCCTCAGGTACAGGAATTTCAGTTTCCAAGGAACTCATTTTCATATAGTCCACAGCCACCTCAGCAGCTGTTTCCCAATCCTTTCCCTCCACACTAGAGGCACAAGCCAGCTATCCAACCCCTCAATCCGGGGATCAGCCATTTATATTGGGATGTAGCCCCCTCCCCCACCCTATCCTGAGCACCTACACAATCCACCACCCATCCTATTCCCTGACACACAGGTGTCCATTGATAATTAGGCTAGTTTCACACTTGCGCTATTTTGACGCAAACGGAATCACTAATGTAGTACAGTTCATTTATTTACAGTGGAAGCGCGTTACTATGGCGCGTGTGTGTGTCATGTAGTACCCGCTTGTGTCCACACGATGTCGCGCTTCCACTGTAAATAAATGAACTGTACTACATTAGTGATGGATTCCGTTTGCGTCAAAATAGCACAAGTGTGAGTGGGCCCTAAGGCTGCTTTCACACATCAGTTTTTTGCCATCAGGCACAATCCGGCGAAAAAACTGATGCAACGGACCCGTCGAAAAAAAACTGATCCATCGCATCAGTTTATGCCATCCGTTTCTTCTGTTTTTCAACAGATCCATTGTGATACTGCGGATTGTGATCCGTCGCTGTATTGCGTTTTTTGCCGTATTATGATGGATCCGGCGCCCATAGGCTTCCATTATACAACACGCCGGATCCGTCTCAGTCCATTTTTTTTTTTGCCGTTCACAAAAAAACTGTACATTTTCACACATTTTTTTTTCTCTTCAGGCACAATCCGGTTTGTGCCTGATACGACGGATCCGTCACAGATTGTGACAAAACTGATGTGACGGATCAGGCAGAAAACCGGATTGGTCTCATTTTTCCCCTTCCGGCGAGAGAGTTTTTTTTTTCTTTCCAGAAGTGAATTTACATATGTTCTGGGCATACCCAGAAACAAAAAACGGATCCGTCGCCTGATTCTGTTTTTTTACGGATGAAAACGGATCCGGCTCCCATAGGCTTCTATTGTAAAAAAAAAACGGACAGCGCCGGATCCATCGCCATCCGTTTTTTTGACGGACACAAAAAAAGTTGCATTGTGCGTTGCTTCCGGCGGCCACACAGACAAATTTTGGATCCGTTGTACAATAATTTTTAGCCGGCAAAGATTATTTGCCCTGGAAAAACCTATCTGAACCCATACCGGAGGTGGGGAGGGCGAGAGAGAGAGATATTTTCTAACCAGAAAGGAATTTACAAATCTGAGCATGCATGGTTTCTAAAAGATGGATCCGTCACCGGAATCCGTAATTTGATGGATTACGCCGCCCATAAGCTTCCGCTATAACACACGACTGATGTCGACGCATCTCGCTGTCAGTTTTTTCGCCTCACAGAAAAAACGTTACATTCTGCATTGCTTCCGCCCGACAGTCATTCACTCTACGACTGATCCGCCGCTCGGTGTATGTAACACAAGGCCATCAGTCACAATCCGTCGTTAATAGAAGTCTATGGGGAAAAAACTGATGGATTGTGACTGAGGGAAGTGTAAAAGCAGCCTTAGGGCATCTGCGCATGTGTGCGTATTTCATGCATTTATGCTGCGTCTAGCAGTGCAGCGTAAATGCATGCGTCCTGCGTCCCCAGCACAATCTATGAAGATTGTGCATAATCCTTGTGCACGATGCTTTTTTTTAACGCAGTGATTTGGATCCTGAAATTTTGATCCAAATCGGTGCGTTCAAAAATGCAGCATGTCACTTCTTTTGTGCACTTTGGATGCAGGTCCCACTCTGTCTATGGGAAAGTTGAATAAAGCTTCACCGTTTAGGATAGGTGCTCAGGAGGAAAAAATAGACCATATAATAAAGTAACTCCGGCACTCAAAAAATCTTTTTGTTGCAATAATTTCTTTTATTGTCAAATGGGAGTAACATTCATCAAAAAAATGTTTCGGCTATTCGCCTTTTTCAATTGTTACTCTAGAACGGTAGAAGATATATACTGGACTCACAACAATTTTTTGGATTTATTGGAGCAAAGAATTTATATCTGTTTCATCAGTGGCCAGTGGAAGAGTGAGACTCACTCTTCCACTGAACGATGAACTGCAGCTTACCTGCGGCCGCTGGCATTGCGGAAGGAAGGAGGTGGGCGGGATGTTTATGTCCCGCTCATCTCCGCCCCTCCGCTTCTATTGGCCGGCCGCTGTGTGATGTCGCTGTGACGCCGAACATCCCTCCCCCTTGGGGAGGTTCCATGGTGATGAATTTTTAGGGCCAATCTATTCAGGGTCAGTTTGGGACGGCCCTCGTAAGGGCTGGAGCTAATGGGGTTTGAGAGTTCAGCTAGTTCCTGCCAGGGAGAGAGCTCCTGCCCGGCCATGGACAGCCACCCGATCTATCTATCCTGATGACCCCCTTCTAACAACTGACCTGCATCTATAACTGGGTGAGACCAATCCATTTCTTTTGTACAATTGTATGACGTATTAATGAACCGGATATTATAAACAAGAGGTAATAATTATACCTATATGTTTACTGTAAAAATATATTATAAACCCCAACTTTTTTAAAAAATACCTTTATTATACCAAAAGCTAAACAGACTCATAGACATAAATACATACAATGTCTCAGCTGGATTCAACCAATAAGGGGGTAGATACATTGCAATATACAATTCATCCTTCTTTCACGATTCAATACCTATTTCCCCTCATCAAAAAATTCCTCAGAGGGAAAAATTGCAATTTTTCAAAGATTTATATATACTTCATACCATTATTCACATTATATATATATTTTTAAATACCTATTAAACTCACCATCACACAGTGGTTTAGGAGCTGAATACAGAGACAAAAAGATATTTCGTCTCTATATCTAGTTCCAACCCCTATCCAGTTTTTGAGACCATAAAAAAACACTTATGATAATGTCATCCCTGGTCACTCTTTTTGATGTTTTTGACAGCTACTCGACATCCAAATCACATCCTTAACTGGTCAATTGAACAGAGGAAAAAACAGGGATAACTTTTTTGAATAAAAAGCACATCCTGGAATACCCTAGGTTATTCCTAACAGAACCAACACCCAATATGTGGTGCAAACTCATCTACCGAACTGTTATTTTAGATACCATGCACCCTATAGAATGCCAAAGGTCATTCTCTACAGAACAGAGACTTAATATCGGCCCAAGGCCATCATCTGAACTGTTAGAAAAAAGATTTTTTCAGCAAAGCAACAAACACATATATGCCAAAGATAATACAGAATAAAAAAGTCCAGTAACCATAATTTGTTCCTTAATAGGATTCTTGATAGATGAAATATTTATCACATATCCACTTGAGATTGTCATATAAAATAATATCCTTCTTCATAGAGGTAGTTGATTTCAGACATGTGAAATGTCACAGGTTCCTTTTGGTAATGGTTAGACACTCTGTGCTTGATAGCTTCACAATCTTGGGATACAATTTACACCTTACTCCTCGACGCGTTTCCCCCCTTGTATGATAGAGCCAAAGGGTTCATCAGGAGGTTTTATTGATCCATGAGTTTAATATCAATATTCAATATGGATCCCAAAATCACCTCAGATCAAGTATGGTATGCCAAACCGGACCACTACAGCAATCGTTTAGGGGTCCAAGTAAGATGAGACAGTAGAAACTGGCAAAACGCCATGATAGCCTCCGTCCCAGAAAATCCCCAAATGAGGACACCAGCACGCCTATATGTTTACTGCCGTAACTATACTCTGAAGTAAATCCAGGAAATACCACTGTGATCTTGGATGGATTTTTGTTAGGTTACGGTTGGTAATTTTTGGTGTTTACATGTATGGTCAAAAGCTTGTTTCTTGGGGGATTTTTTAACCCCACACTGTATATTATACTGGTGAGTCATTTTGGGGGGTTTGGTTCCCACTGGAATATATCCTCCTATGACCCTAACCTAACTAACAGATAGGATTATAGGTTTATGCTCTGCTTACCCGGCTCATAGCAGTCATCACTTTACAGTGTCTATGAATCTTGGACACTGATTTGGTGTTGAAGCCCCTCGATGTCCATCTGGTGAATATGGTATGTTACTGACGGACATCACTGGGGGGGCTCCAACACTATCTGTGTTGGTCCTCTTGGACATGAATGTTGTTTCATTTGTTTGCACAAAAAATCCTTTTAGAAATTGCAGCACTACGCAATTTTTTTAAATGATAATTCTATTAAAAGTTATGTATTATCCCCTTTCTTACTGCTGATATTTATCTTAATCTTGAGAGGTAATTTAGGAACGGTTTTTCATCACCTGTTTCTGTACTGCTGGTATTTGTTGAGTGTGGAAGAGGCCTAAAGGAGATGGATCCCAGATCTCCATTATGGCAGCTATTCACGTGATGGGCTATAGGGGTATCTCGTTTATTTTCTAAAGTCCCCTGGGTGTTCCCCTATCCTTATTTTTAATTGTCTTTTCGTTTTTCCCATTTTGGGCATTTGCACGTGCATAAATAAATCACACCCTAGTTTTGCAAAATTGCGATTTTTATATACCCTCCCCATACATGTACTCTTAAATTCTTTTGAGGGAACAACATGTTTACAGTATATACACAACCCACACCTGAGTGTTCCCGATTCTCTCCGGTCCAACCATGTACCACTTTTACTCGGGGGAGTATAGAAGCTATGGACTATCTCATCCTTAATTGTCCTACCTCTTTTGTATGTCACTGAGGGGTGACTAGAAATAGCAAACGCCGATATCAGGGTCACTTTTCAAGATGTTCCACTGTGTCCTTAGCATTGTCATTACCTTCTTATTTTGATCATCATACATCCCTATTAGTCTTGTTATACATCTGTCATCCTTCCTTGGGGCTGTCGCAAGGAGATCACTCCTGTTCTTATATAGACAAGACTTACGGCCTTAAAAGGGGTTATATACAGGGGATATTAGAGAGTTTATGTCGTGACGCCACTTGCAGGTTGCAGTTATGGTGATGGAACCGTTGCTGCACAGTTTCTCACCGTCTAGGGCTGATGTTAATGCAGCCTGGATGTTAGGCCCTCCGCAAGTAGGGCCGGGGCCCCAGGGGGTAGATGATGGAGTTCAGCGCAGAAAGAAGGAAGACCGCACGATGGGGATGCAGTGCAACTGGTGTTTACTCACTGTGGTGGTAATGCTGGTTCACTGAGGACGGCTGGTTTCGACCCCTGGTCCCTTTCTTCCCAGTGCCGATGTGTAACCTGGTGGTTTCTTTCCCCTGCACCTCTCGCTGGTTGGTGGAACCGCGTGGCTTGAAGCGTCTGTGGGTCCCCTTCTGTTTGACGTTTTTGTCTCTAGACCATACGGTGGGCAGTCTGAACCCTGTAGGGTCGGTGGTCTGTCCCGGTCCCTGGTTCTCTCGTTACTGCTGGTGTCCCCGGATTCTTGGGTCAGTGAGGTCCTGGATGGTCCCCTCACTGTGCAGGTATTTGTCAGGTAGCCTGAAGCGTTCGCCTGACCTAGGGCCTTGTGCCCCGTCGGTGCTATGGTTCCAGGGGTACCTTGTCGTACCCTCCCTGGCAACCACTCTCCTTCACCCTCTAGGTCACTGCTACACGACCCCGTCTGTAGACACGTACATCTCCTACCACTGTCACTACAGATTCTCCTCTTGTATTACTCCTCCCCCGCTGGTTGTCGTCTAGGGTGGCTATCCATTGGGTCCCAAACTAGTCAGTCACCCATGATTGGGAGAGGGAAACTGGGGATGTTTATGTGTTTTGATGTTACTGGCACTGGTCTTCCAGGTCCCTGGGGGTAGGCCCTGCATCTTTGACAGGATGCAGTACCTTGTAGTGCCCTAATGGGTTCAGGGGCGCTACAAATATACTCACAGCAAAGATAATATATTAACAAGTGAAGCCTCGTGCACAGCTTGAGTAATTAGTCAGGTTTTTTTTACCTCAGTGGTAAGCCAACGTGCACACGTAGAGTATTTGTTGAGATTTTTTACCTCAGTATTAAGGCCACGTGCACACGTTGAGTATTTGGTCAGTTTTTTACCTCAGTATTAAGGACATATGCACACGTAGAGTATTTGGTGAGTTTTTGTACCTCAGTATTAAGGCCACGTGCACACATTGAGTATTTGGTGAGGTTTTTTTTACCTCAGTATTAAGGCCACGTGCACACGTTGAGTATTTAGTAAGTTTTTTTACTCAGTATTAAGGCCACGTGCACACGTTGAGTATTTAGTAAGTTTATTTACTCAGTATTAAGGCTATGTGCACACGTTGAGTATTTGGTTAGATTTTTTTACTTTAGTATTAAGGCCATGTGCACACGTTGAGTATTTGGTGAGGTTTCTTTACCTCAGTATTAAGGCCACGTGCACATGTTGAGTATTTGGTTAGATTTTTTTACTTTAGTATTAAGGCCATGTGCACACGTTGAGTATTTGGTGAGGTTTCTTTACCTCAGTATTAAGGCCACGTGCACACGTTGAGTATTTGGTGAGTTTTTTACCTGAGTATTAAGGCCACGTGCACACGTTGAGTATTTGGTAGGCCACGCGCACACTTGAGTATTTGGTGAGGTTTTTTTTTTACCTCAGAAGAGGAGCATCAGACAAGGGTTGTGGCTACATCCCAGTGGCTAGAAGGACCTGCCTGGTTAGTGGACGTGACCAGCATGGTTGGGGGGCATGGTTATGTTTCCTCCATTCACCATAATCATGCAAAGGGGGCTTTGCTTCGCCCTCCCCCAAACACCTTCCCTTTTGGGTCTTACACTCAGACCCCCGCTTCTATTGTAAACAACTCCAGGACCACATGGAGTTTCTTTCTGGTATCAGCTATGTTTGCTGAGGCCACACCCCTTCAGATGACATGGCATGATGTCAGCAAGGTCCTGTAGCCCACTGGGATTTAGACTCCACCAACAAGTTTCTGGGCCGCATGGGAGACAAGAGAAGAAGTGTCGCCAAATCATCAAAAGTAAAAGCCCCCAGTATGTGTGTATAGGACTGTGTTTGTCTATTTATGTATGTTTATATGTTTTTTTATATATGTGTAGGTTTCTATGTGACTATATCTGTGCACGTCAATTTTTTCCCAGGGGGCCTTGTTCTAGTGTCACTGCGTTGAGAAACACGTGATGGTGTCTCCGCGATGTTGGATCTTGATCTCCCCGAGGTCATCCATCCTTACCTATATATCTGTGCATGTGTCTCTATATGTATGTGCACATGGCTGCACACTGTGCACATCTATGCCGTGTGGGTGTATGTACCGCCACCATGCCAGCCACTCAGATCCGGAGCCGCGGTGGCTCGAGGGGTCTCCGGATTCGGGGGGTCCATGCAGACACTCAAATTAAAAGGGGGGGAATATGTACAAGGGGGTTGTTGGAAAGTTCGTGACACCACCCACGGTGCATGGTAATGTGAGGGACCACCGCTGCCGTTGGGGAGCCCGGTGACGATGATGTGGCAGCCTGATGTTTAACCCCTCCGTGGGTAGGGGGTTTGTGTCCCGGGGCCCGTTGACAATGGGATGGTGTTTGGATGCCGTTGGGAATAGGAACAGGGGTTTCCAATGTACTCACTCAGTCCCGGAATAACTACAACGACAGCTTGTAAACCAGAATTCTGAGCGCCACTGCAGCCTGTGGGGAGCACGCCTGGATCCGTGCCCTTGGTGTTGCTGTTAGCCTGTGGCACCTTAGTCTTGATTGGACCCATTGGTATGAAACTCTCCGGGTCCCGCTCACCCGTATGGCTAATGGAGTGAGCTTGACGCATAGGATTTCTTTGGACTGTAGTGGGAAAGTCCTATTCTATTCATCGGTGCGCTAGTACCCCGATTTTGGAGCGGGTTGGGGATGACACTTGAAGTCTTCACCCCCGTCGGGTAAATTACCGGAACGTGTGAAGCTACTTTCCAGCCTGGGGTCCGCGTACCGCGCCGTGCCCTGGCCCCTGCCCGGTGACAGCTCAAGGCCGCCGGCCGCCCTCCTCGGCAGTCTGTGCCCCTTGACCCAGTCCCCTGCGACCGGGGTTCCAGCTCCTACCAGGCCCAGACCAACGTCTGCCACCTAGTACACAGCTCTCCTACGTGGCCTCTCCTCACGAGAGCCACCAACACCTCCTCTCCTTCCACTTTCCACTGCTCAACCTCCTCGTTCCACTCCACTAGCTCAACTCTATGGCATCGCAACTACTGGTATTCATTTAGTAATAGATTGTCGGGTCCCGTAGCCATGCTTCTTTGCGACTACGTGCTACTGACGCCGAAACATACCCTTCCTCAAACATTACATGCTTGGTTACCTCCAGGGCATACCAGCCCCGCTTTCCACAATGCCGGGTATAGGTAATGATCTCCACAGGTTGGAGGTTACTCTCCGGGTGGCCCCACGGAAGGTGCAGCACCACATCTCGTCGAGACACATGCACCCCCGCTGCGAGGCCTACTTCGCGGATGAACCCCCATCCCTGCTCGGGGTCAAACTGCTCCACAAGGCCACAGCACCGCGGCCCTTTTACTTGGGAAGCAGCGCTCCTTATCTGCTCCTTTTCTTCTCGATCACCGGCGGCAAGCTCCCGTGGTCGCCGGTATCGGGTTGCAACTTCAGATTGTAGCTGGTATTGCTGTCGTTCCCAGTAGGGGGCATCAGCGTCCGGCCTCCGCTCCCTATCTGGCTCTGGCTTTATTTGCACTCTGGCGGCCCCAACAGCCGTCGTGTCCTGCCCCGTGAAAGCTCAAGGCCGCCGGCCACCCTTCTCGGCAGTCCGTGCCCCTTGACCCTGTTCCCTGCGACCGGGGTTCCAGCTCCTACCAGGCCCAGACCAACGTCTGCCACCTAGTACACAGGAGCTCTCCTCCATGGCCTCTCCTCACGAGAGCCACCAACACCTCCTCTCCTTCCACTCTCCACTGCTCAACTTCCTCGCTCCACTCCACTAGCTCAACTATAGCTCAACTGTCACTTTCCTCACTTTTCCCTCACCAACCCCCCAATGGTGTGTCTGGTAGGTTAAAATGGGAAGTGTTCATAGGATTTTGATTGGCTAAGCTGTTACCAACACCAAAGGACCAGGATCCGTAACCAAGGAGGGTGGATACTGTGCAGAAGGGCAGATTGCACAATACCCTGCGGCGACCTGATAGGCTAGGGCATCACATGTACATGCCTGTACTGTATATGTGTACAAATCTCTGTACTGTGTGTTTACATGTAGCTGCAGTCACCTGTGGAGGAGACTTGTGGCCCTGCAGGAGAGGAGAGGACATACTGCGTACAGGACACAAAATGTACAGATTGTGGGCATGTACACTTATCGTGTATTGTGGTGTATGTGTAATACATTTGTATCTTTAGGGCACAACTCTAAATCTATAGGGTGAGTGCCCACCATCAGGTGTCTTCACGGTCTGGACGCAACGTACTTTCTCCAGTAGGGTGGGAGAATGCGCTGTCCGTGCACACAATAAGAGGGACTGACACACTGGATTTTCGCTGTGTTCTCCCGCTCAGAGCACTAGCATCTCTGTTAGAATAACTTGTCATGCTGCAGCTCGTAAACCCGCGCCACAGGTCAGTTTGTGGAGCACCTCCTAAAAAAACCCCAGGGGGCTAGAGATTTCTATAAGGCCCCTTTCAGATGTCCGTGTTTAAACAGGTACAAGCCACACGCAACGGCATGGTCATACGTGTGACATCCATGTGACATCCGTATTTGTATACGTGTGACACGTACCAAAGAAAACACGTGTCTTTAAAATAAAATGATTTTCTATACTCACCTTTCTCCAGTGGTGCTTTCTTCGGTGCTGCAGTCTCCTGCTTCCAGGCCCACTCATTATGCTCATGCATATTCACTGCACCACGGACCTTGAAGCAGCAGCATCACCGTTGACCACATCACTGCAGACAGGTGAGTATCCAGCAAGCAGTGTGTGTGCAGTGACGTCCAGGAGTTCATTGGAGTATCTAATGAACTCGCATAACTTACTGATGACTCCCCAGTGCCACCTGTGCTACAGTGGTTGTCGCGGCAGTAACATAACGGGTTCATCGGCGTTCCCAATGAACTCTGATAAATCCGTGAAGTAAAATTGATCACTTTTTGCATTCAGAAAGGTCTCATATTGTCCTCCTTTTACCTCTGGATTATTCCAGTATATAAATGATTTAAGCTGTGCCCCTGTTCTGGTTTGTTTTCATGTCTCCAGACCTAAACCCTATGGAGCATCTGTGGAGGAACACAAGGTCTCTAACATCCACCCTGTGATGTCGTCATGGAGGATGGACGAGGATCCAGTGGCTTCTGTGAAGCTCTAGTGAATTCCATGCCCTAGAAAGTTAAGACAGTGCTTGAAAATAATGGTGGCCACACAAAATATTGTTACTTTGGCACAATTTGTCCATTTTTACTTAGGGGTCTACTCACTTTTGTAGCCAGTGGTTTAGGCATTAATGGCTGTGTGTTGAGTTATTTAGAGGGCACCAAATTTACACTGTTATACAAACTGCACAATAACACTGTACGTTGTATCACAGTGTCAGATCTTCCTCGAAACGCGTAGACCTATGGAATAAAAGAGTTATTAATTTATCAACATTTCTACATTTCATTCTGGCGGATTGCGCGGGATTAACCGCTTTTTCTCCTCCTATTTTGAAGAAATGTAATGGTTGAGCAGACCAATTAATATGCTGCTCAATTCATTGCCGGCCATAACACTTTCTATTATCCCATAAGTAGTAACTGGAGATCTGTTCATGCGGCGGATATTTTAACAGTTTTTGGCTTATTTCTCAACATGGGTCTGAATAAAAAAAAAAAACAGAGTCAGACCTTATTGGTCATATGACATCCTGTATGAAACCCTAATAATATACACAGAAGTACTGATCCGGTGACGATTTGAGAGCATTCTGCAATTTCTACACTTTGCAGAAAATTGCCCTCCCAATGACCATGACCCATGACCGACTTTGCAAATTTAGGCCCCTTATAAATTATTTTAATGATAAATTTTCCCACACATAGCCTGGAATTTTTTTTGTGTGTGTACGAGTCTCTGGTCCTTTTCAAGGGCGGGCTGAATTTAAAGCGGTAATTGACGAATAAAACGTGCCAATTAGTAGAGATGAGCAAACCTTTGGAGGTTCAGTTCGCTGGCAGTAAACGAGCCTAGCTCCACAGACTCGAGCTTGATCCGAACCCTGGATCAAGGCACTGATCAGCAGTTTGAGTCTCCGCCCACATACAGCCAGCCATAAGCAGAATACTTCTAGGGAGGGTAGGTGGGCTTTTTCAAACCTTTTTTTTGGTGCACACTACATCCGATCATGCTGTTGTTATCCCCAGTGTGCGCCGTTCAAACTCTGCAAGAGGCTCACACAGGCCTGAGCAACAAGCGTACCTGAGCACAGTGTTGCTCGCATGAGTTTTGTTCACACGTACAGCTTCTGATCCTTGAACCTGAACCTTGAGTTTTAAATTTGGTGTTCGGTTTGGGAACCGAATCTCAGTTTCACTCATCTCTACCGATTAGGACTGAAACATCTATAAATTGCACAAAAGTGACTCTGGCTACATACACAAATGAACCCTTTAGGTGCTTCACAGGAACCAAAGCAATGTAGAAGGAAAAAATGAAAATTTTACTTTTTTACACAAAAATGTTACTTTAGCCATAAAATTTAGCATTTTCACAAGGGAATCAGGAAAACATGCACCATAAAATTAATTGTGCAATTTCACCTGAGTACACCGATATCTCATATGAATTGTTTGAGTGCACAGCAGGGCTCGGGAAGGGAAGGAGCGTCATTTGAATTTTTGAAAGCCAAATTGTCTGGAATCGTTAGTGGATGTCATGTTGCGTTTGGAGACCCCCTGGGGGGCCTAAACAATGGAGCTCCTCCACAAGTGACCCAATTTTGGAAACTAGACCCCTCATGGAATTTATCTAGATGTTTAGTGAGCACTTTGAACCCCTGGGGGCTTCAGAAAAGTTTATAATGTTCAGCTGTGAAAATAAAAAAAAAAACATTTTTACCACAAAATTGTTACTTCAACCAGGTAGCTTTTTTTTCACAAGGGTGTTGAGAAAAAATGCACCATAAAATGTATTGTGCAATTTCTCCTGAGTACACAGATACCTCATTTGTGGTGGAAATCAAATTTTTGGGCACACAGCAGGGCTCGGAAGGGAAGGAGCGCCATTTGACTTTTGGAGCTAATTTTCCATTCAAAAAGTTAAATGGCGCTCAATCCCTTCCAAGCCATACCGGTTGCCCAAACAGTGGTTTATGACCACATATGATGTATCGATGTACTCAGGAGAAATTGCCCAACAACTTTTATGATCCATGTTATCCTGTTACACATGTGAAAATGAAAACATTGAGGTTAAAAGAACATTTTTGTGAAAAAAAAAATTACTTTTTCATTTTTACGGATCAATTTGTGAAGCACCTGGGCGTTCAAAGTGCTAACTATGCATCTAGATAAGTTCCTTGGGGGGTCCAGTTTCCAAAATGGGGTCACTTTTGGGGAAGCTACAATGTTTAGGTACACAGGGGCTCTCCATACGCGACATGGTGTCCGCTAACAATTTGACTGGAAAATTAGCTCCACTTGTTAGCAAACACCATGTCGCGTATGAGAGTATGAAGAGCATGTCAGGTTGGTGTGTGGTGTGG
This sequence comes from Anomaloglossus baeobatrachus, assembly GCF_048569485.1. NCBI lineage: Eukaryota > Metazoa > Chordata > Amphibia > Anura > Aromobatidae > Anomaloglossus > Anomaloglossus baeobatrachus. The sequence continues at coordinate 121,420,759 of NC_134363.1, forward strand.
TGTAGTGTATGTCATGTTGGTGTGTGTAGTGTAGTATACATCAGGTTGGTGTGTGTGTTGTTTACTACACCACACACATCAACCTGACGTACACTACACCACTCCACACACCTACCTAACATACACTACATCAGGTTGGCGTGTGTAGTGTAGTGTATGTCAGGTTGGTATGTGGTGTTGTGTACGACAGGTTGGTATGTATGGTGTAGTATAAACCACACACACCATTCTGACATGCACCACACACCAACCTGACATACACTATGTCAGGTTGGTATGTGGTTTAGTGTATGTCAGGTTAGTGTGCAGTGTGGTATAGTGTAGTGTACGTCACGTTGGTGTTTGTGTATGTCAGGTTGATATCTGTCATGTACTATACACCACACACACACAAATTGATGTACACTACAACACACACACACACACACACCAATCTGACGTACACTATATCAAATCACACACCAACCTGATGTAGTGTATGTCAGGTTGGTGTGGTGTAGTGTACATCAGGATGGTGTGTGTGGTTTAGTGTACATCTGGTTGGTGTGTGTGTGAGTGGTGTTTTGTATGTCTGGCTGGTGTGGGTGAGTTATGTAGGGGAATGTCAGGATGTGTTTAGTCCACAGACATGTGATGAATTCTGAAGCATTCATTGAAACACAGTCCAGGTTTGTCAGGAGTCACAACACATTTCATATTGGAAACGCGTGACCTTTCTTATGCCCCTTTGATAGCAGACACAACACCTTTTTCTTGATATCCCCTCACCGGGAAAATGTTGCCCTGGTACCATACGACAAACGTGGGTTCTAGGGTTGCTGGGGACCGCTCCTTACTCGTCTCCAAATATCAGGGCCGTTATCACCGCCTCCTGGAACGGAAGGAAGGTGTTGTTGGTCTGGCCTGTGTGGCGCCCCTGATCTAGTCAGGCGCCACTGAGTACTGCACCCATGCTGGGTGAGTGCAAACAGGTAATCCTGAAGGCTGGAATAGGGTGTGTACGCACATGCACATAGTGACCAGGTCTCCCACACCTTAGAGGGGACCCTTGGGCACACCCAAGAGGGGACATTCCTGAACATCTCAGCTAAGGGTGGAGGGGAGGGGCTGGAAGCTAGGTTGCAGTGACGGTCAGCGAAAGAGGAGCTGGAGTTGAGCTGAGTCTGAAGCGGAGAGCGGGCATGCAGACACGATAGTCAGACCCTGCATGTGTAGTGGCCATTGGCGGGGAGAACGGTCACCAGAAGTTGGACAGAAAGACGCTGAGGAAGTCAGTTGGTCAGAAAGACACTGAGGAAATCAGCTGGTCGTGTACGGAGACCTCTTGTGGCTAGGCACGCACGGGGAACAGGTCCCTAGAGCCAGACATCCATTTAGTGGTCTGCTAAACCTGCCGGTGGGGTGGACAACAAGTCCCACACCAACCAAAACAGAGTCCGAGCATCAGCAGCAACGAGGGGGCCCATAAGGAGGATTGAGACTGGAGCCATCTTCCTTGGTCCACGCTGCCAGCAAACGGGCCAAAAAGGGGAGAAAAGGCAGTTGCGACTTCCCTGGATGAGTCTCAAGGTATTTTAAATCAGGGGTTGTCCGAAACAAGTATTGCTAGGAAGGCGAGTTAACGGTTGCCCTTAGACCAGCCTGAAGGATACCTGGTTCCACCTGGTGTATCTCAGCATCGCCCAGGTTATCTCACAAAAACCAGCTGAACGTGAGTAAACAAGTTGAAAGACACTTTGGACTGCGACTGAGTTATTCTGCGACCTGTTGCTCCACACACCCTGGGGCTAGCCTCACTCTCGGGAGGCCACACCATCCAACTGCAGATTCCATCAGCCCCAGACGCTTGTTAAAACTGCAGTGGCGAGGAGCTTCATGGAGCAGGACGTCTGAGGACTGAGCTCCTACACCCGGGAGTAAAATAAGCCCTTTGCAATAGCTTGGAGTGCCCAGGATGGGGAAGAGAAAGCCCCTAAAGGTTACTAAAGACCCGGGAGCCCCAGCGCCGCTCACCCTGGACTCCTATCTTCTTAAGGAGCCGCCAGGGGAGCAAGAACAGGAGGACGCCCGGATGGCGGGAACGCCACATCCCCTGCTTCCACAAGCCGCTGCAGCTCCGGGAGGTATGGGGGACGGCGGATGCAGAGAACTGGGGCATACCGCAGATGACGGAAGGGATGTGGAGGCTGGTGAGGGCGGCAGCGCAGATGGTGGAAGGAGTGAGGATCCCGCGGATGCCGGCAGGAGGGGAGCTGACCTCGTGGCTAAGATGGCGGCAGCAGCAGAGGAGAAGCGCGGTGACTCACCTGCTCGCGGACGGGATCAGGACTGCGGTGAGCGAGCGGAGAGTGTGCGCCCACGGACTGCAGGACCGGGTAGGAGATATACGTTCTCCCTAGAGGCGAGCTAAGGCGGCCGCACGGAGATGGGGGAAATGCCGCTCCTCCCCCCATTAGAGATCCTGGAAAGTGGTGGTGGCTGGAGTCCGTCGGCTCTAACAACAAATCCACAGGGGGAGTCCGGTGATTTAGTCTGGGGCGATGGAGCTGAGGACTGGGGGAGCTCCGGCAGTGGAATAGTGGATGGCTTAGTGGGGGACGGGGGAGAGGCACAGGAGGAGGCCCGGGAGGCCAGGATGGAGACCCGGCAACCTGCAATAATCCCCCAGCCTGTGTGGGATGACCCAGAACCCCATAAAGATGCCCCCCTGCCCTCCCCACTGGGACCACCAATGTTACAAAGTGAGACTCTCACCCCAATGCCCCAAAGGCACCAGAAATTATCTGGGGAGGCAGGGCCAAGGAGCCCACTCCCTGTAATACAATATAAAGAGAACTCTAAGATCCCACTGAGCTCGCCCGACAGAGTAGCTTCTATGAGGGGGCCGCCGGGAACCCTGACTGCTGGACCCGTGCCCCCGCAGCCTGTATGCCCTCCAGCAGATTGGTGGGAATTTGTACGTCAGCTCCCTACAAAAAAGGATTTCCAAGCACTTATCTCTGAAGTGAAAGATACCTGCAGGTCTGAAATTGCAGCAGTCCGACAGGATGTGGTATCTATCTCTAAAAGAATAAACCAGCTGGAGACTGATCATAATGATGCTAGATCAACCATTCGCCACCTCCAGTCCCATACCTCCTCTCAGGCCGACGCCATAAGAGAATTACAGCGTCATATTGAAGATCTCGACAACAGAGGTAGACGCCACAATATAAGGGTCAGAGCGGTCCCTGAGACCCAAGTGAAGGAGGACGTTACAAAAAAAATTCTGCAGACCATATTTAATTCTCTCCTCCAGCGCCCTCCTGATAGCCCAATTCCTATGGACAGAGCACATAGGGCCTTGCGCCCCAAAAATCTGACAGGGAACCCGAGAGACATTATTTGCCATATTGTGGACTTCCAACTTAAAGAGGAGATAATGTTCAGAGCACGACTGCCAAAACAAGCGATGTACCAAGATGCTAAGATTCAGCTGTTTCAGGATCTCTCATGGTTGACACTACAGCAGCGGAGGGCCCTCCGCCCATTACTGTCATCCCTAAAGGCCAATAATATTCTCTATAGATGGGGGTTCCCGTTCAGCCTATCTGCGCGGCGAGGGGAGATGTCGGCCAGCCTTCGGACCCCTGCAGACCTGGAATCATTTTGCCGGGCATTCGACCTTCCTGTCCCGGATCTGCCAGATTGGACTTTGCCCCAACAGATACAGCAGCTCCCTCAGACATGGCAGCCGGCCACAGCAGCACGTAAACGGCGACCTAGAGGCCCAAGAGCAGAAGGACCTATTGAATGCTTTTCCACATGACTTTATAGTCATTTCTTTTTTGATCTCAGATGGAAATTTCAGAGGGTCAACTGGTTTGTTTATATTGCTTCCCATTTTCCTGGGACATTCTCCTTTATACAAAACTCCGGGGTGTGGGGAAGTTTGGATCCCTAGTCCGGTTTGTGAGGTTCCGCCACTAACCCTTCTGCAGAGTCGAACCAATTGATTCGCACTCTGGTTTATAGTGCAGGTTATACTTGGTGAGGTATCCTTAACTTTGTATAAAAGTAGGTCGACTCTGCTGGTGGGGTGGTGGACGGACGGGGTTGATTCCATACCCTTATTGTGTAACTGAAGAATTTTTATTTTTTGATAGAACGTAGAGATGTTTTGGTTTACTCTTTTTTGTTCTGGTTGTACTCACAGGTATGCAACACACTATTGTAGAGGCACTCTGTTTTGGAAGGACCCAGGGAGTATGTCTACCGTACACATCAGGCGACAATCTCAAACATTAGCCCTGACATTAGCTTACATTAAGACACCGGGATGGCTGTGTTGATGAGCCTTAATGTGAAGGGGTTGAATTCCGATGTTAAAAGGAGGCTGGTTCTTCAGGAGATGCGGAAATCACTGGCGGATGTGGGGTTTCTGCAAGAGACACACTTCACGGAAAAAAGCTCTTTTAACTTTGCCCGCCATTGGTTTCCTCAATCCTTTTCAGCTACAAATATCAAAAAGAAAGCTGGGGTGGCTATACTAATTTCTCGCACTTGCCCACTCCAAGTGAGTAAGTGGGAAGCAGATCCCTCAGGTCGCTACCTGATCATCCAGGGCACGCTGAATGGGAAGAAATTGGTCCTATGTAACCTCTATGCTCCAAACTCTAATCAGAATAGATTTGTTGCTTCGGTTCTCTCACGCCTCCTGTCAGACCGGGGGGTCTTTCCCATTATAGGAGGGGACTTCAATATGGTGTTCTCACATAGAGCCGATAAAATGCTAGCACCCTCGCAATCCACAAGCCTGAATAGGACATCTGGTTTGTCCACGGGATTTTGCAAACTGATCCATAAATACCAACTATTTGATCTGTGGAGAATTGACAAACCGACAGCAAGACAATACACTTTCTTCTCACATCCTCATAATTCCCATAGCCGAATCGATTATTTCTTTGGTAATGTTCTCACTCTTAGAACACTCCGACAAGCACAAATAGGCAGTATCACGTGGTCAGATCATGCCCCTTTACTACTACACCTTAATTTAACAAATGTTCCTTCAAAAAGAACCCACTGGAGACTAAATGAATCCCTACTCACTAACCCTACTTCTCGAGAATCTATCTGTAAGGCTATACAGAATTACTTTGCGGAGAATTCTCAGACCCCTCCATCTTTCCCAGTGATATGGGAAGCCCACAAGGCGGTTATTAGAGGGGAGTGCATAGCTATTTCTTCCAAGCTCAAAAAGGACTCACAGTATCTTTATCATCAATGTGAAACGGACCTCCGAGCAGCAGAGGAACGCCTTCGCACCCACCCCTCTAAGACTCGCCTGAAAGCGGTAATAGATCTTAGAACTAAATTAAAAGAGATCTCACACGGGAAAATTGAAAAGCTATTACGTTACTCACGCCAGAAGTATTATGAGTATGGCAATAAATCACATACGATGCTGGCCAGAAGGCTCCGGGACCAAACGATAACTTCCGCTCCTTGCGCCATAAAGGATACTTTGGGTACCCCTCATTATGATCCCACAAAAATTGCACAACTCTTTCACGCATACTACACATCCTTGTACTCTATCCCTCCGTCACTACCAATGTCCCACCCAGATAGAACAACAATAATGAATGATTATTTGGCTGAATGTCACCTACCAAAACTGTCCCAGGAGGCTCTGGAGGATCTCAATCGGGAAATAACTCCGGATGAGATCCATCAGATTGTTAAAGATCTCCCTAACCACAAGGCTCCGGGCCCTGATGGGTTTACTTACCTATATTATAAAACCTTCCTGGGAGAATTGTCGCCTCATTTGGCTCATCTTTTCAATCTTTTCATGAAGGGAGAGGACATCCCAAATACTTTTTTACACTCTTACATAACTGTCATACCTAAAGCGGGTAGGGACCCCATGGAATGTGCGAGCTATCGCCCTATTAGCCTTTTAAACTCTGATCTTAAAATATTCACCAAACTGTTGGTGGACCGGCTAAATAATTGGATCCCACAGCTGGTTCATAAAGACCAAGTAGGTTTCGTTCGCTACCGTCAGGCGGGGGACAACACCCGAAGGATCCTGGATCTGGTGGAGGTGGTGAATAGGGAGGGAGTGGAGGCACTTCTTCTGGGACTAGACGCGGAGAAGGCTTTCGATAGGCTGGATTGGTCCTTTATGTTTTCTGTATTGGACCACTTCGGCCTGTCGGGACCATTTGTCTCAGCCCTGCGGGGCCTGTATTCTCTCCCTGCGGCGACGATTCGCCTTCCTCATGCACACTCTAATACCCTGCCCATTCGAAATGGAACTAGGCAGGGCTGCCCTCTGTTCCCTTTGCTATATGTCCTAAGCATTGAACCACTGGCAGCACATATCCGACTTAATCCGGACATTATTGGGGTCAAGGTTCGGGATAAATCCTTTAAAGTGGCCCTATTTGCAGATGACATTCTGTTGTCCCTGACTAATCCCGTCATTTCCCTACCAAACTTACACGCAGTACTAACTCAATACGCTAGACTCTCGGGCTATAAACTTAACTCCGATAAAACAGAGGCCTTGCCGCTTAACATCCCAGACACTAAATTACAGATCCTTAAACAAAATTTCAAATACTCCTGGCGTTCAGATTCCCTGCGATATTTAGGAGTCAAAATAACCCCTAGTTATAAAACATTATACCAAGCCAATTTCCCTCCCCTGATACGCGAAGTGGAAAATAGTCTGAAAAAATGGTCATCACTTCAGATTTCCTTTTTGGGTAAAATCGCTACAATTAAAATGTCAGTTATCCCTAAATTTCTGTATATGTTTGAAACACTCCCGGTGCGGGTTCCCCTGGGGGTACTGAAAAAAGTCCACTCAAAACTCTTGCAATTTATATGGCACTCAGGAAGGCACCGCATCCCAGATTCAGTATTATGCGCACCACGTACAAAAGGGGGCTTGGTGTGTCCTAATCTTGAGCTTTATTACTATGCCACACACCTGCGTAGCCTGGTGTCATGGATGACTTTACTGGCTTTTAACAGGTGGACGGAGATAGAGAAGCTTTGGATGGCACCTTTCCACCCTAGCTCTCTAATATGGGGACGTCCTAGTGAAACCCCATCCAGAGAGCTCCTGGGTCCGATGGCATTTACAAGGGAGGTGTGGCGGCGGTGTAGAATGAAGTTCCAGCTGGCCTCACAGTCTTCCCTGTTGACCCCTTTCTTGTTCACACCACATCTGACAAAGGGCATGAACCCGGGGGTGATGGGGCAGTGGGCGAGGGCGGGCCTCTACTGTTTTCGAGACCTGGTCAACCCGGTTACGCTGAAATTAAAGTCATTTTCAGATTTACGATATCAATACAACTTACCCCTTCGCCTGTATTCCTCATACCAACAGGTATCACATTTTTTCACAGACATTATGGGACGGGTGGGGGTGCGGCGTCCCACAGCATTCGAAATCCTTTGTTCAGGCAGGACTTCAACCAGGGGACTGATCTCGGCCATTTATAACATACTGATAACCGGGGACCCGCCGGAAGTATTGAAGCACTCATACATGAGGATATGGGAGGGATGGGTTGGACGCCCTCTTTCAGATGCACTCTGGTCAGTCATATGGGCTAGGACATTTAGGTCCTCGATTTGCACTCTTTATAAGGAAAACCAAGTAAAGATCCTTATGACATGGTACCACACACCAGAACTCCTACACAAATTTAACCGTGCCTGTCCAGATGTGTGTTGGAGATGTGGCCGTGGGGGAGCGTCCCAATACCATATATTCTGGACATGCCCGATCATTGAAGGCTTTTGGGAGGAAGTGGAATCCTTGATTGGTAGGTTGGTGGGGGGTAGCGTGACCAGAGACCCGGTAGTGTACCTGCTGAATGCCCTCCCATCTTCTCTTAGCAAACCTGAACTACAGCTTTTACTACATGTCCTTACTGCGGCCAAATGTCTGATTTCACTGTTCTGGAGAAGGGTAGCCCCGCCTTCCGTCTCAGATCTATATGCCAGAATAAAAGATGTTAGGAATATGGAAAGGCTCACGGCGCAGCTCCATAATACAATGGATAGGTTCACAGTGACATGGTCTCTTTGGGATGCTTTAGTGGACACATACCAGATGTAGGGTCGGATATAGGAATGAAGCGATGGACGTTCGGGGTTTAGACCGGTATCAGGGGACACCTCCCACCTTCTATTTGACGCTTGGATCGTTGGTGATATAGTCCATTAATGAACATGCATGTGAAATGGTGGATCTATTCGTGTAAATGCATATCTGTGTGTTATTCTTTTCTTGTTTGTTGTACAATATGTTTTAAAAAACCTTTTTCAAAATAAAAAGTTGAACAAAAAAAACTGCAGTGGCGGTCACCTATAATCCTGACCGCAAACCGAGAGTGGCGTCACGACTCAGAAGTAAATAACCTGACATACCTGTTGCCAGCGGTAATCAAGTGGAGCCCCTGTGGCGTCCCAGAAGGTGGAGTGATATCCCTGAGGTGACCGCTACAGGTGGGCGACACATCATTTCTGGCATCACGAACAGGATAAGGACTAGACCTGTTTGGACAGGTGACAGTGCGTCCGATTGAAAAATTTGGACCGCCGCCATATTGGCACCAGTAAAAGCGCGCAAATTTGAAGACTGCAGCCCGTGCAAAAGAAGAGGGAACCGCCCACGAAGAGGGGTGGCTGTCTCAGGCTCCCTGGAACGCTCTGACCCCGCGAGAGGAGAAGATGGGGGCGGATCTGTCCCTGGACTTTGGGAACGTCCCAGTCCAAAGGGATGAGAACAACAAGAAACGAAACTAAGGCGGACTTTACACGTTGCGACATCGCTTCCGATATATCGTTGGGGTCACGTCGTTAGTGACGCATATCCGGCGCCGGTAGCGACATCGCAATGTGTAAAGCCTAGGTGCGACGATGAACGAGCGCAAAAGTGACAAAAATCGCTGATTTGTGTCACGTCATTCATTTTCATAATGTCGCTCCTGCTGCAGATACGATGTTGTTTGTCATTCCTGCAGCACCACACATCGCTGTGTGTGAAGCCGCAGGCACGACAAACATCTCCTTACCTGCGTCCACCGGCTATGTGGAAGGAAGGAGGTGGACAGGATGTTACGTCCCGCTCATCTCCGCCCCTCCACTGCTATTGGCCGGCCGTTTGGTGACGTCGCGATGACGTCGCTGTGACGCCGAACGCACCTCCCCCTTGAAGGAAGGATTGTTCGGCAGTCACAGCGACGTCGCCGACCTCAGTATGTGCGTGTGGCGCTGCCGTAGCGATAATGTTCGCTACGGCAGCAAACACCATATATCGCACGAACGACGGGGGCGGGTGCTATCGCGCTCAACATCGCTAGCCGATGTTAGTGTCGCGGGTGGAGGAGGGGACGCTGCGCTCTCCCACTGCTCGGGTCCAGCTGCTGCTGCTCGGTGGTGGCTCGAGCGGTGGTCCGGATCCTGGGGACTCGAGCGGCGTTCCTCGCCCGTGAGTGAAAAGGGGGGTTTTGATTGTGGGGATTCAATATTGTCCGTGACGCCACCCACGGTTGTGGTGAGATTGGTGACACCACCGCTGCTCTGGATGGGGATCCCGGGAGCGATGACAGGGAGCAGCCTGGATGTTAGTTCTCCCCTCCGTGGGTAGGGGGTTGGTTGTCCGGGGGCCTGGTGAGGGGGTAGGAATGGATGGCAGGCGGGTTACAGGGCCTGGTGAGGTGCAGGGTCACGGGGGGGCAGCGCTGTGCCGCACGGCACGGTGGCCCTGGGAACTTTAGCCTTGGCGGTGACTGTGTTTCCCTCTAACGGTTGGACTGTTGCCTTCTGTCGGGACTTGGCTGCTGGGAAACCCAGGAGGTTCCCTTCGCTAACGGATTTGACAAATTGCACGGCGACTCCTAGCCTTGCCGGGGTCCGTATGCCCCTGCCGGATGGTGCTGGCTTCTCTTTGCGTACCGGTCCGGTACCGCCAGGCCACCGCCCGTCCACGGTCCTTACGGCTAGCTCCAATAGGCCTCTCCTGCAGACGGTCACCACCGTCTGCCAACCTTGCTGTCCGTCCGGGCCACACACCCGGACCAACTTCAGACTCCTCAATTGCCACTTCACTTCCTCTCACTTTCACTTCCAAACTCTATCTTCTCTCTTTTCCCGCCTCTAGGACTGTGAACTCCTTGTTGGGCGGGACCAACCGCCTGGCCCACCCCCTGGTGTGAACATCAGCCCCTGGAGGGAGGCAACAAGGGTTTTTGTTTGACTTAGGTGTGCCTGACCGGGAGTGTGGGGTGTTTTGGTGTAGTGCTTGTGACGTCCTGGCTTGTCCAGGGCGCCACATTCCCCCTTAGTAAAATGCAGACCGTCCGCGGGCTGCCCGTCCATCACCGGTTTTATTTTCACAACTGAAAAAGATAAACGGTAAAACATATAAAAAACATTTGCAATCTTCCCACATCGGGAGGCACATTCTTAAACGTTGCTAACGGTAACGGCTTCCGCTCTCTCCCACCCAAGCAACCTGGCCCTGATGCTGCCCCTAAGCAAATGGGCAGCACCCCTTGACCCCAGTCCAGCACAAGTTACCTGAGCGGGTTCTGTCCTTTTCAGGGGACCCACGTCCATGGGGAACCCCTGAAACCCCCGGAGGATCGCCACCGGTTGCGGTAGTGGCAGGCCTGGGCCATCACTTCCCTCCAGGCCCATCCTCCAAATCAGCCTCTCCGGAGGCGGTCACGGTTTAGCCTTAAAAAACATTTTTATTTACATACCACAAGTTTGTGGTTGCCCTGCTAGTTCTCGGGCTTGTCCGTAGCAGTTTCTACGCATAAACTTGCAAACAGTCCCCACGAGGACAACAGCTGCTGGCAACGACCGGTTCAAATCAGGGTTTTGTCAATCAGGTGAACTTCGGTTGATCACTCTATCATTCTTTTAAAACTTTTAAACGGTACTTTCAACACACACAGTTCCCACGGGGACAACTAGCAACGGGCCTCCGCTGCCATTACTCAGACTCTTTGGTGTCAGCCCCATCCTCCGCCACCAGCATATCGAACATGCAGTGACAGGCCTGCTGTGAAAGGGGTTCCCGGTATCCGTTCCCACCAGCGCGCGGGGTGTAATAAACCACCGGCTCCCCCTCGTAGCGGAGACGCTCACTCGCCTCCTCGGGTTCAGGTGTGGGCTCGGCGCCGGGGCCGGAGTCGTTATCCTTCATTCCCGCGCCAGGCGGATTGCCGCCAGCTGCCGCAGTTTCCAGGCCACCGTCATCCAGCACATCAGATTCAGCTGTAGTAACACGGGGTAGCAGATCAGGTTGGTCAACACTGAGGTGCCCCATGAGTAACGGCAGGGACGACGTGAGGGCCGAGACAGGACCGGGCCCCCCAGCCGCAGTGGCCGGTCCTGGTAGGAGATGGGGACGTGAGTTACCCGTCGGCTCCATCACATCTGCTCCCATCCCATACATTGGGGCAGCTGCAACCAGCATTTCCACCTCATGGGTCCACTGCTCCATCATGAGATATATCTGATGTTGCTGGCGCTGATTGAACTCCACTACTCTGGCCTTCATCCACGCCACGGTCCCGGTCTCGAGCACAGTGCCTGGTGCCATCCTGGCTGGGGCCTCTGATACATCTTCATTAAGGGGCCGCGATCTCAGCGGTTCCCCCAGGGGCGATTCAGGACGGCCCCACGCGTCTGCAGCCAGTCGGTCCGCCGGGGCGGATTGGCAGGGTGTCGCTACCGGTTGGACGGGTAGCGGGCCTAGTGGCGGGGCGGCAGCCACTAACACGGGTAGCGGGGGAGGAGGCAGGGTGAGCGGGCGCAGGCCGGGCCCCTCAGCCGCAGTGGCCGATCCCTCAGGAATACAGGGGCGTGGGTCTCTTACCCGCTCCTCCGAATCCTCCTCCACCTTGCGTCTCCGCATAGCAGCCACCACGTCCGCCATGTCGGTCTCCCACTCCTCCAGGAGGAGCTGCATGTGGGCCTGCAGACGGTTACTCAGTGGGGCGGTCTGGTCTCTCAGCCACGTCGCCGTGCCGGGTGCGGGGGCTTCATCGTTGGTAGTCTTGGTAGTCGGACTGTGCATCTCGGCAATGAGGTTTTCCAGGAACCCGGTATCACTGCAGAGTCCTGGCATCCCTGCTTTTATAGCCGCGGGCTACATGCGGCCAGACGCCATCAGTCTCCCTTAGTCTCTTTCCGGCTCCTCCTCTACAGGGGCGGGGTTTTGGCCTTCGCGCCTCCACTGCTCGAGGAGATGCTCGAGCGGGAATTTTTCGCGCCCAAGATGGCGGCTTCTCAAATTTTTCGGCCGGACACCTCCAGCGGTCACAAGGCGCACCTCTACCAGACGGCAGAGCGGTAAGATCCTGTTCGTGACGCCAAGTTGTCGCGGGCGGAGGAGGGGACGCTGCGCTCTCCCACTGCTCGGGTCCAGCTGCTGCTGCTCGGTGGTGGCTCGAGCGGTGGGCCGGATCCCGGGGACTCGAGCGGCGTTCCTCGCCCGTGAGTGAAAAGGAGGGTTTTGATTGTGGGGATTTGATATTGTCCGTGACGCCACCCACGGTTGTGGTGAGATTGGTGACACCACCGCTGCTCTGGACGGGGATCCCGGGAGCGATGACAGGGTGCAGCCTGGATGTTAGTTCTCCCCTCCGTGGGTAGGGGGTTGGTTGCTTCGGGGCCCGGTGATGGGGTAGGAATGGATGGCAGGCAGGTTACAGGGCCTGGTGAGGTGCAGGGTTGCGGGGGGGGCAGCGCTGTGCCGCACGGCACGGTGGTACTCACTCAGCCAATGATGTACACAAAGTCTCCGGTAAAACAAACGGCTGGATGGACGGGTCCCACAGACGGCTGCGGTGTTTCTCCTCCCGGCAGGTTGATGGTGACTGCCTTTCCCTGCACCTGTGTAGTGTGAACGGTTCCAATGGGTTCCCACCAGTAACCCGCTCCTCAGCTTGAAGGTTGCCGAAGGAGCCCCTTTTGCCCGCAGGCTCTGGCCCTGGGAACTTTAGCCTTGGCGGTGACTGTGTTTCCCTATAACGGTTGGACTGTTGCCTTCTGTCGGGACTTGGCAGCTGGGAAACCCAGGAGGTTCCCTTCGCTAACGGATTTGACCAATTGCACGGCGACTCCTAGCCTTGCCGGGGTCCGTAAGCCTCTGCCAGATGGTGCTGGCTTCTTTTTGCGTACTGGTCCGGTACCGCCGGGCCACCGCCCGTCCACAGTCCTTACGGCTAGCTCCAATAGGCCTCTCCTGCAGACGGTCACCACCGTCTGCCAACCTTGCTGTTCCGTCCGGGCCACACACCCGGACCAACTTCAGACTCCTCAACTGCCACTTCACTTCCTCTCACTTTCACTTCCAAACTCTATCTTCTCTCTTTTCCCGCCTCCAGGACTGTGAACTCCTTGTTGGGCGGGACCAACCGCCTGGCCCACTCCCTGTTGTGAACATCAGCCCCTGGAGGGAGGCAACAAGGGTTTTTGTTTGACTTAGGTGTGCCTGACCGAGAGTGTGGGGTGTGTTGGTGTAGTGCTTGTGACGTCCTGGCTTGTCCAGGGCGCCACACTAGCGATGTCGCAGCGTGTAAAGCCCTCCTTAGACTGAGGTGTGACGAGAACCTGTTGAGCAGCAAGCGAGGCAAGATGGCGTCGGCGGGAAGCGACCGCGAGGAACTGGGATGGGCCAGGCGCATGACTGCTGCTGAGCTGGAGGCAGAAGTAGGCAGAATTGCCGACCGGAGAGAGGAACGGAGCAGGCGAGAGATAGCCGCTTGGAAAAAGGGGATGATATCGGCAATAAGAAACCTACGGATGTCGGTGCAGTGAGGCCCGCGTGGAGATGCCGCCCACGCCCAACTGGAGTCATCGCCGGCGATAGTGACCCTGCTGCGGGATGCGCAGCCAGACCAGACCAGGCCGCAACACCTCCTGTCCCGGCCAGACCAGACCAGGCCGCAACACCTCTTGTCCTGGCCAGACCAGACCAGGCCGCAACACCTCCTGTCTCGGCCAGACCAGGCCGCAACGCCTCTTGTCCTGTCCAGACCAGACCAGGCCGCAACGCCTTTTATCCCAGTTGCCCGACCAGAGGTGGTGACAGCGCCCCCGCCGCTGACTGGGGGTCCCGTCCCTGTGATCCGGCATGAAGCAGACAAGGAGATGGCTCGGCTGAAGAGGACTAGAGGCTCGGTTCCCCGCACACCTGGTAGATATGCACCTTGTTACTAAGCCACCATCCCGACCTGAAGCGGTCCCAACACCCTCTCCACTGGAGGGGGATCCATCATCCTGCCCAGCTGCTGGAGGCTCATCTCCAGAGCTGCTACCAAATCGATCGGAGAAGGACACAGCACCCTTAAAGATAAAGGGAGACCTGGAGGTCCCGCTGCCGTTCCCCGGACGACCGGAAGAGGTCGCAGCACCCTCCGCCAGGGAGGGAGACTTGATTCAGCCACCACCACTGCTGTTCCCTAGCCGACCGCAGTAGGTTACAGCACCCCCTGCCAAGGAGGAAGAGCTGACAGTGTATAGCCCCAGCATGTATGTTACCTGGGAGCCGGCTGATGACCAGGTGATGGTGATGCAGAGACCAGCCCACAGAGGACAGCGGCGTGTGAGATCCAGGTACCCCCTTGTAAAGCCCACCCCAGAGAAAGAGCAAGCAGAGGCCAGGGACCTGCAAGAGAAGCAATCCCTGCGGTGGGCCAGACACCAGGCCAGAGGTCCCCTCCACTGCGGGGTGGTGGAAGAATTTATTTGCCGAACGGGGTACGGGTTTATTGTGGAAGCCGGGGTTAAGGAAGGCATCTTTGTGTCTCGGCGGGACGTGCAGTCACATCTGCCAGGAGGTCACCCTGGTCGTGATTTGCATATGGGGGATGTGGTCGAGTTCACGAGGCACAAGGGAGAAAGGGGCTGGTTTGCCTTGGACGTGGTGCAACGTCCAAGGGAACCCTTGGTGAGCCCAGGTTCCACCCCCACTACTTCTACCAGGTCCCCAGAGTAATCACCACCAGGGGACGCCCAAGACACGACCTCCAAGGATCAGTGCACTGAAGTGTCAAGCACTGGACCTGGGAGAAGGACGTCCATCTAAATTCTTTAGTAAAAAGAGTTTTCAGAGAATGTTTGTTCCCAGTTAAGTAACGTTTAAGTAAAATGTGCCCACAAGAACTTTTGTGTGAACTGTTTAAGTATTTCTTTCCTTTTAGCAACAGGTTACGTGCACTTTAAAAATGGACCACAGGCTATGAACTGTCTACAGCCACAAACTCTCGCATTGTAAAAAGTTATCCCAGTGGTACCAACCCTAGAGCACGCCTGTTTATGGGGCCTGGCTCTGCACCACCAGGAAGCACGCCTGTTGATGGGGCCTGCTGTCCAAATTACCAGAGCACGCCTGTTTATGGGGCCTGGCTCTGTACCACTAGGGAGCACGCCTGTTTATGGGGCCTGCTCTCCAACACACAGAAGCTGGTACGCCTGTTTATGGGGCCTACCCTACACCACCACCCTCAAGAGAGGAAGATTGGAAGAAAGGTCTGGGATAGAGCTGGCCCAGACCTGGTCATCAAAGGGACCGGTGACCTGCCTCCTGGAAGTTGTTGGGTGGGTTCAGGACTTGTGGGTGGTGGGTCGTGAAAAATGGTACTTGGTATGTTTTAAATGTTTTCAGTGAATGCTTCCCCTGTGCGGGAAAAGTTGTATTAAAATATTTTATTGTGTTTACAGCCCGAGGACGTGCTGTTGATAACCAAGGGGGAATGTGGCGCCCCTGACCTAGTCAGGCGCTACTGAGTTCGGCACCCATGCTGGGTGAGTTCAAACAGGTAATCCTGAAGGCTGGAATAGGGTGTGTACGCACAGACACATAGTGACCAGGTCTCCCACACCTTAGAGGGGACTCTTGGGCAGACCCAAGAGGGTGCGTTCCTCCACATCTCAGCTAAGGGTGGAGGGGAGGGGCTGGAAGCTAGGTTGCAGTGGCAGTCAGAGAAAGAGGAGCTGGAGTTGAGCTGAGTCTGAAGCGGAGAGCGGGCACGCAGACACGCATTCAGACCCTGTACGTGTAGTGGCCGTTGGCGGGGAGAACGGTCACCAGAAGTTGGACAGAAAGACGCTGAGGAAGCCAGTTGGTCAGGAAGACACTGAGGAAATCAGCTAGTCGTGTACGGAGACCTCTGGTGGCTAGGCACGCACGGGGAACAGGTCCCTAGAGCCAGACATCCATTTAGTGGTCTGCTAAACCTGCTGGTGGGGTGGACAACAAGTCCCACACCAACCAAAACAGAGTCCGAGCATCAGCAGCAACCCGCCATGGCAACAAGTTTCATGACGCATATGTACCGCCCTTGTGGAAGCAGCCGAGCTGCTCGGATCCGGGTTCACTGTGGCTTGAGGGTCTCCGGACCCGGGGTCATGCGGGCACTTGAATGAAAAAGGGGGGAATATTTACAGGGGAGTTATAGTTCGTGACGCCACCCGTGGTGTGTGGTAACTAGAAGTACCACCGCTGCTGTTGGGAGTACCCGGGGATGATGGAACAGGGCAGCAAGATGTTGGAAGCCTCCACGGATACGGGATGCCCTGGGACTCGATGAAAGGAGGGAAGTGCTGTGGGTATGAAAGGGTCACTCTCGTACTCACTCAGTTCATAAGCAGACACCAACAACAAGGTAAACCAAGTCTCTGGGTACCGCTGCCGCTGAGGGGAGCTTGTCCGTGTCCTGTCCCCAAGTGGTGCTGCCTGGTGGTCCGTGACCTGCCTCCTGACACTTAGGGGTACTTTGCACGTTGCGACATCGCTACTGCGATCTCGTCGGGGTCAAATCGAAAGTGACGCACATCCGGCGCCGGTAACGTCGTCGCATTGTGTAAAGCCTAGAAGCACCGATAAACGATCGCAAAAGCGTCGAAAATTGGTGATCTGTGTAGTGTCGGTCATTTCCATAATTTCACTGCAGCGACAGGTACGATGTTGTTCTTCGTTCCTGCGGCAGCACACATCACTGTGTATGAAGCCGCAGGAGCGAGGAACATCTCCTTACCTGCGTCCCGCCTGCAATGAGGAAGGAAGAAGGTGGGCGGTATGTTTACGTCCCGCTCATCTCCGCCCCTCCGCTTCTATTGGCCGCCTGCCGTGTGACATCGCTGTGATGCCGCACGACCCGCCCCCTTAGGAAGGAAGCGGGTTGCCGGCCAGAGCGACGTCGCAGGGCAGGTAAGTGCGTGTGAAGCTGCCATAGCGATAATGTTCGCTACGGGAGCTATCACAAGATATCGCATCTGCGACGGGGGCGGGGACTATCGCCTCTCGGCATTGCTACAATCGGCTAGCGATGTCGCAGCGTGCAAAGTACCCCTTAGTTTAGACTTCAACTTGATGGCCCGGTAGCTTGGAACTATCCGGGCCCCGCTCCCTACTATGGCTAAGTAAGGGAGCTTGCTCTCTGGGCTCACGCTTGGAATTTTCTGGACCGTTTTTGGTTGGAAAGTCCTATCCCCCTCGTTGCGCTAATGCCCCAATTCTGGAGCGGGTGGGAACGGATGTGAAGGCTCCGTTCTCCTCATGTGAATTTTCGGGTTGCCTGAAGCTACTCCCCGACCTAGAGTCCGTGTACCCCGTCGTGCCTTCGGTCCCAGACCGGTGATAGGGCCAGGCTGCTGGCCGTCCTCCTTGACAGGTCCGAGCACCTTGCCACGATCCCCTGCAACCGGGGGTCCGACTCCTGTAGGCCCAGACCACCGTCTGCAACCTAGGCAGTTACTTCAGGAGTCCCACTCCCGACTTCCTCTGAGCTCCTCTCAGCTCGAGGGCTACTTCCAACCTCCTTCTCCACTCACTGACTCTACTTAACTCTCTACATATCTCACCTCCCCTCCCTGACCCCCCAGATGGGCGACTCTATTCCTCTCAAGCCGTCCACTGGTGTGTCAGGTGGGTGTGGTGCAGGGTGTCTCTAGGATTTTGATTCACTGATGGAGGCAACACCACTTAAGTAGGGACCCAGAACCAAGAGGGAGGCGGAATAGTGCACTGAAGGGCAGCTTGTACAGTACCCTGTGATGACCTGATAGTCCAAGGGCGTCACACATACAGTGCGTCAAGGGTCGGGAAGGGGTTTATCCCTTCATCCCCGAGCCCATTTTCACCTTAATGACAGGGCCATTTTTTTTTTTTCATTTCTAACCAGTGTCACTTTGATAGGTTATAACTCTGAAACGCTTCACGGATCTCGGTGATTCTGAGATTGTTTTCTCATGACACATTGTACTTTATGATAGTGGTAAATTTAAGATGATATTTTTGCATTTATTAGTTAAAATATCGGAAAATTAGCAATAATTATGAATTTCGCAGTTTTCAAACCTTGATTTTTTATGCCCTTAAATCCGAGAGTTATGTCACACAAAATAGTTAATAAGTTACATTTCCCACATCTCTACTTTACTTTGGCTCATTAGTATATGGGAGGGGGAAAACTTTTCAAGATGGGTGGTGACTATGGTGGCCATTTTGAAGTCAGCCATTTTGGATCCAACTTTATTTTTTCCAATGGGAAGAGGGTCATGTAACACATCAAACTTATTGAGAATGTCACAAGAAAAGCAATGGTGTGCTTGGTTTTAACGTAACTTTATTTGTTCATTAGTTATTTAAAATTTTATGACCACTTATAAAATATGTTTAAAGTGCTGCCCATTGTGTTGGATTGTCAATGCAACCCTTTTCTCCCATGCTTGACACACTGATCGCAACACCGCAGAAGAAATGCTAGCACAGGCTTCCAGTATCCATTGTTTCAGATGGTACACATCTTGTATCTTCACAGCATAGACAATTGCCTTCAGATTACCCCAAAGATAAAAATCTAAGGGGGTCAGATCGGGAGACCTTGGTGACCATTCAACTGGCCGACGATGACCAATCCATCTTCCAGGACACTGTTCATGTAGGAATGCTTGGACCTGACACCCATAACCCATAAATATACAGTATATATATATATATATATATATATATATATATATATATATATATACAGTACAGACCAAAAGTTTGGACACACCTTCTCATCTCTAGAACAACTGTTAAGAGGAGACTTTGTGCAGCAGGCCTTCATGGTAAAATAGCTGCTAGGAAACCACTGCTAAGGACAGGCAACAAGCAGAAGAGACTTGTTTGGGCTAAAGAACACAAGGAATGGCCATTAGACCAGTGGAAATCTGTGTTTTGGTCTGATGAGTCCAAATTTGAGATCTTTGGATCCAACCACCGTGTCTTTGTAGAAAAGGTGAACGGATGGACTCTACATGGCTGGTTTCCACCGTGAAGCATGGAGGAGGAGGTGTGATGGTGTGGGGGGGCTTTGCTGGTGACACTGTTGGGGATTTATTCAAAAAAAAATTGAAGGCATACTGAACCAGCATGCCTACCACAGCATCTTGCAGCGGCATGCTATAGCATCCGGTTTGCGTTTAGTTGGACCACAATTTATTTTTCAACAGAACAATGACCCCAAACACACCTCCAGGCTGTGTAAGGGCTTTTTGACTAAGAAGGAGAGTGATGGGGTGCTACGCCAGATGACCTGGTCTCCACAGTCACCAGACCTGAACCAAATTGAGATGGTTTGGGGTGAGCTGGACCGCAGAGTGAAGGCAAAAGGGCCAACAAGTGCTAAGCATCTTTGGGAACTCCTTCAAGAGTGTTGGAATACCATTTCCGGTGATTACTTCTTGAAGCTCATCAAGAGAATACCAAGAGTGTGCAAAGCAGTAATCAAAGTAAAAGGTGGCTACTTTCAAGAACCTAGAATATAAGACATATTTTCAGTTGTTTCACACTTTTTTGTTAAGTATTTCATTCCACATGTGTTAATTCAGTTTTGATGCCTTCAATGTGAATCTACAATGTTCAGATTCATGAAAATAAAGAAAACTCTTTGAATGAGAATGTGTGTCCAAACTTTTGGTCTGTACTGTATATATATATAATATATACTAGTGCATCTCAATAAGTTAGAATATCAGAAAAAAGTTAATGTATTCTAGTAATTCAAAACAAAAAGTTAAACACATATATTATATAGAGTCATCACACACCGAGTGATCTATTTGAAGTGTTTATTTCTGTTAATGTTGATTATTATGGTTACAGCCAATGAAAAACCAAAAGTCATTATCTCAGAAAATTAGAATAATTACCACAAAACACCTGCCAAGGCTTCCTAAACATTTAAAATTTTCCCTTAGTCAGGTTCAGGCTACACAATCATGGGGAAGACTGCTGACTTGACAGATATCCAGAAGGCAGTCATTGACCCACTCCACAAGGAAGGTAAGCTACAAAAGGTCATTGCTAAAGAAGTTGTCTGTTCACAGAGTGCTGTATCCAAGCATATTAATGGAAAGTTGAGTGGAAGGAAAAAGTGTGGTAGAAAAAGCTGCACAAACAACCGGGATAACCGCAGCCTTGATAGGATTGTTAAGAAAGTGCCATTCAAATATTTGGGAGAGATTCACAAGGAGTGGACGCTGCTGGAGTCAGTGATGCCACCACACCCAGATTTATCCAGGACATGGGCTACAACTGTGGTATTTTTTGTGTCAAGCCACTCATGACCAGTAGACAATGCCAGAAGCATTGTACCTGGGCCAAGAATAAAAAGAACTGGACTGTTGCTCAGTGGTCCAAGGAGTTGTTTTCAGATGAAAGTAAATTTTGCATTTCATCTGGAAATCAAGGTCCCAGAGTCTGGAGGAAGGGCGGCTTTGCACGTTGCAACATCGCACGTGCAATGTCGGTGGGGTCAAATCGAAACTGACACACATCCAGTGTCACTTTCGACATCGTTGTGTAAATCCTAGATGATACGATTAACGAGCGCAAAAGCGTCGTTATCGTATCATCGGTGCAGGCTCCGACTTTTTCATAATTACGCTGCCGCGACAGGTACGATGCTGTTCCTCGTTCCTGCGGCAGCACACATTGCTGTGTGCAAAGCCGCAGGAGCGAGGAACATCTTCTTAGCTACCGCTGGCGGCTATACGGAAGGAAGGAGGTGGGCGGGATGTTTACATCCTGCTCATCTCCGCCCCTCTGCTGCTATTGGCCGCCTGCCGTGTGACATCGCTATGATGCCACACGACCCGCCCCCTTAGGAAGGAGGCGGGTCGCTGGCCAGAGCGACAGTCGCAGGGCAGGTGAGTGCATGTGAAGCTGGCGTAGCGATAATTTTTGCTACGCCAGCTATCACAAGATATCGTACCTAACAGAGAAAAGTGGAGAGGGGCCAAAAGATCACTT
The DNA here is from genome assembly GCF_048569485.1 of Anomaloglossus baeobatrachus. Classification (NCBI taxonomy): domain Eukaryota; kingdom Metazoa; phylum Chordata; class Amphibia; order Anura; family Aromobatidae; genus Anomaloglossus; species Anomaloglossus baeobatrachus. The sequence goes on from NC_134363.1 coordinate 121,442,090, forward strand.
GTAATGTCAGATTAACGTGTCTTTATTATTGGCATAGGTCTACGCGTTTCAGGAGCTCTGCTCCCTTCTTCAGGACCGACAAGCATCAAAGAAACATCAAATCTACAACTGTGACAGCAGACATACATTAAATAGCCACATTGACGTCACAAGGACCATCCCTCTTAGAAAAAAATGAGCGGGAAACAACGGAGCAATGCAGTAAAGTCATGACGTCATGGATACAATTACAAATCTGAAAATAAAGATGTAAGGATATATACATACAAAGAATCGCATAAAATAAATATTAAAATCTGTTCAAAAAATGTGTATTTATCGTGATTTGTGTGAGCAAAAATATTGTCTAAAAATGTGGATTATATATAATATAGTATGTGTGTAGGGACCAGAACTCACATACATACATTGTAATTCGTGTAGCACATTAAAGATATGCAAGGAAGAGAAGATCCAGTGTGGCCACCGAGGCATGTGATCTTTTCACATAAAGAAGAGAACATAACTAAAGTGAACAAATGTGAACCAGGGGGTGAAGCGGCTAACAATAGAATGTGAAACTAGGGCCGATTTATATAGTTGGTTGGGGTAGCGGGCTTTCCCATTGCTATGTCCAGCGCAATTAGTACACAGACTGGTCTAAGTTCCCGGCTTTCTGCTAGGACGGTGATTCTAGTTAATCTTTACATGCACGATTTGGTTGGCAAGGCTATTGGAAGGTAGTCTTCACCTCCACCTTTATTATTTTATGTTTCACATCTATTTATGAATCTTTATATGTTGGCACAGACACTATCTCTATTGTCGGGTTGCACACATGCGCCCTGTCTTTTTTTCCCGCGCTTATGAACTCCTTTAACCTGCCTGCCCCTGATACATATCCTCAGCGCAGGCGCGGTTGATTTTTTTCCCACGCTATTGAACTCCGGTGAACCGCTGTCAGTGATGAGGATCTGTAGCGGTTTCACACACTTTCCTCACTATCCTCATTCCTGGTTCTTTTTAGTTAGAAAAATCTATATAAATCGGCCCTAGTTTCACATTCTATTGTTAGCCGCTTCACCCCCTGGTTCACATTTGTTCACTTTAGTTATGTTCTCTTCTTTATGTGAAAAGATCACATGCCTCGGTGGCCACACTGGATCTTCTCTTCCTTGCATATCTTTAATGTGCTACACAAATTACAAATGTATGTGAGTTCTGGTCCCTACACACATACTATATTATATATAATCCACATTTTTAGACAATATTTTTGCTCACACAAATCACGATAAATACACATTTTTTGAACAGATTTTAATATTTATTTTATGCGATTCTTTGTATGTATATATCCTTACATCTTTATTTTCAGATTTGTAATTGTATCCATGATGTCATGACTTTACTGCATTGCTCCGTTGTTTCCCGCTCATTTTTTTCTAAGAGGGATGGTCCTTGTGACGTCAATGTGGCTATTTAATGTATGTCTGCTGTCACAGTTGTAGATTTGATGTTTCTTTTATGCTTGTCGGTCCTGAGGAAGGGAGCAGAGCTCCTGAAACGTGTAGACCTATGCCAATAATAAAGACACGTTAATCTGACATTACAAGTGATCTTTTGGCGCGGCATATCACCCCTCTCCACTTTTCTCTGTTATCTGCCTTCGGGGGGCTGCAGCCTGGATCATATATTTACATGCGAGTAAAGGAGTTGTGACTTGCACAACTATATCTGGTGAGTATTACTCCCCTCCCCTCACCCCATATTATTGGGGTAATACCCTATCTGCGCTTCTTTTTCCACAGCTCTATTTTTAAGATATCGTACCTGCGACGGGGGCGGGGACTATCGCGTGCGACATCGCAGCATCGGCTTGCGATGTCGCAACGTGCAAAGCCCGCCGAAGAGTGGAGAGGCCACAATCCAAGCTGCTTGAGGTCTAGTGTGAAGTTTCCACAATCAGTGATGGTTTGGGGAGCCATGTCATCTGCTGGTGTAGCTCCACTGTGTCTTATCAAGATCAAAGTCAACGCAGCCATCTACCAGGAAATTTTCGAGCACTTCATGCTTCCCTCTGCCGACAAGCTTTTTGGAGATGGAAATTTCATTTTCCAGCAGGACTTGGTACCTGTCCACATTGCCAAAAGTACCAATACCTGGTGTAATAACCACAGTATCACTGTGCTTGATTGGCCAGCAAAGTCGCTCGACCTAAAACCATTAGAGAATCTATGGGGTATGAATCTATGGGGTTTCATGAAAAATGTAAATATTTCAAAATCTTCACTATATCCCTTGATAAAATCTTTGAGGGGTGTTTGCCAAATTGTGTCACTTGTGGGATGTTTCTACTGTTTAAGAACCTACAGTGCTGGCCAAAAGTATTGGCACCCCTGCAATTCTGTCAGATAATACTCAGTTTCTTCTTGAAAATGATTGCAATCACAAATTCTTTGGTATTATTATCTTCATTTATTTTGCTTGCAATGAAAAAGCACAAAAGAGAATGAAACAAAAATCAAATCATTGATCATTTCACACAAAACTCCAAAAATGGGCCAGGCAAAAGTATTGGCACCCTTAAGGGTACTTTATACACTACGACATCGCTAGCGATCTCATTAGCGATGTGAAATTCTAGATCGCAAGTGCGATCTTTCGAGATCGCACATAGATCATTTTACGCATATGCGATCTCGAAAGATCGCACTTACGATCTAAAATTTCACATCGCAACGAGATTGCTAGCGATGTCGCAGTGTGTAAAGTACCCTTTAGCCTAATATTTGGTTGCACAACCTTTAGCCAAAATAACGGCGAACAACTGCTTCCGGTAACCATCAATGAGTTTCTTACAATGCTCTGCTGGAATTTTAGACCATTCTTCTTTGGCAAACTGCTCCAGGTCCCTGAGATTTGAAGGGTGCCTTCTCCAAACTGCCATTTTGAGATCTCTCCACAGGTGTTCTATGGGATTCAGGTCTGGACTCATTGCTGGCCACTTTAGTAGTCTCCAGTGCTTTCTATCAAACCATTTTCTAGTGCTTTTTGAAGTGTGTTTTGGGTCATTGTCCTGCTGGAAGACCCATTACCTCTGAGGGAGACCCAGCTTTCTCACACTGGGCCCTACATTATACTGCAAAATTTGTTGGTAGTCTCCAGACTTCATAATGCCATGCACACGGTCAAGCAGTCCAGTGCCAGAGGCAGCAAAGCAACCCCAAAACATCAGGGAACCTCCGCCATGTTTGACTGTAGGGACCGTGTTCTTTTCTTTGAATGCCTGTTTTTTTTTCTGTAAACTCTATGTTAATGGCTTTTCGCAAAAAGCTCTACTTTTGTCTCATCTGACCAGAGAACATTCTTCCAAAACGTTTTAGGCTTTCTCAGGTAAGTTTTGGCAAACTCCAGCCTGGCTTGTTTATGTCTCGGGGTAAGAAGTGGGGTCTTCCTGGGTATCCTACCATACAGTCCCTTTTCATTCAGACGCCGACGGATAGTACGGGTTGACACTGTTGTACCCTCGGACTGCAGGGCAGCTTGAATTTGTTTGGATGGTAGTCAAGGTTCTTTATCCACCATCCGAACAATCTTGCGTTGAAATCTCTCCTTAATTTTTCTTTTCCTTCCACATCTAGGGAGGTTAGCCACAGGGTCATGGGCTTTAAACTTCTTGATGACACTGCGCACCGTAGACACAGGATCTTTCAGGTCTTTGGAGATGGACTTGTAGCCTTGAGATTGCTCATGCTTCCTCACAATTTGGATTCTCAAGTCCTCAGACAGTTATTTGGTCTTCTTTCTTTTCTCCATGCTCAATGTGGTACACACAAGGACACAGGACAGAGGTTGAGTCAACTTTAATCCATGTCAACTGGCTGCAAGTGTGATTTAGTTATTGCCAACACCTGTTAGGTGCCACAGGTAAGTTACAGGTGCTGTTAATTACACAAATTAGAGAAGCATCACATGATTTTTCAAACCGTACCAATACTTTTGTCCACCCCCTTTTTATGTTTGGTGTGGAATTATATCCAATTTGGCTTTATGACAATTTTTTTTATTATTTTTCATTGAAGACAAATTAAATGAAGATAATAATACCAAAGAATTTGTGATTGCAATCATTTTCAAGAAGAAACTGAGTATTATCTGACAGAATTACAGGGGTGCCAGTACTTTTGGCCAGCACTGTAAGTAGTCCTGCAAATTCAAAATTATGCCCACAATCTATTTCAGCCAAATTTCCATACAGATGCTCAGAGTGCAGCGCAACACAAGGGTAATGATAGAAATGGAATAGAAGGAAGGCCATGGTGATAGAGAGAGGGGAGAAGGGACATCTCTTACAACTGACTAAATATATAATTCATACCCTAATTGTTTGGATTTTTTTAAATTATAAACTTTATTCTAATACATTTAAAATCATTACACCCAAAAAGACAATACCAAATATGACAATGAAGTAATACAGAACAATATATATACAGTATACAGTGTGTCCAACCATATCCTGTCCACCGCCATTAATCTGAGAACGGCGGCAGCTATAGGCATAGAAGTGGTGTCTAGGTATAGTAAAGTAGCCATGCGCTATGCAATGAAACCACCTATAGCGCCACCTGGTGGAAAACAACGGAGTTAGCATTTTTATCTTGAAAACGGAACGAGATAGAGAAAAAAAGTGAATTACAAAGTTGTAGGTCATCATCAATTCAATACGAATCGACACCTTGCATACAGAAATGCTATGATTAGAATGTGTAAAACTCACAAGGCTGCAGACGTGAAGTGATACCTCATGGAGACCTTCCTACAAATCATTGGGTATGGTGGCTGCGTGGAGTGGCCTCCACGCTCACCTGACCTGACCCCATTGAACTTCTTTCTGTGAGGTCACATCAAACAGCAGGTGAATGCGACTCCTCCACCAACATTGCAGGACCTAAGACGACGTATCACAGATGCTTGTGCAAACGTGTCACCTACCATATTGCACAACCTGCAGCAAGATACAGTATGCTGTGCAGAGTCCAGATGTGCATTGCAGCTGACGGGGGCCACTTTGAGCATCAAAGTTAAATAAGCGCCATATGCGTGACCAGCATTCAATATTTTTGGGGGTTATGGGTTTCATATCATAGCATTTCTGTATGCAAGGTGTCGGTTCTTATTGAATTGATGATGCCCTACAATTTTTTAATTCACTTTTTTTCTCTACCTCGTTTCGTTTTCAAGATAAAAATGCTAACTCCGTTGTTTTCCACCAGGTGGCGCTATAGTTGGTTTAATTTCGTAGCACATGGCTACTTTACTATACCTAGACACCACTTCTATGCCTATAGCTGCCGCCGTTCTCAAGTTAATGGCGGAGGACAGGATATGGGTGGACACACTGTATGTGTGTGTGTGTGTGTGTGTGTGTGTGTGTATATATATATATATATATATATATATATATAATATATATATATATACACTACAATTGTTTCTATATTAGGCATATTGACTATCCCTGCACACACCCTAAATACAATTTCCTACTTACCCATGAAAGAACACCCTAGGTTTTTACCCTGTGCCCCCACTCACCGGAGGCTGCCTGCAACTCCCCTTAGTCTGTACCCTATGCTCCCTAACATCCCTATACGGGTCCTTCCCTCGTTGTCGTCACTTGCCTAGGCCCTTACTTGTCATAAACTCACCTTGGCTTGTGAGGAGGCCGACAAGAATACTAATCTCATCACTGCAATAATACAACACGAGGTAAAGAAGAAAGACAGAGGGAAAAAATAGACACAACAAGGAAAACACTCCAAACTCATCCAAAGCAGCTAAACACCACAGCTGCAATCGCCACAACGCCTCAGCTTCTTCCACAGACAGACTTCTTCCAAAGTCGTCAGCAATAGAATGAGAATCTATAATCGGCATCAGATGGTAAGAAATGTGACATTTTATAGTGAAGGGGAGTGTTCACAAAAAGCTGCACCTGAGATTAAGGCCAGAAAAGATAGCTGTATAGGAAAGAGTCCTTAACCTTACAGCAATAAAACAAAGTAGATTCACTCTAATATAAGTTGTAGACCTGCGAATAAAAAGGCGTTGTGGCCTTCTGGTCCCAGATTCGCCAGAGGTCTCCCCAGACCAGGACCCACTCATGACAAATTGAAAAAGTGCTCCTTCCATTTCGAGCATAGCTGTTTGTACAAACAGAACTTTTTAACTATTTGGGGCTGTGCCACGCTCAGATAAAAGTGTACAGCAAACTGAGTGGTCTCGTTTTTTCATGTTACCTCTTGCAAAAGTGAAATAATTTAGGCTAAAACAGCATTTTCGTGAAAAAATTGAAATATTTCTACATGACCACCTAATGTTATCAAGTTGTTTGTAGTACTTGTAAGCAGGGCCGGCGCCAGCACCCGGCAAACCCGGTCAAATGCCGAGGTCCTGAGCTGCCGGGGCTCACGGTGGCAGGAGTGGCGCACCGCTACTCAGGGGGGCCCGGTGGCCACGCTGTCACGGCCCGCCTCCCCCCGCCGAGGATCGCGCTTTCAATTGTATCGACATCGCAGGTGCTGATACAATTGAGAGCAATGATGAGAGAGTGAGCGGCGCGCTCCCTCTCTCATCATTCTCCCCACTGTAACTGTCGGCGTTCTGACAGCTCTGCAGCAGAGCGCGGTAACGTCATCACTGCGCGCCGGCTGAGAGGTCAGAGTGAGCAACAGCAATGCGCAGCAAGGAGACCGGAGCAGCGGGGGAACAAGGAGAAGTGAGTATTAATCAGTGTATACTACATGAGGGTGCCTACTGCTATCTGGCTCTGCACTGTGCTGTATACAGGATGTGATATATTATATAGCACAGCCCATATATAGCACAGTGCAGAGCCATATAGCAATATGCAGCCTCATGTAGCATACAGCTTGTATATAGCCTATATACAAGCTGTATGCTACATGAGGATGCCTATTGCTATCTGGCTCTGCACTGTGCTATATACAGGCTGTGCTATATACAAGCTGTATGCTACATGAGGGTGCCTACTGCTATCTGGCTCTGCACTGTGCTATATACAGGCTGTGATACATACAAGCTGTATACTACATGAGGGTGCCTACTGCTATCTGGCTCTGCACTGTGCTATATACAGACTGTGATATTTACAAGCTGTATACTACATGAGTGTGCCTATTGCTATCTGGCTTTGCACTGTGCTATATACAGGCTGTGCTATATATAAGCTGTATGCTACATGAGGGTGCATATTGCTATCTGGCTCTGCACTGTGCTGTATATAGGCTGTGCTATATTATATAGCACAGCCTGTATATAGCACAGTGCAGAGCCACATAGCAATAGGCAGCCTCACGTAGCATACAGCTTAGTAATGACTAAGGACTGGTTTTAATTTCCCCTTGTTTGTCCGAAACGCGTAAAGCCGCTTGGCAAATCGCATGGCGATTTTTTGGATGACCTGTGTACTTTTCTTTTAAAAAATTCCAAATAAAGTTCCAAGTTTGATTATTACCGCATTGGTGCTGAGTCCCATACGCTTTTTTTTTTTTTTTTTTCTACATCTATTCTGAATTACGGACCGGCCTGTCTGGGGACTGCGGGCATCCACCTTCGCCTTGAAGACTGCATATGGGTGAGCTGAAATTTCTACCATTTACCTGATATTCCTTTGGGTTTTATTATCAGACAGCCCCCCGTAACATTAGGACTGAGCCAAGGGTCTGGCAGTTATGGCAGAATATCAGCAGTTACACCGTTACATACAAGTACTTGAGTCGCGGCTCAAGACTATTGAGGATAAACCTCAGACCATGGTGACATCTGCACATGATCCTCGACTTGCTCTGCCAAACAGGTATTCTGGCGATGCCAGATCATGTCGTGGTTTCATTAGTCAGTGTCAGATACACCTAGAGGTCAACTCTTCTCGCTTCTCTATGGAGAGGTCCAGAGTAGGTTTTATCATATCCTTACTTCAGGACAAAGCCTTAGAATGGGCGACTCCCCTATGGGAGCGCTCTGATGTGGTTACTCTGAGACATCAAGACTTTCTTGAAGCTCTTAAAGCGGTATTCATGGGTCCACAGGTTACCCATGATACGGCCCTGAGACTGTTAGATCTATCTCAGGGTTCGTTATCCACTAGTTCTTATGCCATTGCTTTTAGAACTCTGGTGGCAGAACTAGATTGGCCAGAAAAGGTGTTGATTCCTATCTTCTGGAGAGGGTTGGCAGGCTATGTCAAGGATGCCCTTGCTACTCGTGAGGTCCCTGCTTCTCTGGAGGATTTAATCACTGTAGCAACAAGGATCGACGTACGCCATAAGGAACGCAGACTCGAGGTCTCTTCCTCATGCCCTAAGCATCGGGCTATTCCAGTTGTTGAGGGACTGACATCTTCCTCAGCATCTGAGACATCTCCCACTCCTATGGAGTTAGGTCATACGTCCTCCAGACTACGCAGGTCTGGTCCTCCTATATGTTACATATGTCGTCAGGCTGGGCACTATGCCAACAAGTGTCCTAGCCATCAGGGAAACTCCCAGGCCTAGTAACCATTAGAGGGGGGTTACTAGAGACGTCTTCTGCACCCTCTAAGTGTAGTATCCCAGGTCAGCACTCATTCTCTGAGAATATATGGAAATGTCAGTCCTGATGTCTTCCCTTACTCTTCTCCAAACAGGGTGCTGAGGTTCTTCCACCCCATAGGCCGTATGACTGTGCCATAGACCTTATCCCAGGTTCAGTTCCACCTAAGGGCAGGGTTTACCCCCTGTCAATACCTGAGTCGGAGGCCAAGTCAACCTATATAAGAGAGAGTTTAGAGAAGGGGTTCATTCGTAAGTCTGTCTCTCCCGCGGGAGCTGGGTTTTTCTTTGTTCGGAAGAAAGAGGGTGATTTGTGTCCCTGCATAGATTACAGGGGTCTCAACGCCAGCACAATAAAGAACAAATACCCGTTACCTTTAATTTCGGAGCTCTTTGACAGACTGAGGGGAGCTCAGGTTTTTACAAAGTTAGATCTGCGGGGTGCGTATAACTTGGTACGAATTCGAGAGGGTGACGAATGGAAGACCGCTTTTAACACCCGAGACGGTCACTATGAATACCTCGTCATGCCTTTTGGTTTATGTAATGCACCCGCAGTATTTCAGGACTTCGTAAACGATGTGTTCAGGGATTTACTGTTATCCTCCGTCGTGGTGTATCTGGACGACATCCTGATTTTTTCTCCTGATCTGGAGACTCATCGTCATGATGTCGTTCGTGTCCTTTCCCGTTTAAGGGAGCACTCATTGTTTGCTAAACTCGAAAAGTGTGTATTCGAGAAGTCATCCTTGCCTTTTTTGGGTTACATTATCTCCCAAGAGGGTCTGGCTATGGATCCTGCGAAGCTCTCTGCTGTCCTGGAATGGTCCGAACCTCATTCCTTGAAGGCGGTGCAACGCTTCTTAGGATTCATAAATTATTACCGGCAGTTCATACCCCATTTCTCCACTTCGGTGGCCCCTTTGGTGGCCTTGACTAAGAAAGGTGCTAATCCAAAAGTCTGGTCTACTGAGACATCCCAGGCTTTTGAGGCAGTAAAAAGACACTTTTCAGCTGCTCCCGTTCTTCAAAGACCCGATGAGAATAAGCCCTTCCTCTTGGAGGTTGATGCCTCTTCAGTGGGTGCTGGTACGGTCTTGTATCAAAAGAACGGTGTAGGTAGAAAAAGGCCGTGTTTCTTCTTTGCTAAAACCTTTTCACCGGCAGAGAGAAACTATACCATTGGGGATAGGGAACTGCTCGCCCTGAGATTAGCCTTGGAGGAGTGGCGTCACTTGCTAGAAGGAGCGAAACATCCTTTCCAGGTCTATACAGACCATAAGAATCTGACATACTTACAAACCGCTCAGCATCTGAATCCTCGCCAAGCCCGCTGGTCCTTGTTTTTCTCCCGCTTTCACTTCTCCATCAACTATCTGTCTGGGAGTAAGAATAATAAGGCAGACGCCCTGTCTCGCTCTATGGTTTCTACCCAGGAAGAGATTGACGAACCTCATCTTATCCTTCCCTCCAGGGTTTTTCATAAGCTCTCCCCTGTGACGTTAGACCAAATCCCACCGGGCAAGACCTTTGTTCCGCCGGATCGACAGAATGATATACTGTCGTGGGCCCACACCTCAAAGGTGGGTGGGCATTTTGGTATTAGACAGACACGAGAGTTACTCGAGAGGTGGTATTGGTGGCCACACTTAGCCAGCCACGTCAAGAGATATGTCGGTTCCTGCTACTCGTGTGCTCGCAACCGTCCGTTACGGCAGAGACCGGCTGGGCTCTTGCATCCTTTACCAGTGCCAGATAGACCATGGGAGGTGGTAGGCATGGACTTTGTGGGTGATCTTCCGTGTTCACAGGGACATAGATTTGTGTGGGTCATTACGGACCATTTCTCCTGGATGGTTCATCTCATACCGTTATCGAGAATCCCATCTTCCAGAGTACTAGCCAAACTATTCCTCAAGCATGTCTTTAAGCTTCACGGGATGCCAGATCGTATCATTTGTGATAGAGGCCCGCAATTTGCTTCCCGTTTCTGGCGAGATCTTTGTAGCCTTCTGCAAATTGAGTTGACTCTCTCTTCGGCATACCATCCGGAGACCAATGGTTTGGTTGAGCATACCAATCAATCCATGATTATATACCTTCGACACTTTGTTACTGAGAACCACGATAACTGGTCCTCCCTCCTACCCTGGGCAGAATTTGCCCTTAACAATTCACTGGCTGAGGCCACTGGGCAGACACCGTTCGTACTCAATAATGGGCAACACCCTAGGGTACCGGTACCGTTTCCCGCTGCTGCACCTCCTCCTCTTGCGGCCGACTGGGCAACTAATGCCAGAGAGGTTTGGGATCGGACTCAAGAGTCAATCTAAGCAGCTAAGGACCGTATGAAGACGGTGTCCGTTCGGTTTCGTTGCCCGGCTCCTGTCTTTTCTCCAGGGGACTTTGTGTGGCTCTCTGCAAAACACGTGAAACTTAGAGTGAGCTCTGTCAAATTTGCTCCTCGCTTCCTGGGTCCTTATGAGGTTCTTCGACAGGTAAATCCTGTAGTCTGCCAATTGAAGTTACCCGTCCATCTTAGGATCCATGACAAATTCCATGTTTCACTGCTAAGCCGGCTATTTTACCTCACGAAGTGCACTCTCCTGCCTCTGATTCCTCTCGCTCTAGCTATGAGGTACGAGCCATAGTTGGTTCTAAGATGGTTAGAGGGCGCAGGTTCTTCTTGATAGATTGGGAGGGCTACGGCCCGGAACATCGCTCTTGGGAGCCTAAGGAGGCTGTCCATGCTCCCGACTTAGTTGCCGATTATCTGCGTCGCCGGGAGGGGGGCCCTTGAGGGGGAGGTACTGTTACGGTTGCTGTGGCACTGGAGACTATGTTCGGATTTCTTGCTACTGAACATGTGCGAGCACTGGAGACTATGTACGGATTTCTTGCTACTGCACATGTGCAAGCGCTGGAGACTAAGTCCTATCTTGGAGCCATTGCACATGTGCGGGTGACATCATCGCTGACACGAGGTCACATGTCTCTGACACCTTCTAAGCTGATTGGCCGCTGGCCATGTGCTTATGACACGTGGTCACATGTCTCTGACACCCTCTATGCCGATTGGTCGCTGGTCATGTGCTTGTGACGCTTTGCTCGGTGATAGGCCAGTGTGACGTCATTGCTGTCATTCTGGCAGCGGATTGGCTCTGGTGTCCTCCATCTTGGATAAGGCACAGAGTCTATATAAGACCCTGACGCACGCCGCCCGGCGCTCAGTCCTCTTGGTTCATGCATGAGAGTAGACGCTCTGTGCACGTCCCTCTAGGCATCTCTCTGTCTATGTTAGGTGAGCGCTACCGGCAGGGTAGCGTTCTTATACCTTACAGCTTCGGCTGCGGTCCGTATCCTTACCTCTTATTGGAGCGGACATAGGCAGGTGCCTGAGGCACATGGTCCGGCTGGGCCTTGTGATCCTACTCGTAGGTGGACGTTGCCGCTAGGGTAACGTTCCTTATATTGCGTCTGGCAGTTGTTCGTATCCTCGCACACTAGGGGAGCGAACATAGGTAGGAGCTTTGTGCGGCTTATGCTGCTGTCTGTCTCTTTTGCACCACTAGAAGAGCGGACCTAGGCAGGTGCCATATCTAGTGGTTCGTGTCCTCACACACTAGTGGAGCGAACGCAGGTAGGGGCTTTGTGCAGCTTACGCTGCTGTCCGTCTCCTGGCACCGCTAGAGGAACGGACCTAGGTAGGTGCTATTTTACACTCACTGCTTTTGTCTCTGTGACCATTAACAGAGACCATACCACACACCCTCCAAGTAAGGGAGGAATTGCTTTATTTTCTAATTATATTCCTCTGTGAGTTTAACAGAGGTATTGCACTCTGCACTTGTGCTATTACTATTTACAGTGGCACACTTATATACCCCTTATCCTCTGCCATAGTCTTTGCACGGTGGACCCTGACTGTCTGATATTCCTTTGGGTTTTATTATCAGACAGCCCCCCATAACAGGTATATAGGGGCTGTATACTACATGAGGGTGCCTAATGCTATCTGGGTCTGTATTGTGCTATATGTGGGCTGTATACTACATGAGGGTGCCTATTGCTATCTGGGTCTGCATTGTGCTATATGTGGGCTGTATACTACATGAAGGTGCCTAATGCTATATGTGTCTGCATTGTGCTATATGTGGGCTGTATACTACATGAGATGCCTAATGCTATCTGGGTCTGCATTGTGCTATATGCGGGCTGTATACTAGATGAAGGTGCCTAATGCTATATGGGTCTGCATTGTGCTATATCGGGGCTGCTTAATGTTATATGGGGGCTGCATAGTGCATATGGGGGCTACATAATACTATATGGAGGACAATGGGGGCTTCATAACACAATATGGGGGCTGCATACTACTATACCCCCAGAGTTGTATGTCCCCTCCACCCAGGTGCTGTATACCCCCTCAAAGCTGTATGTCCCCCCACCCCAGTGCTGTATACCCCCAGAGCTGTATGTCCCCCATCACCCCAGAGCAGTATACCCCCAGAGCTGCATGTCACCCCCCACCTCACAGCTGTTTGTTCCCCCAGCTCAGAGTCACTGTCCTCCTCTAGAGCTGTATGCCCCCCATTGCTGTATACCCCTTTCCTCAGTAATATGTATTCCCCCCAGTAATGTGTATGTCCCCAGCCTCTCTTGTGATGTATATACAGCAGTGTTAGTGTGCTCTATGTGCGGCCATCTCTGTTAGACAAGCCGGGAGGTGAATGAGGCTGTTGCCAGATTCCCAATATTAGAAATATATATATACAGGATAAATATATAAAAATAATGTGTGTGTGTATTATGTGTATCTATGTATGTCAATGTATATGACTGTGTATAGATTTATGTCTATTTATGTGTTTTTGTGAATTTCTCTTTAAATAAGTATGTGTATGTATCTGTGCATGTCTATGTGTGGATGGGGCCCACTGAGACTCTTTCGCCCAGGGCCCACAAAAACCTGGAGCCCCACTCCATCATCCCGGGTACTCCCATCGGCAGTGGCGGTATACTACCTCCCCTGTAAATAACTTCCCCCCCCCCCTTTTACGTTTAGAAGTGGCCCCAAGCCACCGGGTCCGGAGATCCTCGAGCCACAAGTCATCACACGGATCCAAGTGGTTCGATCTGCTGCATGGGCAGCACACCCCACTTTTAACTTTCTTCCAGGTTGATGTGTATCCATTTAGTATTACTCGTTGCGCCCGATCATTAAGCTATTACTTGGGGTTTCTGCAGTTTAGGTACCTCAGGGGCTCTGCAAATGCGACATGGTGCCCACAAACTATATCAGCCAACTTTGTGTTCATAAGTTCAAATGGTGCCCCTTCCCTTCTGAGCCACTCATTTGTCCAAACAGAGGTTTCTGAACACGTGGGGTATCAGCACGCTCAGACGAAACTATGTAATAAAGTAAGTGCACCATTTTCTAATTCTATCTCTTGTAAAAGTGAAAAAATTGAGGCCAAAGAAACATATTAGAGGAGATAATACAATTTTTTTTCATCCCACTTTGCATTAATTCCTGTGTAGCACCTAAAGGGTTAAAAAGAAAAGTTCCTGAAAGCAGTTTTGAAATGTTTGAAGGGTACAGTTCTTAAAAATTGTATCACTTTTGGGTGGGGGGGGTTCCAAAATATAGGCCCCTCACAGTCAATTTAAATCTGAATAGATCCCTAAAGAAACGGGATTTGGAAATTTCTTGAAAAAAATGAGAAATTGATGCTAAACTTTTAACCCTTCTAACTTTCTAAGGCCCCCTTCACACGTCCGCGATGAGAATGAACTCGGGTGAACTGTACCCAACTTCATTGTCATCCCGCGGCTCTGTCTGTGTCGCATACTGATTAGCGGTCACCCGTGAAGGAGTCACCGGTGACCGCTAATCCCCTGAGTGACTGAAGTGAGCAGCACGGCTAGCTGGATCCTCCACCCGAGACCGCAACTCACCTGTGACTTCATCGCTGTCACTCGGGCGACTTGCTATCACAGATGGAGGATCCAGCGGTGGCCGCGAGTAACCTCAGTGACAGCACAGCTGATTGCGCGGCTCACCTCAGTTGCTGCGTGGAGCTGACAGGAGCGGCGGTGTTCTACTGCAGCTCCTGTCACCTTCATGTGGCAGAGCTGAGAGCGTTGCGGGACCTCCGTGGATTACGCCGGAGCTGGAGGGATTTTCGGGGCTTAATAAAGTGGTGAACGAGGGTGGTTTTTTTTGTGTATTATTTCAAATAAAGGATTTTTCGTTGTGTGTGCTTATTTTCTTTAACTTACAGGTTAATCATGGAAGGTATCTCGGGGAGACGCTTGTCATGATTAATCTTGGACTTAGTGGCAGCTATGGGCTGCCATTAACTCCTTATTACCCCGATTGCCAACGCACCAGGGCAAATCGGGATGAGCCGGGTACAGTCCCGGGACTTTCGCATCTAATGGATGCGGCCATTCCGGGCGGCTGCTGGCTGATATTGTTAGGCTGGGGGGCTCCCCATAACGTGGAACTCCCAATCCTGAGAATACCAGACTTCAGCCGTTTGGCTTTACCCTGGCTGGTATCAAAATTGGGGGAAACCGCACGTCGTTTTTTATTAATTATTTATTTATTTATTTTTACTGCTCGATATAGACACGCCAACCGGCGGCTGTGATTGGTTGCAGTGAGACACGCCCCCACGCTGAGTGACCGCTGTCTCACTGCAACCAATCATAGGTGCCGGTGGGCGGGGAAATAAGAGATTGATTAATGAGCGGCCGGCTTTTTCAAAATAGTAAAAGCCGCCAGAGTTTTTTTAACAGTTGTGCAGCGCCACGCCGGTGATCGGGGAACGGTGAGTATGAGAGAGGGGGGAGACTGACCGACATGGACAGAGAGAGAGCGGGACAGACAAGACAGAGAGACCAACCGACGGACTGAGGGAGGGACAGACAAGAGAGAGAGACCGACCTACGAACTGAGGGAGGGACAGACAAGACAGAGAGAAAGACCGACCGACGGACTGAGGGAGATTGACTGACATACACAGAAAAAAAAAAGAATGACCAACATCGCTTCAAAAAAGCACATAACGTACAGGGACCATACGGAGATGCATCCGTGTCACGTATGTGTTCTCACGGACCCATAGACTTTCATTGGGTGCGTGTGTGCGTGTTCCGTGCAGAAAACGGACATGCATCCGTGCAATACGGATACACATACGTATCATGCACACGGACACACGGACCTAATGGAAAAACGCACGTGTAACTAAACATTGAATAACATTGGAGTACGTGTGTCCGTGTCTCCGGTACATACGGAAACGGATCAAACACGCACGTGTTTCACGGACGTGTGAAGGGGGCCTAACAAAAAGACCCAAAACATTATATTTCAAAAATGATGCTGATGTAAAGTAGAGATGTGAGAAATGGTATTAACTATTTTGCGTGACACAACTATCTAGTGACAGGGCATAAAAATAAAAAAATTGAAAATTGCTAGATTTGAATTTATTTTTTGTCAAATTTTCAATATTTTCATAAATAAATGCAAATCATATCGACCTAAATTTACCACTAATATGAAGTACAATATATCACGAGAAAAAAAAAATCTCAGAATCACTGGGATATCTTGAAGCGTTCCACAGTTATTACCTCATACCTAAGCTGCAATGCCCTGCACATGAGGTAAGAGACATGGCTATATCAGGAGAACTATATTACATTTCTAATTGGAGGAATTTTCTAATATTATTATTATTGCACCTACTTCATATTGGGATAAGATCTTGGAGATAAGAATACATACAGTATATGGGGAGTCTGAATGACAGACAAGGTGCGTGATGGGGGGAAACTTTTTTCGCTTTTGTGTACTCATCCTCGCTCATATCCTCCAAGTTATGGCACTTTTTAATGGACATTCTTTACAGCGAAGGATTAACACAAGTCCCAGCGTAACTCATATAGGAGATGTCGTATAGGGGAAGTGCTGAGGCTGGAAAACTTAACCTTCTTTCCACCCCTGTGTATTTCAAAGCTAGTTATTGTATCGTGTTATCTGTGATGACAGGGGAGGGAGGCCAACTTTAGTGAATGACCACTAGATGGCACTATCAAACAGAAAATGAGGCGGTGTATTTACCAATCAATCAATTTGATTTTCAATGTTTGTTTTATATTTTTTGTACTTTCTTTCATTATTATTTTTATTATGCCATTAATTCCATGGCGCTTTACATATGAAAAGGGGTATACATGATAGAAACAAGTACAATAATTATGAACAGTACAAGGTACAGACTGATACAGGAGGAGAGAGGACCCTGCCCGCGAAGGCTCACAGTCTACAGGAGGAGAGAGGACCCTGCCCGCGAAGGCTCACAGTCTACAGGAGGAGAGAGGACCCTGCCTGCGAGGGCTCACAGTCTACAGGAGGAGAGAGGACCCTGCCCGCGAAGGCTCACAGTCTACAGGAGGAGAGAGGACCCTGCCTGCGAAGGCTCACAGTCTACAGGAGGAGAGAGGACCCTGCCCGCGAAGGCTCACAGTCTACAGGAGGAGAGAGGACCCTGCCTGCGAGGGTTCACAGTTTACAGGAGGAGAGAGGACCCTGCCGGCGAGGGCTCACAGTCTACAGGAAAGATGACCCTGCCCGCGAGGGCATACAGTCTACAGGAGGAGAGAGGACCCTGCCCGCAAGGGCTCACAGTCTACAGGAGAGAGGACCCTGCCCGCGAGGGCTTACAGTATACAGGAGAAGAGAGGACCCTGCCCACTAGGGCTCACAGTCTACAGGAGAAGAGAGGACCCTGCCCGCGAGGGCTCAATCTACAAGGGATGGGTGAGGATACAGTAGATGAGGGTAGAGATAGTCGTGCAGCACTATGGAGGACAGAGGGTTATAGCAGGTTGTAGGCTTGGCAGAAGAGGTGGGTCTTTAGGTTCCTTTTGAAGCTTCTCAAGGTAGGCAAGAGTCTGATATGTTGTGGCAGAGCATTCCAGAATATGGGGGAGGCACAGGAGAAATCTTGGATGTGATTGTGGGAAGAGGAGATAAGAGGGGAGTAGAGAAGGAGATCTTATAAGGATTGGACGTTACGTTCAGGTAAAAACTGGAAGACTAAGTCACAGATGTATGGAGGAGACAGGTTGTGGATGGCTTTGTATGTAAGGCTATGTGCGCACGTTGCGTACTTCACTGCAGAAATTATCTGCAGCGATCTGAAGAGCACACGTGCGCTTCAAATTGCTGCCGAAAATGTCCGTAGTGAAAAAAAAAAAAGGCGATTCCATGCGCTCTGCCTGCAGCTCCTGCCATAGACAGAGCAGGGGCTGCCGGCAAAGCGCACGGAAGAAGTGACATGTCACTTCTTAGAACGTGCGCTTCGGGCAGCAGCCGAAGCGCTGCGCTCTAATACGCCACGTGCGCACGGCCCCTGCACAATCTCCATAGATTATGCAGGGGACGCAGGACGCATGCAGTTACGCTGCGCTACAAAGCGCAGCGTAACTGCATGTAATTACGCAACGTGCGCACATAGCCTTAAGGTTAGAGTTTTGAACTGAAGTCGTTGGGCAATTGGAAGCCAGTGAAGGGATTGGCAGAGAGTAGAAATCGGGAGTTAGGGGGGGAAGCGGGGGCAGCATAGTTTAGAATAGATTGAAAGGGTGCGAGACTGTTTGAAGGGAAGTCACAGAGCAGGGGGTTGTAGTAGTCTAGGTGGGAGATAATAAGGACATGCACTAGTGTTTTTGTAGCTTTATGGGATAGGACTGTATGAATCCGAGAAATATTTTTGAGATGGAGACGGCAGGAGGTGAAGAGGGTTTGGATGTGTGGCTTGAAGGAGAGAGCAGAGTCGATGGTCACCCCCCAGGCTGTGAGCATGTGTGACTGGGGAGAGTGAGCAGCCATTGACTTTGATGGACAGGGCTGTTGGGGTGTTGAGTGAGGAAAAGGAAAAATAATGAATTCTGTTTTGTCCATGTTAAGTTTTAGAAGTAGAAGTAGTTGACTTCTCCATGAACTATGGCTTCCATAGAAGTGGATATAACTGAATCAGACATAACTGAATGGAAATAAAGATGAGATAACAAACAGAAGTTCTACTGTCTATCAGTCTCTGCAAAGAACTTGTGAAATTGGGTGTATAAGTAGCCGAGGCCCACAGAATGTCACTGATTTATTCAGTCCCCTGTACCTGTGTCCACCCTCCCGTCATGCACGACTTACCACCCAGCCAGAAATGTCCTCACAGGTCAGTGACTTTGAAAGGCTGGCTGAAAAATGCTGATGCTAAGCTTGGAGAAACTTTTTTTTTTTTCTGGCTGGCAAATTTAAAGTTATCATCACGTACATTCTACCATAAAGTGGGACCGCTACAAGCCATTCATTTGGAAAATACTAGCCTAGCACTATAGGATGAAGCCAGATCTTACCATTGGCCATTTCATCCAAATGCCATAATACCACACTGTCCTATGGCTGATAACTAATGCAAGTGTGTTGTGAAAAAAATGTCCATAACATCCTAGATTCGATCATGCACATTATGAAGATCATGATAATGAAAAGCACTGGCAATACACATCCCCACGATCACTGTGACGGCCCCACCTGACCCCACCATCACTGTGACTGCTCCCCCTGACCCCACGATCACTGTGACTGCTCCTCCTGACCCCACGATCACTGTGACTGCTCCTCCTGACCCCACGATCACTGTGACTGCTCCTCCTGACCCCACAATCACTGTGACTGCTCCCCCTGACCCCACGATCACTGTGACTGCTCCTCCTGACCCCACAATCACTGTGACTGCTCCTCCTGACCCCACATTCACTGTGACTCCTCCTCCTGACCCCACGATCACTGTGACTCCTCCTCCTGACCCCACGATCATTTGGACTGCACCGCCTAACCCCATGATCACTGTTGCTGCACCACCTAACCCCATGATCACTGTGGCTGTTCCTCCTGACCCCACAATCACTGTGACTGCTCCTCCTGACCCCACGATCACTGTGATTGTTCCTCCTGACCCCACAATCACTGTGACTGCTCTGTTATGATTCAGGGACTGAGGAGGATCAAAAAATGCGGCAACCCAAAAAGTAACCAGAGTGGCTGGAACCTTAACGGACTGCAGACCTAATCCTGACACACAACTAGAAGTAGCCGTCGGACAAGCCTACGATGTCCTAGTCATCTCACTAATCTGCCTCGGAGCAATCACCAAAGATATAGATAGCCCCCCACATGTAAAGACTACGGTGATATAGGAAAACACAATACAAAGCTATAAAACAGATTTCAGCAAAGATGAGGACCAAACTATCTTTATAGGAAAGGATGGGAAAGAGCACTGTCTGCAGCCGTAAAAACCCTAAAAAATCTCAGCACGCCTGACATGGGAAAATCCTGAGACCACACGGCGTCTCCCCCACTATATCAGTACTCTGATGTTACTGGGATCCAAAAACACTAATATAGATGAGAGACTGAATTTAATACCAAGCATGACAAAACATAATACATTGCAGAATCATGGAGTTAAATATACAGACACTCCCAGCAGGGAATGATCCAATTCCACTAGGAACTCCACACAGGCAAAATAGGAGTCAAGCCATAGTATCAAAACAGAAAAAACACCAAGAAAGTAGAAACAATACGCAAAGGTACAAAGACCAACTTATCTTGAGAGGGGTTCTGGTAGAGAGCAGGACTGGTTTCAGAATGTCTTTAACACACGGGAAATTTATTGAGCACCGGCAAGTAAGAGGAGAAAACTACTCAGTTATATAGTTCCAATCTGAAAGGCCTGATTGCCAGTCCTCTACAGGTGTGTGGCTTTCATTCCACAAGTCAACTGCACCGTCAGCACTGACCACAAGAGGGAGCCTAAAACTGGAAAATGTATTCACGACACTGATCCTCCTGACCCCACGATCACTGTGACTCCTCCTCCTGACCCCACAATCACTGTGACTGCTCCTCCTGACCACACAATCACTTTGACTGCATCACCTAACCCCACAATCACTGTGGCTGTTCCTCATGACCCCACGATCACTGTGACTGCACCGCCTGACCCCATGATCACTGTGGCTGCTCCTCCTGACTCCACGATCACTGTGACTGCATTGCCTGACACCATGATCACTGTAACTGATCCTCCTGACCCTACAATCATTGTGACTGCACCACCTGACCCCAAAATCACTGTGACTGCTCCACCTAAGCCCACAATCACTGTGACTGCTCCGCCTAACCCCTCAATCACTGTGGCTGCTCCTCCTGACCCCACAATCACTGTGACTGGACCACCTGACCCCACAATCACTGTGACTGCACCACCTGACCCCACAATCACTGTGACTGCACCGTCTGACCCCACAATCACTGTGGCTGCTCCTCCTGACCCCATAATCACTGAAACTGCACCACCTGACCCCACAATCACTGTGACTGCTCCGCTTGACCCTACAATCACTGTGACTGGACCGCCTGATCCCAGAATCACTGTGACTGCTCCACATGAGTCCACATACAGTGTGTCTGCCCGTCTTGACCCTAAAATCACTGACTGTACCGCCTGACCCTGCTATCATTGAAGCTGCACCACCTGATCCCACGATCACTATGATGGCACCCACAGACCCCATAATCCTTGTGACTGCACCTCCTCACCCCACAATCATTGTGACTGCACTCACTGACCCCATAACTAGTGTGACTGCATCGCCTGACCCCACCATTACTGTGACTCCATCACCTGACCCCACAATCACTGTGACTGCACTGATTGACCACATAACCACTGTGACTGCTCCTCCTGACTCAACAATCAATGTGACTGCTTTGCCTCACACCATAATCAATGTGACTGCTCCGCCTGACCCCACAATCACTGTGACTGCACCGCCTGACCCCACAATCACTGACTGCTCTGCCTGATCCCACGATCACTGTGACTGCACCATCTGATCCCACAATCACTGTGACCCACGATCACTGTGACTGCACCGCTTGAACCCACAATCGACTGCACTGCCTGACTCCACAATCAGTGTGACTGTACCATCTGACTCCATAATCACTGTGACTGCACCCCCTGACCCCACAATCACTGTGACTGCACCGCCTGACCCCACAATCACTGTGACTGCACCGCCTGACCCCACAATCACTGCGACTGCACCGCCTGACCCCACAATCAGTGTGACTGCACCAACTCACCCCACGATCACTGTGACTGCACTGCCTGCCCCAGTCACTGTGACTGTACCACCTGACCAAACAATCACTGTGACTGCTCCACATGACCCCACATACAGTATGCCTGCCAGTCCTGACCCCATAATCATTGTAGCTGCACCACCTGATCCCACGATCACTGTGACTACACCCACTGACCCCATAATCAGAATGACTGCACTGCCTGATCTCATGATCACTGTGACTGCCCCGCCTGACCCCATAATCCTTGTGACTGCACCGCCTCATGCCACAATCACTGTGACTGCAATCACTGACCCCATAACAAGTGTGACTGCATTGCCTGACCCCCCCAATTACTGTGTCTTCCCCACCTAATCCCACAATCACTGTGACTGCACCAATTGACCCCATAACCAATGTGACTGCACCCTCTGATTAAACAATGTGACTACTCCACCTCACACCATAATCAATGTGACTGCTCCGCCTGACCCCACAATCACTGTGACTGCACCGTCTGACTCTACGATCATTGTGACTGCACCAATTAACCCCGCGATCACTGTCTGTGACTGCACTGCCTGACTCCACGATCACTGTGACTGCACCACCTAACCCCACGATCACTGTCTGTGACTGCACCGCCTGACCCCACGATCACTGTGACTGCATCGATTGACCCCATAACCACTGCGACTGCACCGCCTGACCCCACGATCACTGTGACTGCTGCGCCTGTCCTTATAATCACTACTAATTCTGTTACTGAATGCCACATTCTTTTCTGTTTTGTGAATTAACATCACCCAAGTTAGCAAGAAGTCAGCTCCTCTCCTAGACCTCTGTCCTCTTATCACTCCTCCCTACTGATGGGCTGGCCTTGCTCTACCTCCTGTCAGTGTGACAAAATTCTTCTCGTCCACTGCCTACGAGACACAGATAGGGATCGAAGGGGGAGTTAGAATAGTCACGCAGATAGAGATCTCCTACAAGTACAGCCTGTGTCAAGTGTTCTCAGCCTTGTGCACTGACAAGACCTAGTGGCCAATATGTCCGACGCTCCATCCGAAGAATCAGCGCCGACCGTAGAGGAGGTCAGTACGGCGCCAGTAGAGAAACCCTGCACTGAACTCAAAGCTGCCATGGAAAAATGGTGAGTGACCCTCATATAATCCAGAACTGAAAGGTTAACAGGCCGTAGACATATTTTATTAATTATATGGTATATGTTATATTCTATGTTAGATATCACATTATATTATTACAATATTATATACTGTGTTACCAGTTTGCTTTATTTTATATATTTTATAACAAATTACATCATTTATTATTATAATTATTTAACACATACATATAATATAACAGTGCCTGTAATTGTATGTAATATCAAATAGGATATAGCAGCCAGATGTGAAGAAAATAAAATGTCTGTCACGTAACCTTGTACTTAATGTCCTTGACTCCAAAGCCCCGTCACTTTTTGTTTGCACATTTTTGTGATTCTCTCTAAGTACGTGACCTCTTAGCTGGTGTTTCAGCGAATATTCTGTAGATAAAGGGATATAACGCGCTCTTTTATTATCGATAAATAGATAGAAAATGGCAGATCCTTGTCGGCCGTAGACACATATAACTGAGTTTTAGATTATTCCGTTCATTTGGTAATACAGCTGTAGATTTCTAATCTAATCAGGATTATTCTGGGTAATCAGGGTTATCTAACATTTTCCTAAAATATTCTATTGAATTTTTCAATTTTGGGTGCCCTTTATGACTTTCAGGCCATGGAACGATCTGATAGGATTTCCCTTTGCTTCTCTACAGTATAGGCAGAGGGAAATCTCATGGATTATATAATGTATACAGGCCACGTGATGAAATATGAAAGAGAAGAGTAACACACTTAAAGGGACAGTACCTAAAATATGAAATGTTTATATTGTAAGAATGTTGTCCTGTGACCTCTGGGCTTCTGGAGCTCAGAAAACATGTATGCAGTTCATATTGGATGTGTTTTTTAGCTATAAGTCTGTCCATGACGTCTTTACATTAATTCTAGATTTGGAAAATTTCTGTAAAATATTTTCCATTACCCCTTTCTCTGTTGCCACATATACAATTAAATTTGCCGACGCCGGCCTGAAACTGGATCACGATTCTGCAAATTGCAAACTTTGCAAAATAGAAATGGAAGTTTTGCTACTTTTTTGTATATTTTTTAATATTTATTAAAAATGAACAGAAATGAGTGATTACTGCTCCATATGCAAAACTTTAATATGGAGAATACCTGAGTATGCTGCTCATATATGTATACAGACTTGGACTGCCCACCGGTGAGCAGGGGAATCCCCCGGGGGGGCCCCTTATATGAACAGTCATTGGTACAATATTCTTGATTCTCTCTGTGCAGACAAAGCAGAATCTTTTCATTTATTTAACAATCTACTCTTTTTATTATTCTATAGAAGAATGGGTTATTTGTGAATTGGTGTAATGTAATATTTGGACATGGCGGAACAGTGGACTCCTAGACTCTATGTTACCGGAGGACCCTTGTCTTCCTTTAGTCTGATGCTGTATGTACAGAATAGTTACAATTCAAAAATAACAAAACAAATAGTAACCAGGACTCCATCTAGCACAATAAAATCAACTTCTGATTGCCATGTCACACTTTGTCCAATATTAATGCACAATGGTCTACATACAGTATGCCTACAGGCTGTCTGGTGAAGCAATGCTTCCCTTTACCTTCAGTGGAGCAAGTCACAATTTTATTTGTCAGACCTGTACAAAAGCCTATAGAAACAACCTCAATGACAGCTCTCTTATGTCTCTATAGCCCACTCATCCCTATATCTCACTGCTGGAGTCACAGGAGTAAACAAGTAATATAAGTATCATGAAACCACACACACAGCAGATATATTTATGGAGCCTATCACTGTCCCACATCCAAAACCTCAAAGAGCACAGCCGCGGGGCTGGAGACTGCTAATACATGAATACAGTGAATATGTGGACTATAGAGGTTCTTAGATTAGACTGTGAATGTGGAATGGGGGGAAAAAATATCTGGTCATCTGAACAAGTGTCTCCTAAAAATGTAATTGTGTACAGGCGTGCGTTATATGTATGCATGTGTGTATGTATGTACTATATACACAGAGACATGCTGGTGGCGTGCGTTATATGCATGCATGTGTGTATGTTTGTACTATATACACAGAGACATGCTGGTATATGTATATATGATGTGTGAATATATATATATATATATATATATATATATACATATAAATATAAGTTTTCACCCCCTTTCCTTTTTACCTATTTTGTTACATTGTGAGCTGTGCTTACATATATTTGTAATCCAATTTGTGTATGATTCATCAGCACTAAATAGCCTAAATTGGGGAAGTGAAGTGAGAAAAATATAGGTAAAAATTAAATTTATGGGATAAAATAAATGAAAACTGCCATGTGCATACACTCCGACAGAACGTCTGTTGCTTATCCATATTATGGAAATAAAAGCTTATAACCGGACTTTAAGTTCATCCATTGGTTTTATAAATTACTCTTTTGAAAGCTGAAACCCTCCCAAATTTGGTTTAGGTTATGAAAATAAAGTTGCTGCAAAGCTGAAATATTGATCATGTAATGAACACAGAAAGGTCAGATTTTGACAAGACAAATGTTTTGTCGCCTTGTCATATAATGCACCCAATCCTAATTTACATCCTCACCTGTGCTCACTAAATGATCGCTTAATTAGTGGGTGTGTATAAAAAGAAAACCAGCACTCCAGACCTTCAGTAGAACTGCAACTTGACCTTTGACAACATGCCAAAAATCCACCCTGCGACCAAAGCCTTGATTATCAAGAGGCTGAAGACCAGATCCACTGCAGAGGTTGCTGGCACCTTTAATGTGTCTCAGCGTCAAGTACAAAGAATTAAAAAAAGATTTGAATAGACTGGAGATGTTTTTGACAAGCCCAGGTCTGGCAGACTCTGCAAGACAACTGCTCAGGAGGAGCGTTTGTTGGTTAGAAAATCCAAAGCCATACCCTCTTCCACTGCAGCAGAGCTCCAACAGGCCTGGTCACCTTAAGTCCCTGTGTAAACTAGAACAGTTTGTAGGATTCTGTCTCAAATGGCCTCCATGGTCGAATCAATGCCCAGAAGCCAGCACTAAACAAAAGGCAATTAAAAAAACGTGTGGCATTTGCCAAGTCCCACAGCCTGCTAAACAGATGGACGCTGGAAAAGTGGCAGAAGGTGAATTTTTCTGATGAATCTTCAGTTGAATTACACCACAGCTGCCGCAAATACTGCAGGAGACCTACTGGAGGCCGTATGAATCCAGAAAACAGTTAGGTTTGGTGGTGAAAAGACCATGGTCTGGGGTTACATTCAGTATGGGGGTGTGCGAATCATTTGCAAGGTGGAAGGCAATATCAATAGCCTAAAATATCAAGAAGTATTAGCTACCTCTTACATTCCCAATCATAAAAGGGGTCAAATTCTGCAGCAGGATGGTGCTCCATCTCATACTTCAATCTCTACAACAAAGTTCCTCCTGGCAAAGAAGATCAATGTGCTCAAGGACTGTCCAGCCCAGTCACCAGACATGAAAATCATTGAGCATGTTTGGGGTAGGATGAAAGAGGAAGCTTGGAAGACAAAACCAAAGCATCTAGATGAACTCTGGGAGGCATGTAAGACTGCATTCTTTGCTATTTCTGATGACTTCATCAATAAATTGTATGAATCATTGTTGAACCGCATGGATGGAGTCCCTCAAGCTCATGGAAGTCACACAAAATATTAAATATGGCTCTAATAGCACCACAACTTCATTCACCAATGTTATGCAACATATCTTTGTATTAGAAGTTAATTATTTGTTTGAATTTCATATTACTTTCTGTGGGCGACAAAACTTTTGTCTTGCCAAAATCTGACCTTTCTGTGTTCATTACATGATAAATATTTCAGCTTTGTAGCAACTTTATTTTCATAACCTAAACCAAATTTGGGAGGGTTTCAGCTTTCAAAAGAGTAATTTAAAAAACCAATGGATGAATTTAAAGTCAAGTTATAAGCTTTTATTTACATAGCATGGACGTCTGTCAGGGAGTGTATGTATTCACCCCTTTTGCTATGAAGCTCCTAAATATTTCTGGTACAAGTAATAACCTTCATAAGTCACATGCTTAGTGACAGGAAGTCCACCTGTGAGCAATTTAAGTGTCCCGGGGTCTGCCAGTATATACACAAAATTCCTGAAAGGCCACAGAGGCTGCAACACCAATAAGCAAGAGGCACCACTGACCAAACCACACCATGAGGATTAAGGAGATCTCCAAACAACACCATGAAGACCAAGGAGATCATCAAACAACACCATGAAGACCAGGGAGATCTCCAAACAACACCATGAAGACCAAGAAGATCTCCAAACAACACCATGAACTGAAACTGAAATAGCAAAAACCCAAATTGTTATAAAGAAAAAAGTTTAACATGAATAGGTGTGCCCAATCTTTTTCATATGACTGTAATCTTGTAATTGTGATATACCTTTTAATGGCTAACTAAAATAAAATGATGTTATAAAGCAAGCTTTCGAGACATCTCAGGTCTCTTCCTCAGGCATGGTATGACAAAATATCTGAAGAAACACAAATATATACACAAAACAGGGCAGAGGGATGCATAGCAAAAGGACATTTAAATAAACAAACACTGATCTTAGAGAGTGAATCCTTAATTAGCTTTGATTAGTAGTCTGAGAGGTTTTTTTGTCCCAATATCCATGTAGGATCAGATGCATGGTGCCCTAGCAGTCTCTGGAGCAGACGCCTCAGATTTTGTAATGAGTCATAAATCCTCCTGACAGATTGAGTCCTGTGTCCACAGAGTTAAACATTGTGATGAATTTGTATTCCTAGACCCTGTGATGGCTCTGTAATCTGAAGTTGCCTTTTAATATGACAACTTTCATGTGGTTTATGTTGTGTCCTGGAGCACAGAAATGCTTGGCCACAGGTAAATGAGGTTTTTTTGTCTGTTATTATGTGGCGGTGAGCTCTCATCCTTGCTCTCAGTCTCTATCCTGTTTTTCCAACATAGAGACCCCCAATAGGACATATAGTGCACAGGATTAAGTACACCACGTTGGAACAGGAATATGTGAATGTCCCAGGAATCTTATAGTCCTTCTGTGTGTTAGGGATCTGTATCCGGTCTTTGGTCTCTACATGAGAGCAGGTTTTGCAGCTCTTTACATTGCAGTTCCTCTTGGTGTGTCTGAGGGCATTGAGCTTCGGATCATGATGCTCCTTAAATTAGGAGGTTGCCTGTAGCACAGCAATGGAGGATCTTTGAATATTGTTTTTAACCGGTCATCCTTGTGTAGAATGTGGTGAAGTTTCTTGGCCATTCTTCTCAGTACCTCAAGCTGTGGGTTGTAGGTCACCACCAGAGGTACTCGACTATTTTCCTCTTTTTGTTTGTCTTGAAGCAGTTCACTTCTAGGGGTTCTTGTTGCTCTATTGATCTGATCATCAATAGAGGTGGGGTGGTAGCCTTGGTTTAAAAATGTCTTTTTAAGATGGGTTAAGTGTTCATCCCTGTCTGCTGGGCTGGAACAGATATGATTATATCTGAGGGCCTGGCTGTAGACAATGGACTTTTTAATGTGTTTGGGATGGAAACTGTCCCATCTGAGGTATGTGGGACGGTCAATAGGCTTCCGATACACTGATGTCTGGATTGAGCCATTTTGAACTTTTATGATGGTATCCAAGAAGTTTATTTCTGTTTTTGAGTGGTCCAATGTCAAGTTTATGGTTGGATGAAATGCATTGAATTTTTCATGGAATTGTAGAAGCTCTTGTTCAGATTTGGTCCAGATTATTAAGATGTCATCTATGTAACGTAAATAGGCCAATGGTTTGAGGGAGCAGGATGCTAAAAAGTCATTTTACAGTTTAGCTATGAAAAGATTGGCATACTGTGGTGCCATTTTGCTTCCCATAGCAGTTCCTGTGCGTTGTAGATATAGCTCCTCACCAAAAGAGAAAAAGTTGTGTGTGAGGATGAATTTGGTGAGTCTTAATACAGACTCAGAAGGGATCCCATTAGCTTCAAGAAACATTTGGCAGGCGGTTAGTCCATCTTCATGTGGGATGTTAGAGTATAAGGATTCCACATCCATGGTGGCTAAGATGGTACTCTCAGGTAGGGGACCTATTGTAGATGGTTTCTTTAAAAGGTCAGTGGTGTCCTGTATATAGCTGGATGTGTTTCTCACCAATGGCTTAAGGACATTTTCTACCCACCCAGAGATTTTTTCAGTGAGTGTTCCCACCCCTGAGATGATTGGCCTCCCAGGGTTACCTGGTTTATGAATCTTGAGTAGCATATAGAAAACTCCCATCCTTGGATTCTCAGGTATTAGGTCCAGAAGGTTTGTGGGATCTGTACCCAGACATCTGATGACTTTTTTCAACTGCCTCATATATTTTGGGGTTGGGTCATCATTCAGTCTGGTGTAGTACTGTATATCCATCAGAATCAGATGTCTGTTTGCTTCTTTAATGTAGTCCGTTGTATTCAGGAGAACTATGGCGCCCCCATTATCTGCTGGCTTAATAGTGATCTTGTTTTTCTTCAGGCTGTGAATTGCCCTTCTCTCCTGCACACTGATATTAGATGTTTCTTCTGCTTTTTTGTCCAATATCGTGGACTGTACTGAATATCTAAATGAGTCAATATACTGGTCCAAAATAGTGTAACACAGCTGATCACCCCAAGTGCACCATCCCCACAGTGAAACATGGTGCTGACAGCATCTTGCTGTGGGGATGTTTTTCGACAGCAGGGACAGGGAAAATAGTCCAAGTCGAGGGGAAGATGGATGGTACGAAATACAGGGATATCCTTGACCAAAACCTGTTTTAGTCTATCAGTGATTTAAGACTGAGATGGAGGTTCATCTTCGAACAAGACGAGGGGGAGGAAGGATACTTTTGCAAGGCACATATGTGTATGTGTGCAATATGTAAATGCGAGTGTTATGTAGTGGTATGTATGTATTTTATGTGTGCATATATGTGTGACTAAATGTAAATACGCATGTAAATGCACGCGTGTGTGTATAAATGGGTAGGGCAAGATGGAAGGATGGCCTTTAATATTAGTGTCCACATCTGATAGATAGATAGATAGATAGATACTGTAGATAGATAGATAGATAGATAGATACTGTAGATAAATAGATCGATAGACACTGAGGGATACGTTATGCCTAGAGAAATAACTTTACTTTCACAGTTACAGGTTCCTACAGGGCCCCATCTGACTGTTGTCACTGTATTAGGTTTCGGTCAGTGTCCTCCCATTATCACAAGCCTCAGGTGAAGGATCACTCCAGCCTCCTGCTGTCCAAGTCTAAACCCCTGATCTGACTGTCCTCCTATCATGAATTTTTCTACATCTTTCAGGCAGTAATTTACACCAGTTTTCTTGGGTACATAGTTGGACAGTTTTGCACCACACGCACTAACGTAAAAATTTTGGGATGTTTAGTGTTCATTTGCTTGAGGGGGAGAAGCCAGGCCGGGCCAGACAGATTCTCAAAAGTGGTATAAATTAGAACCTAATACTTCAGCTATGTGTAGAGGAGATCTCAGATTGTGGCTGATAGATGAGACACATTTCTTAAGGGGAGCACATTTCTTGATGAATTTGGCACATCTTATGCAGCAGACTGGTATTAGAGACTAAACATGGAAGTGGCACAAACCTGACCCCTGTGGCCCAATAGACGCCCACCACCACACAATCAACCTATCAGCCAGAAGCTGACAATGAGAGGTGCACTATATAAGTGCCAGGCGGGACCCTCCTGAGCAGCTGTTACTGCAGCTTTAATACCTTTTTGCTATCACAGGCAACCTTATTATATACACAATGTCAAATTCTGCCGGTGCCAGCTCTTAGTCCGAGCTGCAAGTGACCCACATTTTCCCTGGCATATCGCCATGGTTACAGTTATCCGCTCATGAGATGACTTGGCCTTTTATTACGTAACAGCTGGGCACTGCCAGGCATACAGTCCATAGGAAGACTATATAGGTTGTGCCTGGCATCATACATAGCATTAGATGATTTTGGCATCTGATAATCCAGATATTTTCATATTTCTTTTGGCATTGTTTAGTCCCTAAATACATACTTATATAATTTGGGCACCATATGGCAGTGATATGTACGTACAGTATAGCAGTATTATTTAGGTACAGTATGTCACTATTTTAGTACTGATGTGTATAGTGGTACATTTTGTAGGTACAGTATGGCACTATTGTAGCACTGGTGTTATATAGCGGTCTATTACTTAGGTACAGTATGACACTCATAGCACTGATGTGGAATAGTGGTGTATTACTTAGGCTTAGGTACAGAATGACACTATCATAGTACTAGTGCTGTATAGCAGTGTATTACTTATTTGAAGCGCTGTTATATATTTCAGTACTGAATTCTCACTACCTTTAACATGACATTATTATAGCTTTGGTGCTGTATAGCGGTGCATTACTTAGGTATAGTATGTCACTATTATAGTACTAACGTGTATGTAGGTACAGTTTGACACTATTATACCACAGGTGCTATATAATGGTGTATTACTTAAGTACAGTGTGACACTATTATAGCACTGGTGCGATATAGCGGTGTATTACTTAGGTATAGTATGTCACTATTATAGTACTGATGTGTATAGTGGTGCATTATGTATGTACAGTATGACACTTTTGTAGCATTGGTGCTTTATAGTGGTATATTACTTACATACAGTATGACACTATTATAGCACTGGTGTTGAATAGTGGTGTATTAATTAGGTACAGAATGACACTATTATAGTACTAATGTGTATAGTGGTGCATTATGTAGGTACAGTATGACACTATTATAGCACTGGTGCTTTATAGTGGTGTATTAGTTAGGTACAAATGATACTATTATTGCCCTGGTGCTTTATAGCGGTGTATTTCTTAAGTACAGTATGTTGCTATTATAGCACTGGTGCTTTATAGTGGTGCTTTAACTAGGTACAGTTTGTCCCTATTATAGCACTGGTGCTATATAGTGATGTATTACTTGGGTACAGTATCTCACTTTTATAGTACTGATATGTATAGTGGTGCATTATGTAGTTAGTTTGTCCCTATTATTGCACTGGTGCTATATTGCAGTGTATTACTTATTTACAGTATGTCACTATTATAGTATTGATGGGTACCGTGATGTATTATGTAGGTACAGTATGACAGTGTTATGGCACTGGTGCTATATAGTGGTGTATTACTTAGGTACAGTATGTCACTATTATTGTACTGATATGTATAGTGGTGCATTATGTAGTTAGTTTGTCCCTATTATTGCACTGGTGCTATATTGCAGTGTATTACTTATTTGCAGTATGTCACTATTATAGTTCTGATGGGTACTGTGATGTATTATGTCAGTACACTGTTACACTATATGGCACTGGTGCTATATAGTGGTGTATTAGTTAGGTACAGTATGTCACTATTATAGCACTATATGACAATAATATTTTTCAATATTATAACACAGATTCTGAGACCTCAGTGTATCAGTGTACTAAGGGTCCTACATGGTTGTATCAATAAAATTATACTATATAGCCCTCCAGTAGTCCAAAATACCGCAGTTATAACATTAATTCACCCGCATTTTTAGCCATCCCAAATTTGAAGATTTGTATGTTGCACAAATACCCTTCATAAATAAAAAATGTAAAAAGTCATGACATTTCTGCTACACAGATTGATTTATATAATTTTCAACAAAAGTATGTACACCGTGCATTTGCTTAAGGGAAGGTGTGGGCCATCTATGTATGCTTGTGCTGTAGGTGATTACTTGGCACACATACGCTGTCCACATGCATGGCTGCTGATGTAAATTGACAGATAGCTGGCTGTTTATCTGACAGCACAGCCCCGGGGACTGACACTCCCTGCCTGCAACCTGTAGAAAGCAGGGGCCTTGCTGAGTCAGCCTGGGCCTCATTAGCTGCAGATAAAGAGGGCAGGATAGCCGGGGTGCAGTTATGCAGGGATAATGTGGCCAGTTCTGTCCCCAGTGACCGGGCTGCACATTGAAGTATTATATTACCCCTGCCTCATTGTCAGTATCAGAGGAAGGCGGGCAGGATTTCCATTACTGTTTCCAATAAGGTCATGTAGGGGTATAGGTGTAGGAGGTGCAGGGGTAGCCGGTAGGTGTGAGGAGTATGGGATCAGTATGGGGTTGGTTTTAACTTCCAAATATAAAGAACATATTTATTGACAACAAACAGATACAGATCATGAGAACTTGAAACGCAAAGTATTAGAATATAGCAAAAGTATAAAGCTTCATCTACAAAAAAAAGATGGAAAGCCCCTTTATAGTAAAGTGGTCTGCAATTTTCAGACTTTTATATTTTTACAATCTTTGCTTGCACCCTGGCTTCTATGGCCGAATACTTCAGACGTGTGCAGATAACATATTCTTCACAGCTAAAGTTTTCTAACAAATGTATCCAGTCTAGAACATCATCAAGTGAATCAGCGCCAAAAATCTCTCCCCTGTTCTGATGGTTTGCTACAATGTATAAGAGCGGGAGTATCAATATGGGCTGCAGACAGCTGAGCTCACAGAGGATTGTCTAGACCAAGGATGGACAAACATTTATGGTTCAAGGAGCACATTGTCATACTGAACCAATCCCGAGGACCAAATTAAAAATGAAAGAAGGTATTACCTTCTGTGACAATTATTACATATAAAAAGTATTTACTATGATTATCTGATAGCTGCAAATTCTACTTAAAGGACTCTTACCTCAACCAATCAGCAGAGACTTTTTGAAGCGGAATCCGAGAGAACACTCTCCAAATCCTACACAATACCTCAACATTTATAAAAACTCAAGGTTTCTGATCAGGTTCTGCTCTAAAAACTCCCTGAAAATCTCTGTGCACTTACTCTTATGTTATGTGTATGCAATGTCTTTTTTCAGACAAGTTACACACGCTGCATAACACGCCTAAAAAAAGAGCTAAAGAAACCCTAAAAAAATGATTATATGCCAGGGGTGGGCATATAATTTTCCTTAGGGGCCACATGAGAGACTATTATTGTTGTGAAGGATCAAACCAATAGGCTGAAATTATTTCTGCTCAGTATAATGGGTTCCAGATAACCCTTCATCTATTAGAATGTACCCCCATAGTCCTCCATGTATTATAATGCACCCCATAGTCCTCCATATATTATAATGCACCCTCCAAAGTCCATGTATAAGGTAACCCCATTAGTCCTCCATATAATATAATGCAGCCCCATAGTCCTGCTTGTATTACAATGTACCCCATAACTCTGCATGTATTATAATGCAGCCCCCATATTCCTATATGTATTATAATGTACTCCATAGTTCTTCATTTTGTATTATGCAGCCCACATACCATTTAATGCACCCCCATATGCTTCTGGTCATCATGTGCTCACTGATTAATAAAAAAATAAAATAAACAAGTACTCACCTCTCCTTGTTCCTCCACTACTCCGGTCAGAGTATCCTGCATGCCTCAGTACAGCAGCGCACAGTAGTGATGTCACTGCACTCTGCTTTGCTGACATATCAAGCCTAAGCGCGGGGGAGAATGATGAAGGATGGAGTGCTTTATTCCCTCTCTCATCATTGCTTTGTGCGATGACGGGCATGGGCCTGCAGGTGAGGGGGGGGTCCGCTGCCGGCACCGGGTCCCCGAGTCACGGGCCCCATAGTGGCCGTGTGGTCTGCCGCTATTGGCGCTGAAAACCACTGAACAGCGCAGCTCCTCTTTCACTGAGAGGAGGCGGCTGCTTCTCTGCAGGGAGGGCACCAGACTCCTAGCCCTGCTGGGCCCGGTTGTGATCTCTTTGACTGCGATCATTACGCCCCTGTCCATATAGCCTCTCTACATATAGTATGAGGTCCCACATAGTCTCCTTATATACTGTATGAGCCCCCACATAGCCCCCTATATAAAGTCAAGTATATACAGTGTGAGCTCCCACATAGCCTCTTTATATACATTATGACCCACACATAGCCTCTCTATATACAGTGTGAGCCCCTACATAGCCAACTACAGTATGAACACACACATAGCTCCTCTATATACAGTATACGCCCCACACAGCCCCCTATATACAGTATAAGCCCCTGCATAGCTTCTCTATATATACAATATGAGCCCCATATAGCCCCTATAAATAGTATGAGCCCCCAGATAGTTACTCTATATACACTATTAGCCTTCCACAGCCCACTATATACAGGAAGAGCCTGGACATAGACTTCTACATATAGTATGAGCCACGTATATACAGTATGAGCCCCCACCTAGCCCTTTATATATAGTATGAGCCCCCACATAGCCACCTTCATAAATTCAAACATCCCATACACATGTGAAAAAACCCACCTCCTACTCACTTCATTCCCGTTCTCCCAACTCTCAGCATCTGTCTACGGTGCACTGACTCTCCGCACAACACACGTGATGATGTGACATCATCGTGTCTACTGTCTCACATATGGATTGGTGGACGAAGGAGCAAGTGGCTTCTTCTTCCACGAATATATTCATAGCTGCCTGCATTTTTAGGATGCAAATAGCGGGGCTATTGGGCAGATGTCAGCCGACGGGTGGTGAGCGAGGAAATTATGCAGTCCGTGGACCACTTTTATCAGCCCTTCAGCAATCTCGGTCTATGGGCAGAAGTGGAACAGCCAGAGGGCCAGATGTGGCCTGCGGTCCGCACTTTGCCCAGCTATGTTTTATGCACTACAATGTAAAAACAACTTTCTCTTTGTATGTTCAGACTTTTGACAGTTTTAGCTTTCTAAATCTGCTAATCAGTTAAAAGAAGTGAATTTACCATTCTTCAGGTGGCTTCCACTTCTAAGCTATTCACTATTTTATACATATGATTAAAAAAAATAATGATGTCAGTAAAGTCACTACAAGAAAAATATCCGAAAAGTTGCCAGAAAAGACAGTGGTTTCCTAATGCTTCTGCTGCTTGAAAAAGTCGGTGGATTTGTCTGAGATTGGAACGTTACATGTGCAAATAGCTTAATGGTAGATTCACACAAAGCTTTGTTATAATGATTTAGAAATAGATTCTGCTCCAAAATCCACATAAAAAAAACCCAAAACGTTTCAAATACTCTTTGAATAAACTTCCAATTGATTTTGATGTCAAAAAGCTCCTATTGTGCACTCAATGTTGCTTTTTCACATTATTTTCAGCATTTCCTAGTAAAATCAATCTAAGGTTTATTCAAAGAGTACGGTATATGAAGCATTTTTTATATGATCATTTTGTAGTAAAGGCCGCTTCTAAATCCTCGTCAAAAAACCTGTTTGAATATAGTTACCCTAATGAGGAAAATCTTATGAATGCACATGGCTCTCTATAATATAAGTTACTAGCTGTAGCACCTGACGTTGCCCGGGATAGTAACTGTCATTCTGTTTCTCTTACAGTCTCTGTCTGTCTCTCTCTATCTCTTTGTCTGTCTATCTTTTTCCCTATCTGTCTCTGTCTGCCTCTTTCCCTATCTGTCTGTCTATTTCCCTGTGTCTGTCTGTCTCTTTCCCTGTGTCTGTCTGTCTCTTTCCCTGTGTCTGTCTATCTCTTTCCTTGTCTGTCTCTTTCCCTGTCTTTCCCTATCTGTCTCTCTGTCTGTCTCTTATCCCGGTGTCTGTCTGTCTCTTTCCCCATGTCTGTCTATCTCTTTTCCTGTCTGTCTCTTTCCCTGTCTGTCTCATTCCCTGTCTGTCTCTGTCTGTCTCTTTCCCTGTCTTTCCCTGTCTGTCTCTTTCTTTGTCTGTCTCTTTCCCTGTGTCTGTCTGTCTCTTTCCCCATGTCTGTCTCTTTCCCTGTCTACCTCTTTCCCTGTCTGTCTCATTCCCTGTCTGTCTCTGCCTGTCTCTTTCCCTGTCTGTCTCTTTCTTTGTCTGTCTCTTTCCCTGTGTCTGTCTGTCTCTTTCCCTGTGTCTGTCACTTTCCCTCTGTCTGTCTCTCTTTCCATGTGTCTGTCTCTTTCCCTGTGTCTGTCTGTCTCTTTTCCTGTGTCTGTCTGTCACTTTCCCTGTCTTTTTCTGTCTGTTTCTGTCTGTCTCTTTCCCTGGCTGCATTGTGACACGCCAACATTTCATAACATAGTCTATGACGTTCCCTGAGTCAAATGGAGTGTCTGTGCAAAATTTTGTGATTGTACATGCGACGGTGCAAATTCCTTTAGCGAACATACACACACACGTACATACATACATACATACATACATACACTCAGCTTTATATATTAGATAGGTTTTGTGCTTACTGCCCAAGGTGTCATAACTACGATAATCTAAAGTGGAAGAAGGCCGCATACCAAATTCACATTCGTGTTTCTGATGTATGAGGCTCCATGATGTCTACTCAGTGGACTATGCGTAGCCTGTGCCTGCTCCTCAGCTGCTTCCCACCGCTCTTCTCTTTGTATGTGGCTGCTCATATATAGTTAATCTGTCATTTATGCATTTTTGTGTCCATTTAATTGTGGGCCACATAGAATGGCATCACGGGCAGCAGGTTGCGCACCCCTGAGCTAGACTGAGTACAATACTAGCATACTTTCAGCTGAGGGAATCATTGAGCCTGGTGTGGGTGGAACAGCCATCTGGACTCTGCTACATAACTAAACCTAAAAATTCATTCAGATTGTGTCAGAACGGCTGCACCCAGTAAGGCTACTTTCACACTTGCGTTGAACGGTATCCGTTGCATTGCGTTGTGTGACGGATGCAACGGATGTGTTGCATATAGTGACACAACGGATGCAACGGATGCTGCAAAACAACGCAATTCGTTTTGATTTTTTTTTTTTTTTTTTCCCGGTTTTACCAGCGGCAGACTATAGTGAACGATCAGCTGATCGTTCCCTGCAGCCGGCCGCTGGGTGATCAGCTGATTGCTCCCAGTAGCCGGCCGCCGGGTGATCAGCTGATCGCTCCCGGCCGCCGGGTGATCAGCTGATCGCTCCCGGCTGCCGGGTGATCAGCTGATCGCTCCCTGCAGCCGGCTGCCGGGTGATCAGCTGATCGCTCCCGGCCGCCGGGTGATCAGCTGATCGCTCCCGGCCGCCGGGTGATCAGCTGATCGCTCCCTGCAGCCGGCCGCCGGGTGATCAGCTGATCGCTCCCTGCAGCCGGCCGCCGGGTGATCAGCTGATCGCTCCCTGCAGCCGGCTGCCGGGTGATCAGCTGATCGCTCCCGGCCGCCGGGTGATCAGCTGATCGCTCCCTGCAGCCGGCCGCCGGGTGATCAGCTGATCGCTGTCACTTGCCGGCGCCCGGGCATGCCGGCGGGCGGGCGCTCAGCTGAGCGCTGTGACTTGCCGGCGGCCGGGCATGCTGGTGGCCGGTCATTCAGCTGAGCGCTGTCGCTTGCCGACGGCCGGGCGCTCAGCTGAACGTTCGGCCACCGCGAGCCAAAATAAAGTTTGATTTAAAAAAAAAAAAAAAAAAAAAAAAAAAAAAAAGAGCATGCGCAGTGAAATCCAGAGGATTCCGCTGCTCAAAATAACGTTACATGCTGCGTTCCTCCCGCTGGGCGGAAGCAACGGAGCGTCGCCCAGCGGAAGCAACGCAGCTCCTTTTGGTACAATCCGTCACCCATACAAGTCTATGGGAAACAGCGGAATCCGTTAACGGATTCCGCTGTTTCCCAAAAGGGCGGATTGTAACGGAAGGAAAATAACGCAAGTGTGAAAGTACCCTAATCTAAGTGGAACACTGTTGGATTCAGAATCTCTTAGCCTACATCTTGCTGCTCTCAGATGAGGTAGCAAAAACCCGCTGACGATTCCCTTTAAAGGTTTAGCCACACCATGATGCACTTGAGCGCCTGTGTTTGGTTTGAACAATCATTCTGTGCTAACACAGTCTCTTCTAATCTGTTTAAAGGGATCAACCTCTGAAAAGTGTTCAGTCATAGCAAGCAGAGATCTTGAAAATGGGGAAGAATTGAAAGAAAAAGTATATTGAAAAGTTGCAGAATTGTTCATAATGATGATTCAGCTATTTTGTGTGTACAGAAAACACACAACTCTCCCTTCGATTAGCCATCTTCTACTATTCCTATCCTCTGCCTACAGGCGCAGTAATCTCCTTATCTACAGCAACAAGTCCTCCATGTTTCCCTATCTACGGGACCTATGCAGGGAGGAGGCTCGCAGTACAATCCTAACCTACTGCTGCTCCAGCCCAAAAATGAAAACCCATTATCCGAGACTAACAGGGCCCTATAGCCAGACATGGAGGTGGTCCCTGATTTACTCACTGATGGTGGCATATAAATT
This sequence comes from Anomaloglossus baeobatrachus, assembly GCF_048569485.1. NCBI lineage: Eukaryota > Metazoa > Chordata > Amphibia > Anura > Aromobatidae > Anomaloglossus > Anomaloglossus baeobatrachus. Next base: position 121,481,408 of record NC_134363.1, read on the forward strand.
ATGGGGTTAACTCTATGCATTTGGTAAATGTGCACACCAGGGCTCTCGTGCCATCTGCTCTATGACCCATGTCCTCTCTGTTTGTAAGTCAAGCAGGAAATTAAGAGCACGGTCCGGCCTCGGGGTATGAGGCTGAGAATGTTCTAGAACACATTTCTGCATTCCGGCCTGGTCTAATGCTACAGAGGTGCATGATGGTGGCTACTGAGCACTTATAACACCTTTCATTGCTAGAGACCCAGTAATCCACTGGATCTACTGGTTGGAACCAATGATGCTCTTCTTGTTACTCTCCAGATGTTGTGGATTCATTAGTTACATTCAGAATGTTTGTAAGGATATTTTTTTCTTCAGTAGCTTTCAGGATACAGAATATCACATTTCTTTATCCTGTATTAATGTTCAGTGTTTTTGTTGCTCTTGAGTATAAAGGCCGCATTACACGCAGCGATATCGGTACCGATATCGCTAGCGAGCATACCCGCCCCCGTCGGTTGTGCGTCACGGGCAAATCGCTGCCCGTGGCGCACACCATCGCTTACACCGTCACACGGACTTACCTTCCCTGCGACGTAGCTCTTGCCGGCGATCCGCATCCTTTCTAAGGGGGTGGTTTGTTCGGCGTCATAGCGACGTCATTAAGCGGCCACCCAATAGAAGCGGAGGGGCGGAGATGAGCGGCCGTAACATGCCGCCCACCTCCTTCCTTCCTCATTGCGGCCGGCCGCAGGTACGAGGTTGTTGCTCGTTCCTGCGGTGTCACACCGGGGTCACAATGTGCTGCAGCAGGTACAACAAACAACGTCGCTACTGAATAGGCAACGAGTTTTGGTAAATGAACGACGTCTCACATACCAACGATTTTTGCCTCTTTTGCGATCGTTTAAGGTCGCTTATACGTGTCACACGCTGCGACGTCGTTAACGGCGCCGGATGTGCGTCACAAACACCGTGACCCCGACGATATATCGTTAGCGATGTTGCAGCGTGAAAAGCACCCCTTAGTCTAATGCTACAGTGACATCCAGAGCTGCATTCATAATTCTGCTGAGTTCTTGTTGTCTCTCAGGATGCAAAATCCATCCCATTAACTGCTTCTGTCTATTCGGCAAATTTTGTGCTTCAAAATGACTCCATGCTTTAAAGGGGTCTCCCAAGTTTAGAAGATGATTTGGCCATAGGAAGTATATAAGACCAAGTACTCACCTGATAAACCCCATGTTCCAGCTCCACTATGGTCTTTATTGACAGAGCTCCAGCCATCATAGTTCTGCAGTCAATCACTGGTCTCAGCGGTACACCAGTACAATATGGCATCTGGGTAACTTGTCTCTTCCAGCACACAGCTGCGAAAAGAATTCTGAATACAGCTCTGGATAAAAAACAAAGCAGAATGTGTTTCTAATTTATATTTGGTATTGTAGGTATTGTACTATTTTAAAAGATAATAGATTTGGGGGAGACATAATTCTAGTTTAGTTAAGGAAATAAAATCTGTTGTCTGCTTTGCCATGGTTTCTTTCAGAAATAAAAGGCAATTCATGGTATAAGACGGCATATGGCTTTTAGTGTGATGTTACAGCACTGTACCACCAGAGGGTGCTAGACCACTGACTATATTACACATGGAGATAAAACATGAAGGCTCCACTCATCATCTGGCCAATTCTTTTTTAACATCTTTTTTATCTTGTGGTTTTTGTTGCCTTTTTTGCTCCTAATTCTTCAAAATGGCGCACGTGATTCAATAATTTTGTCCAAAGCAAAAAATGGCTTATATCATTAAGTCCATTTCATCATTTTGTGGGGGTTTCTTAAGTCATTTTTTTTTTATCTTGAGGCATTATTGCATCGACTTCATCGAAATAGTGAACATGGTTCGTTAATTTATCACAATATTAAACATTGTCTATTTTCCCCTCTTAAACCTTTTATATGACAGAGCAAAAAAGTTGCACCTATTTGAAAATATCTCCAAAATTGCTCAAAAAATTCTGTTGCGCATAAAATCACTCTAGAGGGGAGTGGAGGACATTTGGGACACAGCCGGGATTTTGATTTGCTGCTCCTGCTCCCTTCACTGCCTATTTACTCTCAGCCTCTCCCTCTGTGACATATCTGCCGGTGAGGAGCAGAGAACCATCCTCTGCCTCGCTGTAGATTCAATCTATATGAAGTGAAAGCTGCACACCAAATTCAGAGAAATATGAATAAGCATAACTGCTTTATAATACATAAGGAATGAAAAATACAATTATCCATATGAAAAATTGAAAAAATTGAAATGTGACTGTGAGGCAAATCCCGGGATATGAAGATGAATTATGACTTCCAGTCATAATCGCTCATCACTCCCTGGCAGTGCCCCCCTCCCTTCTTGTCCTCAATGTCCAGCATCTGTGAAGGTGTCACATCCCATGGCCATCTCCTATGATATGGAAATTAGGTGATGTGGGAACAATGGACACAGGATGACTCCCTGCCGTGACCCTGTGGTAGGAGCTGCTATCTAATTAGCAAGCTTGGAAGTATCCAGACAGAACGACTCCAGTAAAAAATGGTTCATATCTCGCAAGCCATATTTCCGATAAATATGGCAACCATAAAAATGGTGTCTCCGCATGCGGACGATGCTGGCACACCCTTTTTATGGGAGCGGGAGCTTGGGAAATACCCCAGGCGTGATATCAGCCAATGGGGAACTAGTAGACAAGTCATGAGTCCTCTCATTCTGTAGCTAAATTCATAACTGTCACAATGAGAGCATTGGCGTCCGCCTACGACGCTCCCAGGCCAAGTTATGGCCATATTCCATGTTGTGGATTTTGTCCATAACTCCAGCCAGGGGTGGAGCAGTGCTCCCTCTGAGGTCACGAAGGTAGGAGGGGACCTGGATTTGCCCAGGTTGATAACCCTACTTCGGCCATTTTCCAGTGTTCTTTCGCTGGGGGTCACGTGCAGGAAGCATCTGTGGGAGTTCCTAGAAACCTGGTCTACAGCGCCCCCCTGTGGCCAGACACACAAGGTAACTGATTGAATTGCATACCTGTTTGTAAACCATGCTTTATCTGTAACTGTACTCTGACATATGTATATTCTGTAGATTCCCTATTGTATATATTGTAGTTTCTAGTGTGCTTTAGGCTGATTAAATTATATAATTAATCTTGGGCTGTTCTGTTATCTCGATCTTGAATCCCACGTCTGTGTGTTCGGCTAATAGTTACCGTGAAGCGGTTGGTGGCAGCGAGTTGTGCCAAGGATTATTGTGGGGAGGCCAGTGAGATCCGGGGAGGTTTTATATATTCCGCCCGCGGAGGTCGGGGGAATATATACCCTACTCTCACTGGGGACCCTTCAATAATCGGCATAAGTAGTATAGCGGCCTCCTTGCTTATTGTCGGGCAATTCCATAATTGGCCTGACTATAAGAGGGGCGCTAGAGAGCGCGTCACGTGCTCTGTCTGTCGGTCGGGAGGTATAAAGGAGGGGTGACCCCCCACTTGTTACACCCCGATTGTGACGTACTGGTAGCCAGCGCGGGGGATTTCTGTGTGACCCCCCCGGTGGTTCGTGACATATTGGTGGCAGCGGTGGGATCGAGATAATAGTGTGTGTGAGTGTGAGACCCATACTCCCAGACACTAAAGACTGCCTGCAGCAGCTGTGGCTGCTGGGGTCTTCAGACTAGCTCAACACTAGAGTGTCAGAGTGCAGATACTGTAAGGTGTGTGGAGGCATCAGGTGTCAGTTCTGTGTCAGTGACCAAAAGTCTGCAAGAATGGCTGATGGCACCAGGAGCAGAGCTAGGCAACTGGCCAATGCTAAAGCAGGAGCCGAAGAGAGGGAGGACGGTGCTGTGGACAGTAATGAGGAGGTTGCCCACGAGTCCTCCAGGAGCTCGACGCCAGAAAACAGCTCTGCAGAGGACATTGCACAACCTGGCACTGCTGGACAAGATGAGGAGCAGCTCACCCAAGGGTCCTCAACGAGCCAGATGCCAGCCCTCCGCTCTGCAATGGACAGTGAATCACCAGGCTCCGCAGCGGGCCGCAGATCACCACGTGCCATTCCACCGAGCCTGGGAGGCTCGGATAGCCTTCTTCAAATGGCTATGGCCCTACTCCAGGCTGGAGACCGGGAGGGCTACCAGGAACTCATGGCAGAGCGCAGGGCAGTGTGTGAGGCTGAGGCTGCGGAGCGGCAGGCAGAGCGTGAGGCTGCAGAGCGAGAGCGGCAGGCAGAGCGGCAGGCAGCGCGTGAAGAGCGCCAGGCAGAGCGTGAGGCTGCGGAGCGACGGCAACAGGCAGACCGTGACCACCAGCTGCAGCTAGCTCAGCTCCGGCCCTCATCAGCCACACGTGACCTTCAAGACACCAAACTTCCAAAGGTCCGTGTTGAGGACTTCCCAGTGCTGGAGAAGGATGGAGACTTGGACTCTTTCTTGACTGCTTTTGAACGGACTTGCTTGCAGCACCATCTGGACAAGGACCAGTGGGCCAAATACCTGACCCCCCGTTTAAGGGGTAAGGCCCTGGAAATCCTTGGGGACTTGCCTGCTGAGGCAGATCAGGGCTACGACACCATCAAGCGGGCCCTGATCCAACAGTACAACCTCACTCCAGAGTCCTACCGCAAGAAGTTCCGGACCCTGCAGAAGGGACCAAAGGACTCCTGGGCTGACCACCGGCGGGCACTTGCCCGAGCTGCCGACCACTGGACCCAAGGCCTGCAGCTTTCCACCGGACCAGAGATCCTGGACTTGGTCATCACGGAGCAACTCTTGTGGAACTGCCCTGAGGATCTCCGCCAGTTCATCCGAGACCAGAAGCCAAAGGGGTCCACGGCTACAGCTGCCCTGGCCGATGACTACACCAACAATCGGGCTCCTGAGGCCAGGAGAGCAGCCACCAGCAGCACCTGGAGAGGGGGTAAGATGAACTCTGCGACTGCCCCACCTGCCCCTAGACTGCAGGGGGTGTCCCCCTCAACTCCCCTCTCCAGGCCCGTGGCAGAGCCAAGACGGTGCCACCAGTGCAACCTACCTGGACACTTCAAGGCCATGTGCCCTCAGCGTCCCAAGGCCCCGGCTCCGTCCCCGTCCCAAGGGCCGCCCAAGGTGTATTGTGTGGGTGGGGGTGGTGGTAGGTCCCTGGACAGCTTCCAACCTGTCACCGTCGGCCGGTCTGTGACCATAGGACTGCGAGACAGCGCCTCGGAGGTGACTCTGGTGCGGCCTGAGATGGTGTCCCCCCAAGACTTGATCCCTGGAAAAACCCTCGCTGTCTCCGGGATTGGAGGCACTGACCCGGCGCTGCCTGTTGCTGACATTTATGTGGACTGGGGCGCAGGGCGAGGGGTGAGGGAGGTGGGGGTAACTGATCGGATCCCCGCAAACGTGCTACTTGGGACAGATTTGGGGCAGATAACCTCCCAGTTTGGGCCCCCCCCAAGGGCTGAACCTTCAGCCAGTACTGACGTGCCTCCGGACAATGTTAATGTGTTATCTATGAATGATGTAAGGGAGGAGGGAGTGAACTCTGATATTTCTGCTTGCACAGACACCATAGACACACACACAGCTGCAGCTGTGACAGGGGAGGGGGTCAGAGAAAGGTGTGACAATGCCTCTACAAGTAATCAGCCTGTGAGCTGGGATCTGTTGCCCTCTGCAGGGATAAGCAGAGAGCAGGGTGCTGCAGGGGGAGGACCAGTGTGTGGGGTGGGGGCTACCACAGCAAATGTGGGGTCCCCAGAGATTTCACAGCGGGGTTCTGTTGCTGCAGGAGGGGAACAGGCAGGTGAGATTGGGGCCGGTCCAGGAGCGGAAGTGCTCCCAGGTAAGATCTCGGTGCATGGTTCCCCCACAACCGGGGTGTCAGGAAGCCAGGTAGGTCTGCCTGAACCGGCGACTTGGTCAGGAACGGAGGAGGAGCAGGCACGACCCACGGTCGCAGCGGCTGTGGCCGCTGTCACCCGCAGTGGGAGTGCTGGAAGCCAAGGGGCCTCCCGGAGGTCCGATAGCTCTTCCCCTTCTGACCAAGTGGCAGCCGAGTCAGGTGGAGGCCAGGACACAGGTCCCGGGGTACTGACCGAAGATGTGACAGTCTCGTCGATTCTGGCCGCATCTAGTCAGGGGTTTCAGGCAGCGTTAGAAGCTGACGACAGCCTGAAAGCTCTTAAGGAGCAGGCGGCACAGCCTCCCTCGGACTCGGACCCGGAGCGAGTGGTCTGGGACCAAGGACGGCTGTACCGGGCCACGGTCCAGCAGGGTTCACCGGAGGCGTGGCCCAGGGACCGACAGTTGGTGGTACCCTATCCGTTCCGGACGGAGTTGTTGCAGATCGCACATGAGATTCCGATGGCCGGACACCTAGGGATCGCTAAGACCAAGGCCAGGTTAAACCAGCATTTCTACTGGCCAAAAATGGGGGGCCGATGTGGCTGCCTACTGCCGTTCGTGTGAAACCTGTCAGAGAGTGGGGAAGGCGGGGCCACGCCCCAAAGCCCCACTGGTATCTCTGCCCATCATCGATGAGCCTTTCAGGAGGGTGGCTGTGGATCTGGTCGGCCCGCTGGCCATCCCCAGCAGCTCCGGGAAACGCTTCATACTGACGGTAGTGGACTATGCCACCCGGTACCCAGAAGCAGTGGCCTTGTCGTCCATTCGGGCAGACAAGGTGGCCACCGCATTGCTGGAGATTTTCTCCCGAGTGGGTTTTCCCCAGGAAATGCTCACTGACCGGGGGACCCAATTCATGTCCCAGCTGATGGAGGCCCTCTGTAAGCAAGTCCAGGTGCGACATCTGGTGGCCAGCCCGTACCATCCACAGACTAATGGCCTGTGCGAGCGGTTTAATGGCACCTTAAAGCAGATGCTTAAGATGTTGGTCGACTCCCATGGGCGTGACTGGGAGCGGTATCTCCCACACCTGTTATTTGCTTACCGGGAGGTTCCACAGGCCTCAACAGGATTCTCACCGTTTGAGCTCCTGTACGGGCGACGTGTGCGGGGCCCCCTGGCTCTGGTGAAATAGGCTTGGGAAGGGGATTTGGCCACCCCTGGAGTGTCGGTTATCGAGTATGTCATGCGCTTCCGGGACAAAATGCAGGCCTTGACGCAACTGGTACACGACAATATGGCTCAAGCCCAGGCCGATCAGAAGCGTTGGTACGACCAGAACGCTTGTGAGAGGACCTACCAAGTGGGTCAAAAGGTGTGGGTACTGGTCCCCGTACCACAGGACAAGCTTCAGGCAGCCTGGGAAGGCCCATACCTCGTGTACCAGCAGCTCAACCCTGTGACGTACCTGGTCACCCTGGACCCTGCCCGTGGAAGGCGGAAGCCCTTCCATGTGAACATGATGAAGGCACATCATGAGCGGGAGGCATGTGCGCTCCCCGTGTGCAACCTGCCCGAGGAGGGAGAAGCGGAAACCCTCTTGGATATGCTAGCCCAGGTTAGGGCAGGCGGATCCATTGAGGATGTGGAGGTTGGCCACCAGCTCTTGGAGGACCAACGGTCCCAGCTGTGGGCCACCCTCCTCCCCTTCCGGGGGTTGTTTACCAACCAGCCCGGAAGGACTGACTTGGCTGTCCATCACGTGGACACTGGGGATCATCCCCCGATCCGGCGTTCAGCATATCGGGTCTCCCTGGAGGTGCAGCAACACATGCGCCAGGAGATTGACGAGATGCTGAAGCTGGGGGTGATCCAGGCATCCAACAGCGCTTGGGCCTCGCCTGTAGTCCTCGTCCCTAAGAAGGACCGAACCACTCGGTTCTGCGTGGACTACAGGGGGCTCAATGCTGTCACGGTCGCCGATGCGTACCCAATGCCACGCATCGATGACCTGCTCGATCAGTTGGCCGGGGCTCAGTACCTGACCATCATGGACCTGAGCCGGGGATATTGGCAGATCCCCCTGACTCGCAAGGCCAGGGAACGCTCTGCCTTTATTACCCCATTTGGACTATACGAGTCCACGGTGATGCCATTCGGGATGAGGAATGCCCCTGCCACTTTCCAGCGGATGGTCAACACCCTGCTCAAGGGACTTGAAGGGTACGCGGCCGCGTACCTGGATGACATTGCCGTCTTCAGTCCCACCTGGGAGGACCACCTAGAGCATCTAGCACAGGTGCTCAGGCGGATCCACCGGGCAGGTTTGACCATCAAGCCGGGAAAGTGTCAGCTGGCCATGAGCGAGGTCCAGTACCTCGGTCACCGGGTAGGCGGGAGAACACTGAAGCCCGAGCCTGAGAAAGTGGAGGCCATCGCATCCTGGCCCACCCCCAGGACCAAGAAGCAGGTGATGTCCTTCTTGGGGACCGCTGGGTACTATAGGAGGTTTGTTCCACGCTATAGTAGCCTGGCAAAGCCCTTGACGGACCTCACCAAGAAGAAGCTGCCCTCTGCAGTCGATTGGACAATGGACTGCGAGACAGCCTTCCAGGCCCTAAAGGACGCCCTGTCCAGCCCGCCCGTGCTACAGGCAGCCGACTTCACGCGGCCGTTTGTAGTACAGACCGACGCCAGTGACTTCGGCCTCGGTGCGGTGCTCAGCCAGGTGGACTCTGCGAGCCAAGAGCACCCAGTCTTGTAACTGAGCAGGAAGCTGTTACCAAGGGAAGTGGCCTATTCCACGATGGAGAAGGAGTGCCTGGCCATAGTGTGGGCCCTGCAGCGTCTGCAACCCTATCTATACGGGCGCCACTTCATCGTGGAGACGGACCACAATCCCCTCAGCTGGTTGCACACCGTCTCTGGGACGAATGGGCGATTGTTGCGATGGAGCCTTGCGCTCCAGCAATACCACTTCACCATTCGCCACAAAAGGGGCCGTGACCACGGTAACGCAGACGGGCTGTCCCGACAAGGAGAGGTCGCGGACGGGCGCACGGGGGAACACCGGAGTGTGCTGCCCCCTAGCGCCCTCAAAAGGGGGGAGGTGTGAGGCAAATCCCGGGATATGAAGATGAATTATGACTTCCAGTCATAATCGCTCATCACTCCCTGGCAGTGCCCCCCTCCCTTCTTGTCCTCAATGTCCAGCATCTGTGAAGGTGTCACATCCCATGGCCATCTCCTATGATATGGAAATTAGGTGATGTGGGAACAATGGACACAGGATGACTCCCTGCCGTGACCCTGTGGTAGGAGCTGCTATCTAATTAGCAAGCTTGGAAGTATCCAGACAGAACGACTCCAGTAAAAAATGGTTCATATCTCGCAAGCCATATTTCCGATAAATATGGCAACCATAAAAATGGTGTCTCCGCATGCGGACGATGCTGGCACACCCTTTTTATGGGAGCGGGAGCTTGGGAAATACCCCAGGCGTGATATCAGCCAATGGGGAACTAGTAGACAAGTCATGAGTCCTCTCATTCTGTAGCTAAATTCATAACTGTCACAATGAGAGCATTGGCGTCCGCCTACGACGCACCCAGGCCAAGGTATGGCCATATTCCATGTTGTGGATTTTGTCCATAACTCCAGCCAGGGGTGGAGCAGTGCTCCCTCTGAGGTCACGAAGGTAGGAGGGGACCTGGATTTGCCCAGGTTGATAACCCTACTTCGGCCATTTTCCAGTGTTCTTTCGCTGGGGGTCACGTGCAGGAAGCATCTGTGGGAGTTCCTAGAAACCTGGTCTACAGCGCCCCCCTGTGGCCAGACGCACAAGGTAACTGATTGAATTGCATACCTGTTTGTAAACCATGCTTTATCTGTAACTGTACTCTGACATATGTATATTCTGTAGATTCTCTATTGTATATATTGTAGTTTCTAGTGTGCTTTAGGCTGATTAAATTATATAATTAATCTTGGGCTGTTCTGTTATCTCGATCTTGAATCCCACGTCTGTGTGTTCGGCTAATAGTTACCGTGAAGCGGTTGGTGGCAGCGAGTTGTGCCAAGGATTATTGTGGGGAGGCCAGTGAGATCCGGGGAGGTTTTATATATTCCGCCCGCGGAGGTCGGGGGAATATATACCCTACTCTCACTGGGGACCCTTCAATAATCGGCATAAGTAGTATAGCGGCCTCCTTGCTTATTGTCGGGCAATTCCATAATTGGCCTGACTATAAGAGGGGCGCTAGAGAGCGCGTCACGTGCTCTGTCTGTCGGTCGGGAGGTATAAAGGAGGGGTGACCCCCCACTTGTTACACCCCGATTGTGACGTACTGGTAGCCAGCGCGGGGGATTTCTGTGTGACCCCCCCGGTGGTTCGTGACAGTGACATTGCATAACTGCTGAGGATTATTTGAAAAAAAAAAAAAGATATTTAGCTAATGTATTCATCTATTCATTACTGCCACATAACCACTTCACAGTAATCTCTTATTTATCGGGTCCCTAACCAAATGTTACCTCTATATGTGGTTAAAACCTGCTTGTGTGTATGGGTACCTAACCAAATGTTGCCTCTATGTGCAGTTGAAACCTGCTAAATTAGAGATTACCGTGAAGTGGTTATGGGGCAGTAATGAATTGATCAATACATTAGCTAAATATCTCTTTTTTTCAAATAATCCTCAGCAGTTTTGCAATGTCACATTTCAATTTTTTCAATTTTTCATATGGCTAATTGTATTTTTCATTCCTTATGTATTATAAAGCAGTTATGCTTATTCATATTTCTGAATTTGGTGTGCAGCTTTCACTTCATATAGATTGTGTATATTTTGGCTAGCACCTTGTCCACATTTACAATGGTGTTCCAGCAGTCTTTTTTTATTTTTTCGCTGTAGATTCAGATAGTCCTTGAAAGTCCATGATGCAGGCTGTAATATAAGGAGTGGCTCCACACTGCTCCATAGTGTGTAAGGTTAGGGCCGTCTTAACAGCATTATGGGCCCCTGAGAAAATCATTATGCTTTGGCCCCTACGACAACCACTCACGGGAATAAAAAGTAAATTGTCGATAATATTAAACATACAGTTATGACCGAAAGTGTTGGCACCCTTGAAATTGTTCCTGAATATGAAGTATTTCTCCCAGAAAATGATTGCAATTACACATTTTGTTCCCATTTTTTATTTCCTTTGTGTGTATTGGAACAACACAAAAAAAGAGCGAAAAAAGGCATATTGGACTTAACTTCACACAAAACCTCCAAAGATGATCAGGACAAAACTGTTGTCACCCTCCGCTTAATATTTGATTGCACGCCCTTTGGAATAAATAACTGAAATCAATCTCTTCCTATAACCATCAAAAAGCTTCTTCCTCCTCTCACATGGAATTTTGGACTCTTGTTTTACAAACTGCTCCAGGTCTCTCATATTTGAAGGTGCCTTCTCCCAAGAGCAATTTTCAGATCTCTCCACAGAAGTCAATGGGATTTAGATCCGGACTCATTGCTGCCACTTCAGAGCTCTGCAGCACTTTGTTTCCATCCATTTCTGGGGCTTCTTGAAGTATATTTAGGGTCATTGTCCTGCTGGAAGACCCATGATCTAAGACACAAACCCAGCTCTCTGACACTGGGCACTACATTACGACTCAAAATCTTTTGGTAGTCTTCAGATTTCATGATGCCTGCCACACAGTCAAGGTACCAAGAGGCAGTAAAACAACCCCAAAACATCCTTCAACCTCCACCATATTTGATTGTAGCTAGTGTTTTTTCTTTGTAGGTCTCATTCCTTTTTCAGTAAACGGTAGTGTGATGCGCTTTACAAGAAAGCTCTATCTTGGTCTCACCTGTCCACAACGCACTTTCCAAGAAGGATTTTGGCTTGCTCACGTATATTTTGGCAAACTGCTATACTGCTTTGTTATGTCTCTGCGTCAGCAGTGGGGTCCTCCTGGGTCCCCTGCCAAAGCATTTCATTTCATTCAATTCGGCAGATAGCTTGCACTGACACTGATGCATCCTGAGCCTGTAGGAAAGCTTGAATTTATTTAGCGCTTGTTTGGGGCTGCTTATCCACCATTCGGATTATCCTGCATTACAACCTTTCATCAATTTTTCTGTGCTGTTCACAAATAGGGAGATTAGCTACAGTGCCATGGGTTGTAAACTTCTTCATTATGTTGTCACCATGAACAAAGGAAAATAAATATCTGTGGAGATGGACTTGTAACCTTGAGATTATTGATATGTTTCAACAATTTTGTTTTTCCAGTCCTCAGACAGTTCTCTTCTCTTTCTTCTCCATGCTTAGTGTGGCACACACAGACACACTGCAAAGATTGTGTCAACTTCTCCCCTATTTATCTGGTTTCAGGTGTGATTTTCATATTGCCCACACCTGTTACTTTTCACAGGTGAATTTTAATAAGCAACATATGCTTGAAACAAAGTAGTTTACCCACAATTTTGGAAAACTGTCAAGAATTTTATCCAGACCATTTTGGAGTTTTGTGTGAAATTAGATCCAATTTGTCTTTTTTTTTTCTATTTTGTTGTGTTGTTCAAATACAGGTCACCAGTATGAAAAATTACCATTCTTTTAGTGTAAAGTTGTCCAAAACTTTAGTTACGCTTTAACATTCACAAATTAGCAGGTGCCCCTAAATTCATGGAGCCCCCGGGCAAGTGCCCATTAGCCTCACACGCTAAGATGACCCTATGTAAGGCCACTACTCAAGGGGTGGGGAAGGGGTGTGAAGAGCTGTAGAGGTGGCTACATGGCTCTCCACGTAACATGAGACAAATTTTATTACTAAAGGGGGAAGAACTGCATATACTTGTACAGGAAAGGTCGAGAGAGGGTGTAATTATTAATCCCTCTTTGACATTTTCCATTTTAATGATTTCCTGTTTTTGTTTCTCATGTGAGGGTTTTTTCTTGCTGAACAAGTTGTACCAAGTCAGTTGTTTCACCGTTTTTTCCTGCTTTTTTTCTCCAATTGTCTTCAATAGAGCCATTGAAAAACGCAGGAAAAGAATGAATGTGTAATCCTCACGTTGGTTTTTTTTTGTGCGTTTTTATGTGATTTTTTTTTTTACATCCGGGGGTTCCCTGTGTGACGCCCCTGACCTATTCAGGGTGTCACAGGGAACTGCACTCCTGTCCTTATGGTGCAGAACTCACCCCCCCATGGGTCTGGGATCCTAACCTTTGGTTTTGCTTCCATCAGTATCCAAATCCTAACCACACCCTATCAGGCACACCAGTGGGTGGTCTAGCTGGAAAAGGGCTACCCACCTAGGGGTCAGGCAGACTGGTGGGAGGACACAAATAAGGATTTTAGTTCAGCTCACCACTCCAAAGCAGGTATCTCCAACCTCTGGTCCAGTACACGGAACAAGTGGTTTGGCTTCCACACCTGAATAATCAGTCACATCAAGAGGAGGAGGGGAGGAGAGAAGATCCAGCACCGACGTAATAAAAAAATTCTTTATTCAAAATTCATAAAAAAGGTAATTCCAACCAAGTACAGAATATATTTACGCTTGACGCGTTTCGGAGAAAGTAGACTCCTTATTCATAAGCAACTACTTTCTCCGAAACGCGTCAAGCGTAAATATATTGTGCACTTGGTTGGAATTACCTTTTTTATGAATTTTGAATAAAGAATTTTTTTATTACGTCGGTGCTGGATCTTCTCTCCTCCCCTCCTCCTCTTGATGAGACTGGTGGGAGGGACATAGTTCAGTTGAGTGGTAGCCCTCAGAGAGTGGGGAGCTGAGGGAGTTGTAGCTCCCTGGGAGACTTTGGCTAGGTCGCAGATGGTGGTCTGGGACCGAAGGAGTCGGAGACCCGGTCGCAGGGTATTGGAGAAGGGTGCCCAGACTTAGTTTTGGAGAACGGTCGGCACCGGAAAGTCCAGTAACCAAACCGGTACCAAGCACAGCAGGGTACTGGACCCTAGATCAGGGAGTAGCTTCACGCAACCTGATAATTCACCTGTGGAGGATAGTCTCTTTATGAACTTTCCCCAAGAGCTCAGAGATCGAAGGCACCAACACAACAAGGGGAATAGGGCGTTCCAGCTTATGTCGCCCACTGAAATCCCAAGTGTCAGCCATCGAGAGCACAGCTTCTCTATTTAATTATAGGGAGCGAGACCCCGACAGTTTCAGGCCGAGGGGTCACTCAGGAACGTCTAAATGCTAGTGCATGGAGGCAGGCCTCAGATCATCAGCAATACCAACGGGAGCAGACTCCCGGACGAGTTCCCCAGAGTGGCACCCAGAGACTTGGTTTACTCCTGTGTCAGAGTCTGCTTAATGGTCGCATCAACACCAGCACAGCCTGAGTGAGTACGCTGCCCTCCCCTGCGTCCAGCCTGCACCACGCACCCTAAATCTCATCATCCTGAGTCCCGGGCCTCCCCTACCCATGGAGGGAATGTCATCTGGCTGCCCCACTCCATCTTCAACGGGTACTCCCATCGGCAGCGGCGGTACTCCCCTTACCACGAACCACGGGTGGCGTCATGAACTCTAATTCCCTGTAAATAGCCCCCTTTATTTTCAAGTGGCTGCAAACCCCCGGGTCCGGAGACCCTCGAGCCACAGCAGCCCCGGATGCAAGCAGTCCGACTGCTGCAGGGGCGGTACACCTGCAGCCTCACTTCGCGGTCTTTACAGAGGGACCTACTGCAGGGAACTCCGGTGACATCACAAGGTGAATCGAGTTCATGCCAGTGGATCACCAGGGATTCCTGTAGATCCGCTGGCATGAACTTGGTTCACCTTGTGACATTACCGGGGTTCCCTGCAACTAGGCTTCGTGGTCTTTACCGCAGGACCTTGCTGAAGTGAACTCCAGTGACATAGGTGCCCTGGTGTCTGAAGGAATCTGTACCTCAGTAACCCAGGGTCGTTGTGATTACGACCCAGGGTTGCCATTACAGCAATCAGGTCCCTGTGATCGCAGTACAGGGACCCAATCGACAGGGAGAGACAAGAGAGTCCTCTCCATGATTCCTAAATGCTGCAACAGCACTGATCTCAGCATTTTGGGGGTTAAACTGCCAGGAGCGGCGCAGGCACTGTTCCTGGCAGTGAGAGTCCGGTCCCGGCTGTGCCCTTTTTAGTCATGGCGACCACGGGGGTACAGCGCCTAAACCCCTGCGGTCACCATGACTAAAAAACGCACTAAAGGCATGGAAAAAAAAATGCAAACGCAATAAAAAATGTGCAATTTGTCAGCTGCTTTTTTTCCTGCCAAATCATGCGTGTGAAACAGGCCTAAAGGGGGCTGAATACAAATGCACATCACAAGTTTCATACTTTTAAATATTTACAAAGAAGGGAATTTTGTTTACTTACCGTAAATTCCTTTTCTTCTAGCTCCTATTGGGAGACCCAGACAATTGGGTGTATAGCTACTGCCTCCGGAGGCCACACAAAGTATTACACTTTAAAAAGTGTAACCCCTCCCCTCTGCCTATACACCCTCCCGTGCATCACGGGCCCATCAGTTTTGGTGCCAAAGCAGGAAGGAGGAACTTATAAATTGGTCTAAGGTAAATTCAATCCGAAGGATGTTCGGAGAACTGAAACCATGAACCAAAAGAACCCTTCAACATGAACAACATGTGTACACAAAAGAACAACAGCCCGAAGGGAACAGGGGCGGGTGCTGGGTCTCCCAATAGGAGCTAGAAGAAAAGGAATTTACGGTAAGTAAACAAAATTCCCTTCTTCTTTGTCGCTCCATTGGGAGACCCAGACAATTGGGATGTCCAAAAGCAGTCCCTGGGTGGGTAAAAGAATACCTCGATAAAAAGAGCCGAAAAAACGGCCCTCTCTTACAGGTGAGCAACCGCCTCCTGAAGGACTCGCCTACCTAGGCTGGCATCTGCCACAGCATAGGCATGAACCTGATAGTGTTTCGTGAAAGTGTGCAGACTCGATCAGGTAGTGCTGACACACCTGCTGAGCCGTAGCCTGGTGACGCAATGCCCAGGATGCCTCTGCGGCTCTGGTAGAATGGGCTTTCAGCTCTAAAGGAATCGGAAGCCCAGAAGAACGGTAGGCTTCAAGGGTCAGTTCCTTGATCCACCGAGCCAAGGTTGACTTGGAAGCCTGCGACCCCTTACGCTGGCCAGTGACCAGGACAAAGAGCGCATCAGAATGGCGCGGGGGCGCAGTGTGCGAAAAGAAGAGCCGGAGTGCTCTCCCGAGATCTAACAAGTGCAATCCTTTTCACAATTGTGAACTGGATGGGAGCCAAAAGAAGGTAAGGAGATATCCTGATTGAGAAGAAAAGGAGGATACCACCTTAAGTAGGAATTCCGGGACCGGACGCAGAACCACTTCATCCTGGCGAAACACCAGGAAGGGGGCTTGCATGACAGCGCTGCTAGCTCAGACACTCTCCGAAGTGATGTGCCTGCCACTAGGAAGACCACCTTCTGCGAAAGGCGTGATAGAGATAACTCTGAGAACGCTAAGAGCCAGGACTCAATGGCCAACCAGTCAGGTTGAAGACCGCAGAATTCAGATGGAAAATGGCCCTTGAGACAGCAAGTCTGGTCGGTCCGGGAGTGCCCACGGTCGACCCACCGTGAGGTGCCACAGATCCAGGTATCACGACCTCCTCGGCCAGTCTGGAGCGACGAGGATGGCGCGGCGGCAGTCGGACCCGATCTTGAGTAACACTCTGGGCAGCAGCGCCAGAGGAGGAAATACATAAGTCAGTCGAAATTGCGACCAGCCTTGAACTGATGCGTCCGCCGCCAGCGCTCTGTGCTGGTGGTTGATGTACGTGACCTATGTGGCGTCGTCCGACTGTATCCGGATCTGCCTGCTGTCCAGCCACCGCTGGAACGACTTTAGGGCTAGCTACACTGCCCTTATCTCCAGAACATTGATCTGAAGGGAGGACTCTGTCAGAGTCCAGGTTCCCTGAGCCCTGTGGTGGAGGAAGACCGCTGTCCACCCTGACAAACTCTCGTCCGTCGTGACCATAGCCCAGGATGTGAGCAGGAAGGACTTTTCTTTCGACCAAGAAGTGGGAAGAAGCAACCACTGAGGAGAGGTTTTGTCTGCCAGTGAAAGAGAGACGTTCCTGTCTAGGGACGTCGACCTCCTGTCCCATTTGCGGAGAATGTGCCATTGGAGTGGACGCAGATGAAACTGCGCAAGGGGAACTGTCTCCATTGCTGCCACCATCTTCCCTAGGAAGCGCGTGAGGCGCCTCAAGGGGTGAGACTGGGCCCGAAGGAGAAAGTGCACCCCTGTCTGCAGCGAACGCTGTTTGTCCAGCGGAAGCTTCACTATCTCTGAGAGAGAATGAACTCCATCCCGAGGTAAGTCAGTGAATTGGGTCGGTGTCAATTTTTACTTTGGGAAATTGATGATCCACCCGAACCTCTGGAGAGTCTCCAAAACAATGTTCAGGCTGTGTTGACATGCCACCCGGGAGGGTGCCTTGACTTAGGAAATCGTCTAAGTAAGGGATCACCGAGTGTCCCTGAGAGTGTAGGCTCATCGCCCCTGATGCCATGACCTTGGTGAAGACCCGTGGGACTGTCGCCAGGCCGAAAGGCAGAGTCACGAGCTGAAAGTGTTCGACCCGGATGGCGAAACACCGGGAGCGTTGATGCTCTGGTGTAATCGGCACATGGAGATAAGCATCCCTGAAGTCGATTGATGCTAGGAAGACTCCCTGGGACATCGAAGCGATGACTGAGCGGAGAGATTCCATCCGAAACCGTCTGGTTCTCACGTGTCTGTTGAGCAGAATGAGGCCCGGAAACGGACCGGAATGATCCGTCCTTTTTTGGTACCCCGAACAAGTTGGAGTAAAGACCGCGACCACGTTCTTGAAGCGGAACGGGGATCACAACTCCATCTGCAGAGACGAGTCGGAGAATGAGAGCTGAGCTCTATCCTGTAACCGTGAGACGGAATGTCTCTCACCCATCGGTTTTTCATCCAATTGCTCGCCAAACAAACGGTCGCCAGAAAATGGCAAACCGGTTAAGAACTTCTTGGAAGCAGAGTCTGCCTTCCAGTCGCGTAGTCACATGGCCCTGCGGACTGCCACCGAATTGGCGGATGCTACCGCTGTACGGCTCGCAGAGTCCAGGACGGTGTTCATGGCGTAGGACGAAAAAACCGACGCCTGAGAAGTCAAAGACACAACCTGCGGAGCAGAGGTACGTGCGACCGCATTAGTCTCAGACAGACAAGCTGATGATAGTTTGGAGTGCCCACTCGACTGCGAATGCCGGAGCAAAAGACGCGCCTATGGCTTCATAGATGGATTTCATCATGAGCTCTATTTGCCTGTAGGTGGCATCCTTGAGCGATGAACCATCTGCCACTAATACTACGGATCTAGCCGCCAGTCTGGAGACTGGAGGATCCACCTTGGGACACTGAGCCCAACCCTTAACTACGTCAGGGGGGAAAGGGTAACGTGTGTCATTAAGGCGCTTAGTAAAGTGCTTGTCCGGAAATGCTCTGTGCTTCTGGACAGCATCTCTGAAGTTAGAGTGATCGAAAAACGCACTCTGGGTACGTTTGGGAAACCTAAACTGGTGTTTCTCCTACTGTGAAGCCGACTCCTCTATAGGTGTAGTTGGGGGAGAAGGACTAGCACCTGGTTGATGGACGTTATAAGGTCATTTACTATGGCGTCCCCTTCAGATGTATCCAGATTGAGAGCAACGTCAGGATCAGAGCCCTGAGCTGCGACCTCCACTTCATCCTCCAGAGGGTCCTCATGCTGAGACCCCGAACCGCGTGATGCAGCCGGGGAAGTTTCCCAGCAAGCCCGCTTAGCCTGTCTGAGGCTGCGGTCCGTGTCGGAGTTCTCACCGTGGGATCTGGGTGCCACCCCAGGAGCCCTTTGCTGTACCGACCGAGAGGGGCCTGGGGATGATGAACTCACAGTGCCCTGGCCCTGTGTTACCGATCTGGACTGCCAAGCTTCTAGTATCTTAGCAGACCATCTGTCCATAGACTGAGCCATGGAATGTGAAGCGACTCAGAGAGTTTCTCAGTCAAAATTGTAAACTCTGTCCCTTCCATCTGTGCAGTGGAAACCGGCAGTACCACCTGAGCCGAGGGTCCCACCAGTGCCGGAGGGTCCGGCTGAGTGAGTGCCACAGGGGCCTAGCATTGTCACAATGAGGGTAGGTGGAACCTGCAGGTAACATAGCCGCACAAGAGGTACAGGTTGCAAAATAAGCCTGTGCCTTGGCACCCTTGCTTTCTGCGGACGACATGCTGTTGTCTCCTCTTAGAGATATAGCCAAAAGCAAATAATGCTGCCGAATAGAGAAAATGTATACAATATATATATATATATATATATATATATATATATATACATACTACGGCACCCAAGGGGGTCCAGCACCTGACAACTGGTGTGGCTTACCAACCGCCCCAAGCGGTGGTGTGTCCACCAGATTCCCTGCCTGGGACTCCCAGAGCTGCAGAGCTCATTCTGAAATCCTCCACCTGCAGAAGTGATTATAACAATGGCTGCCAGCGTTCTGAGGGGAGGAGGGAGCCGTGGGAGTGCCTAATAAAGTGCGGGCATCTGGTGCCCCACAGTGCTCAGTGAGGGGGGAGGAGGACACCCAAGCATGCTCCAGCCCTCACTGCCGACCAGTCGGTCGTCCCGCTCTTACCCCTGACTGGCAGGCCCGGGGGCGGGAGTACATGTACTAGGCCGCAAAAGCCGGGGACTAAAGTTAAAAGCGCGGCCGGCCAACAGGCGCGGTCGGCGCGGTAGTCCCGGCTCACAAACCACACAGCAGCCGCTGCGGCGTCTGAAAAACAGGCGCTGCATGCACTGTCCCTAAGGGGACACAGAGTACCTCATGGATGCAGGGGCTGCGGATGGAGCCCGGTCCCAGTGACCGGCGACCGGTTAGGATCCCACTTCTCCCAGAACTGCGGAGCCCGTTCTGAAATCCCCCACCGGCAGAAATGATTATAACAATGGCTGCCAGCGTTCTGAGGGGAGGATGGAGCCGTGGGAGTGCCTAATAAAGTGCGGGCATCTGGTGCCCCACAGTGCTCAGTGAGGGGGGAGGAGGATACCAAAGCATGCTCCAGCCCTCACTGCCGACGTCCAGTCGGCCGTCCCGCTCTTACCCCTGACTGGCAGGCCCGGGGGCGGGAGTACAGTACTAGGCCGCAAAAGCCGGGGACTAAAGTTAAAAACGCGGCCGGCCAGCAGGCGCGGTCGGCGCGGTAGTCCCGGCTCACAAACCACACTGCAGCCGCTGCGGCGTCTGTAACACAGGCACTGCATGCACCGTCCCTAAGGGGACACAGAGTACCTCATGGATGCAGGGCCCTGTCCCTGATGATATCCAGCCTCCTGTCCGTCAGATTCCCCCAGGGGCTGCGGAGGGAGCCCGGTCCCAGTGACCGGCGACCGGTTAGGATCCCACTTCTCCCAGAACTGCAGAGCCCGTTCTGAAATCCCCCACCGGCAGAAGTGATTATAACAATGGCTGCCAGCGTTCTGAGGGGAGGATGGAGCCGTGGGCGTGCCTAATAAAGTGCGGGAAACTGGTGCCCCACAGTGTTCAGTGAGGGGGGAGGAGGATACCAAAGTATGCTCCAGCCCTCACTGCCGACGTCCAGTCGGCCGTCCCGCCCTTACCCCTGACTGGCAGGCCCGGGGGCGGGAGTATATGGTACTAGGCCGCAAAAGCCGGGGACTAAAGTTAAAAGCGCGGCCGGCAAACAGGCGCGGTCGGCGCGGTAGTCCCGGTCTCAGGAACCACACAGGAGCCGCTGCGGCGTCTGTAATACAGGCGCTGCATGTACCGTCCCTAAGGGGACACAGAGTACCTTATGGATGCAGGGCCCTGTCCCTGATGATCTCCAGTCTCCTGTCCGTCAGATTCCCCCAGGGGCTGTGGATGGAGCCCGGTCCCAGTGTCTGGATGACCGGTTAGGATCCCACTTCTCCCAGAGCCCCTAAGGGATGGGGAAGGAAAACGGCATGTGGGCTCCAGCCTCTGTACCCGCAATGGGTACCTCAACCTTAACAGCACCGCCGACTCAGTGGGGTGAGAAGGGAGCATGCCGGGGGCCCTGTGGGGGGCCCTCTTTTCTTCCATCCGATACAATCAGCAGCTGCTGCTGACTAAAATGTGGAGCTTGTGTGCATGTGTGCCTCCTTCAACACAAAGCATAAAACTGATGGGCCCGTTATGCACGGGAGGGTGTATAGGCAGAGGGGAGGGGTTACACTTTTTAAAGTGTAATACTTTGTGTGGCCTCCGGAGGCAGTAGCTATACACCCAATTGTCTGGGTCTCCCAATGGAGCGACAAAGAAACCCTTTATCATTTCCTTTACACTTCACGAATGCTTGCTACTTGTTGGTACATCACATAAAATCCCAATTAAATGCATTTAATATGCTTGTCCACTACTTTAACATTGATGACCTATCCTTAAGGTAATCAATGTCTGATGGTTCGGGGTACGACACCCGACACCCCCACCGGTCAGCTGTTCCTGGCGGTGGCCGAAACTGTTTACTTATGGAGCTGCGCAGCTCCGTCAACAGAATAGTGGCTGTGGACCTGTACGCACATTTGCCCCTATTGACTTGTGCAGTACCTGGCAGTAGGCCATAGAATTGATGGAGCTGTGCAGCTCGGTAACTGAGCAGCTCTGGCTTCCGCCAGCATTGGACACAGCTGATCGGTGGGGATGCCGTGTGTCGCACCCCCACTAATCAGATATTGATGACTTAGCTTAATGCCTCTTTGACACGTCTGTGAAAATCACGCACGTTTTTCACGGACGTGTCAAAGGTGCGTTTTGCCCTCCGTGAGCCGTGTTTATGGCACACGTGTGTTCTCAGTGATAACACACGGAGAACGGGAACTTTCTGCTCACCTGTCCCTGGCGTCGCTGTCCGTGGTGCTGATCTTCGGTCTCCGGTCCTGCCGACCCCCCGCTGCTGCTGCTTCCAGCTGCAGTGAAGTGAATATGCAATGAGCATAATGAGCGGTGGTCGGAGCAAGTGACAGCAGTGGCAGAGACTGCAGTGCTGGAGAAGGGGAGTAAAGATTTGTTATTTTTTTTCTCAGACACGTGTTTTCTCCGGTGCGTGTCACACGGAACACCTCCGTGTGGTCCGTATGCGGGACGTGTGACACCCGTGATGCCGGAAAAAAAACGGACATGTCTACGCGTGGAGCACACGGGCACACATATGCTCCACACGTACACACGGTCCATGGCAGAATACGCACGTGAGCGCAGACCCATTGATTTAAATGGGTCTACGTGTGCCCGTGTCTCCGGTACATGAGGAAATGGACCAAACACGTACCGCAGACATGGACGTGTGAAAGAGGCCTAAAGGAAGAGTGAGTATAGGTGTTATTAATTTACAAGAGGCAACACACATAATTATGAAGGGTTTTCCGAAGAGTGGACATCCCCTTTAAAAGATAGAATATATATCCTTTTCTTTTATGTTGCACAAAAATTATGAATTGCGTATGCTATTTTAATGAATTTGTCTCAAAAAACAGCAATAAATACCATAAGACATGAAAGTAAATGATGAATCGGGGCCAGACTCCGTATTCAGACAGAACTGTAACAGTAACTTAATGCTTGGTTTTTTTTGTTACTGCAGTGCAGCAGAGAAAGGTGAAGAAAAGTGCCAGGATCTAATCCAAGCCTATAAAGAATGTATGAAATCTCTGGGACTGCAAATCTAACATGTGACAAGGTGAGTGCACCATACACCGCGGAAGAAGGGGAGGTGGAGTCATTGCCATTAGGGATGGTTTTACCATAAAACGCCATCTCTGGTCTGAAATGGGATTTTGTGATTTATCAGACCAGGCAGTCTGCCTCCTTTGCTCCATGGTGTTCTGATCCTCACGTGTCCATTCCCTTGTAAGTGCTTATGGAAGAAGGCAGAGAGATTAGCGAGGGCACTCTGACCATTCGTAGCCTCATATGCAGCAACTTGTGATGCATTCAATGTGCAAATACAACCCATCAGGTCCCTGTGCCGCAATATATGCTACCAGCCAAATAGTGGTCGGCAGCTGACGTCAGAGGTACCATGACTGGGGGCGGCGCAAGACAGTGATGTCATGTGCCATGGCGCACACAGCAATATCAGCTACTGGCCACTGTACGCCGGCTCCAGTGGATGGCGCATGACATAAGAGTGGAGGTAGGGGAGTAGAATGTTGTGTTTTTTTTATAAGTTAGAGACAGAATGAGGACTATATATACTAGGAAGGGGCCCAGGCTAAGGACATATACACCAGGATAGGGGACATGTACACCAGGAAGGGGCCCAGGCTAAGGACATATACACCAGGATAGGGGACATGTACACCAGGAAGGGGCCCAGGCTAAGGACATATACACCAGGATAGGGGACATGTACACCAGGAAGGGGCCCAGGCTAAGGACATATACACCAGGATAGGGGACAAGTACACCAGGAAGGGGCCCAGGCTAAGGACATATACACCAGGATAGGGGACATGTACACCAGGAAGGGGCCCAGGCTAAGGACATATACACCAGGATAGGGGACATGTACACCAGGAAGGGGCCCAGGCTAAGGACATATACACCAAGATAGGGGACATGTACACCAGGAAGGGGCTCAGGCTAAGGCCCTATACACCAGGATAGAGGACATGTATACCAGGAAGGGGCCCAGGATAAGAACATATATACCAAGATAGCAGACATGTATACCAGGAAGGGGCCTAGGATAAGGATATATATATACCTACAGTTGAAACCAAAAGTTTACATCCACTCTATATACACATCTGCATGTTTTTCTTACTATCTGACATGAAATTAGAATAAACCTTTCCAGTTTTAGATCAATTAGCAACCAAAATTATTTATATTTGCCAAATGCCAGAATAATGAGTGTGAGAGAATGTTTTAAAGGCATTTTTATTAACAGGTTTAATGTTTTTTTTCTTATCCTCTGCACAGGTTCCGTTATTCCGGAGTGGGTCTGTGTGCGCCGAGTCCTCTACTTTCCCACCATCCTCCTGTCCTCTTCAAATCCGACCATTCTCTTTGGACAGACAGATGGGGGAGCCTCGCTCCATGTGACGACAAGCTGTTTGTCTCCTAGCTGCTGGTCACCTTTGTTAATCTACCTTGTACAATTCCTCCTATTAATGGGCTACAAGCAGACTCGGACGAGGCTGCCAGAAACCTCGGAACCACGCTGACCACGAGAAAACTGTATACGTCTAGAATTTCTTATGTATGATTGTTGCAGGTGCATTAGAAGAACCCATCAAAAAAGTTCAACAGGGAAAATTATATCAGGACAGAGAAAAAAAAAAAGGTCGGGCATTTTTTATTTTTAATTGACCCCTAATTTATGGGATTTCCATTGTTTCGGTATTGTCCATCAATACTTGAGTGTATACTAAGCAGACTGGACATTTTTCTGTTTCGATGGCCTGTGCCCCGTCAGCCCCAGGAACTTGTACAAACATTTGCTAAAATTGGGAGGATCAATAAAAGGAACATTTTGCCTGTTGAATTGAAAGTTGTCACTTGTAATCTGTAATCTAAATATTTAGAGAATTGCTTATTAAAGGGGTGATTTGAAGGCTAAACAAATGTCAACCAAATCCCTATATATTTATTGGGGTAATTAAACTAATTTCAAATATGGTTGCATTACAAATTTCCTACTATTCACGAACTACACTAGAACTGCTATTGATTTTTTTCCTACTTTCTCTCTCATGACGCTTTGTTTGAGAATCCCAGTGCATGCTGGGATACTCAAACAAAGCATCATCAGGGGACAAAGGCTGCAGTCACTGACACAGCATTTGCCTCTCTCTGAAACAAAGGGTCATCAGTGACGCTCATTTCAGGGCTGGTCTAGTCCCTGCGTGCTGTCATTGTATGACATGCACAGTGACAGTGCGCTGTGTGTTGCCTCTCAGACCAGCTATAATGAGCCGGCAGCAGAGCAGACGGGATGCGTTTTCAGACTACCTGTTGGCAATCATATCATCACCGCTGCTCCCATAAGTGACTTGCATGACGACTCTGATCTCTGGATAATCCATTATCTCAAGCAGATGTACAATCCTACAATATATTCCCATATACCAAAACAATGCTATTATTTTTTTTTTAACACTGCTACAATTCTTCTTAACATGCTCTTACCAAGGAAATTACCCCAGCCTCAGTGTTTGTGGACAGCTGGAAACTACTGGCTATGTGCATCAGTAGTTCTCCTGCGGCTGGTTAACCTTGCGCAGGGCTATCCACTAGTCTAAATAGCGGATCTTTCTTCCTGTGCAAAGACCTGGTGCATGTGCCATGTTATCCAATGAGAATATTTAACAATAACGGAGCACGAAGGAAGTATCTTAATGCATTTGGCTGAAACATAATGAGTGAATCATCAGGGCTTTGTGCCCGTCTCCCATTGCCATGAAGGGTGTGGGTGCCATCAGGGCACAGATTGCAGTACTGCCTGATTGATCTGTCATCATGTGCACAACTCTTATAATGGTATAGAGGAATCCGAATAATGATTTATGCCTTTCTTGTCACTCGACACCTTCAATGTCTCATCCCCATAGACACATGAGCCGTGTAAGGATGAGGCCTCGCCTGTGCTTTCCAGGTGAGGTCACCTCTGAACACCTCACCATAGGCACGTGAGTCCATGAGTCACAAAGGAAGCAGCTCATAATCATACTTCACTTCTTTTATATCCACACACACAAGATATGGACACAAAGTCATAGCCAGAACTGCAGAAAGCCTTCATAGTAGCAGATCAGACTGGGGAAAAGGAACCTGCGGTCAGGACAGCACTCTCCAAAGGGAACGCATCACCAGGTGTAGGGGCAGAGCCCCCGATTTCAGCAATTTGTCACTTACTGGGCTGCTTGCTGTCAGTTTGATAGCTGCAACTGAGAAAACAAATGACTGCTGAGCGCTGTATAAACCCATCCTCATCACTGATTTGCAGCTGTGTACACTGTGCATAGGCAGAAAGCTGCTAATCAGCAGTGGAGACAGGGTTATACAGAGCTTATGAATATGGAGGACTGCATGGCAGCAGGATTACTAGCTTTCTGGCGATCAAAAGTCATTTTATCAGCAGAAGAGTCTCTGTCTCTACACGATGTAGCACTCATATTAAGATACAAGACCTGGTGACAGATTCCCTTTGAATGAATCTAATATACGAGGATGTGGTAAATAAATAATGACCAACAGAGCTGGAATTCTCAATCCGAGAGTAACAAAGAAAACATCCAGCATGTATTAATGCCGTTCACCATTCAGGGCTCCTGTCCAATCAGCTGTGCCAAAAAAGTCCACAGAGCTCTGAAACTACTACTCACAGAACACCGTGACTATGGCAATACTGGGGGTTGTAATCACTGGTTTAGTGTGTGTAATCTCACCTGCTTTACTACTCTTTTGGGCCATGTGCTCACTTAGGCCTCTGTCACACGCCCGTGAAAATCACGGACGTGTCAAAGATGCGGATAGTCCTCGGTGTACGGCACACGTGTGTTCTCTGTGTGTTATCCGTGATAACACACGGAGAACGGGAACTTTCTGCTCACCTGTCCCTGGTGCTGATTTTCGGTCTCCGATCCTGCCGACTCCCAGCAGCTGCTGTTTCCGGCCGCAGTGAAGTGAATATTCAATTAGCATAATGAGCGGCGGTCGGCAGCAAGTGACAGCAGTGGCAGAGACAGGAGGGCTGGAGAAGGGGAGTAAAGTTTTAAAAAAAAAAGACACGTCTTTTCTCCGGTGCGTGTCACACGGAACACATCCGTATGGTCCATGTGTGTTATGTGTGACACGTTTGCGTTCCATGTGACACCCGTGATGCCGGAGAAAACCGGATATGTCGGCGTGTGGGGCACACGCAAGTACAGAACGGACACACGTTCCGTGCAAAAATACTTACGTGGCTCGAAACTATAGGAAAACATATATGTCAACATGTGCCCATGTCTCCGGTACGTGAGAAAACTATCCATACACGTACCTGAGGCACAAACGTGTGACGGAGGCCTTACTATGAGATGTAGTAACATAAGTAACCCTCAAAAGGATTACTCTAATCTTATTTCAGGAGTACGCGGCTCTACAGCCTCCAGTATACCCAATTGCGGCAGGGCTGGCGCTCTAGCTTGACTGGCAGTGTAGACCAGCCACATCATCCCACTGCTCGCTCGATCTATGAGCGCCCAAAGCGGTTATATGAGGCAGCTTCAGATGCTAAAAGGCACCCTCCAGAAATCCCCAGGGCATCAAGTTCACTATCAAAGAGCTTGTAAACACTGCACAGAGGCCAGCCTCCTTAGAAATGAGCAGTAAAAATTAAGGAAGAACAAGCCAAGTAATAATTCCAAGTTTAAACGCTTATTTTGATCATGTAAGAAGGGTAAAACAAAAACAAAAAACCTGTAACCGTACACACAGATTTGTTGCAGAAATTTTTGTTTCATTTATGTAACTGGGGCAAACCGTGCTAGCCTCCAAACCTTCTCTGAACCCATTTTCACTTGTAGAGATTTCTGCACCCAACTGATGGGGGCATATTCACACGTGGCAAAGTCTTTCCATTACATTCTAGGATCGGAGGGGTTTTATAGGACTATGGTCATCACTAACAGAAGTCCCGGTGAAGTAGGAAAAGGAGAACGTATCAGCTCATGGGAGCTATTACATTGTGGGAGCTCTCTGAGACGAGTAGACCCAGTGTCTTTTTAATATAATCTTTTTTTATGATTTTTGATTTTAAAACTTTACATTTATTGAAATATGGTATCTACACTTTTTCTTGCAGCTGTTGAATCTTTTTAATCCCATTAAGATAACTCTGCGGAGCCTGAGCTGATCAGTCTCAACATCCTAAATGTACCCATCAGCCGCAATGATTAACTTTTTTATTAGACACAATGCAAACCGATAGTTTAATGATTAACAAGAATTACACGCTTTGTAAGAATCCGTAGATTGAGGAATACCAGGTTGAGTAAAGTTATCAAGAGATGCAGGTGCCAGCTTCATGGGTGAAGGTTAGGGTGCTTTCACACATCCGGCATTTTGCTGCTTTGCCGGATCGGTCACACTCCAGTACAGTGCAATACAGTACAATGGCATTGTGGCAACGTCCGGTCACATGCTGTCATGTGACCGTAGCTTGCCACAATGCCAATGTACAGTATTACACTATACTGGAGTGTGACAGATCTGGCAAAGCGGCAAAATGCCGGATGTGTGAAACCGGCCTTAGAGGGAGTCCGTGACCCCCCCAAAAGACATAACAGTTGCTTGCTTGGTGAGGCCAATGAGTCGCTGCACCATTGAATCCATTCAATCTGTATACAGAGTGTGCTACCTCATCCAGATTGAGTGTTCACTTTTCCACAGTGAGCGTTGTATGAACTCATTCCGAAATACAAGGAAGGAGCCCAGGAGCGCTCACACAATGTCAGGTGCAGGTGATCGCTCATCCCCCGACTCCTGCCTGCAGCCATCATTGACAATAGTGATATGGGAAGTACAGACAGGAGCCTGGAATGAGCATGCGCCAGCAACTCCCACTGCATCAACGCTGCTGAGCTCTGCCGTGCCGGGGTCAATGACGGTCAATCAGTCAGGATCAGGTAACGTACTCAATATGCAAACTGAGTGGGTATAAGGATGCACTGAGCCCTTGGTCACAGGTGCACTAAAGCATCATGTGAACATAAACTAAGTTGCTTCGCCAGCAACTAATACCAGCAATATATATTTTAGTGTGTCAATAAACAAACAAAAAAAAAAAAAAAAAAAAAAAAAGTCTTGCAATACCTTAACAGATGCCGCAAGGGAAAAAGGTCAGCCCGAGTCCTCCATGTGAAAACTGGCGGGCGGGGGGGCTCGTCTTGGAGTAAATAAAATATCCAATGATCAATCTAGTACAGTAGAGCAGAAAGACAGCACTGTCCACCACGTAGCCAGAAAGTCTTATTTCCAAAAAAATGTGCAGGTTAAAACTTGCTAGAGACGAGCCGGGTGCAGGCCCTCATGGACCCGTAGAAGCGCATTCAGGCGTGAAACAGCCGACGTCCATAGAGGGCCTGCACCCAGCTCGTCTCTAGCGAGTTTTAACTTGCACACTTTTTGGAAATAAGACTTTCTGGCTACGTGGTGGACAGTGCCGTCCTTTCTGCTCTACTGGATTGATCATAGATTCCAGTGTATAATTTGTGTAGGAAATAATACCATTTAAGTTGAGTTACAGACTCCTTTTAAAAGATTGGGGGGGGGGGGGCGGGAGAATAAAGTTAATAAACACAAAATGACCCTGTGTTTACCAGGATAGAACAATACCCAGGGCTAGCAATCAAAATTAAGTTTTATGTTTCAAATATGTTTCAAACTACCATGGGAAAAATCGAGTGTGAATTGGTTTCTATAACGTTTCTCAAGACCATTTTGATACAAAGATCAATGTAAATACATCTATGCCCAAAAATACTCTAGGAGTGATACCTTTCTTGGTGGACCCGAAAAAGTGTTTCTGGTTAGCCAATAAAAAGATACTAAAATACTTCTATACCCAAAAATGATGAAATTTCGGGCTATTATAATTTTGTATTACACATGATATCAAAATGTGTATAACCTGACTTCTAGCTGTAACAGTAATTCACCATTTTGCACTGTAGGGACATGGAGGGAGTGGTATAAAAGGCTTTGGTTCTCCAGATAGGTTTTATTTACAGAAAACGACACCTGTTGCCCTGTATGAAAGTGGAGAAGAGACAGGAACACGAGAATAAGAACTCGGCAACACAAAAAAGGTAATAATATAAAATCAGAACAGTCTTCCTTG
The DNA here is from genome assembly GCF_048569485.1 of Anomaloglossus baeobatrachus. Lineage (NCBI taxonomy): Eukaryota > Metazoa > Chordata > Amphibia > Anura > Aromobatidae > Anomaloglossus > Anomaloglossus baeobatrachus. The sequence continues at coordinate 121,511,201 of NC_134363.1, forward strand.
TCCGGTTACTACTGCACGGACGGGATCAGCTAATGGCCGGGGACTGGAGGTGCTCTGCTCGTGACACGCTGACTGCGCTCCAGCCTTCTAATGCTCTCAGTATACGAGGCTCCGAGCCATTAACCTACATCCCCATGTATAACGCAGAAAATAAAATAAAGTAAAACCCAGAGTCTGTAGTGCAGGGTTGGACATGTTAGTCTCGTCGCAGATTGTTCAGCCGCTCCTCCAGATCTGCATCGGCGTCGGCTAGAGCGGCTGTGGGTTCTCCCCTCTTGGCTCCGGCTACGCTGAGGGATCCTCCGGTGGAGGGAAGGCCTACAAGATGGAAAGACATGTAAGTAGGTTTCTATGGAAAACAGAATGTACCTCAACTGTAGAATTGTGCAGTCTTTTTTTTTTTTCACCCCCCTTCTTCCAAGAGCCGTAATGTTATTTTTCCGTCAATATAGGCATGTGAGGGCTCATTTTTTTGCGTGACAAGTTGTACTTTTAAAATTAAAAACATGAGTTTTAACATATAGTGTACTGGGGGGGGTGGTGTGGAAGATTAACACTGACCACTAGAATGTAATTTTGTAGCCCGCGGTAGTTAAGGGGTTAGTGACTTGGGGCTCCAGCTTTTGGAAATATGTCAACTTTGCAGAAGACTTGCTGTATTATATTGCAGCTTCCAAATGTAATTCATTGTTGCAGCAAATCCTTAGGAATAAATGGTGCCCATACACCTTATACTGGCCCTTCCCGAAGGTACATTCGGCTAATGGTTATCTTTCTTTTCTCTCGCATAACGTGTTCTCTAACGGGAGAGGGGTAACACCTGCTGCTAAACAGAACCCCTCGAAGTACTGAAAGGAGATTTAGAAAACCTGAGGTCCCAGAGGGGACCATTTCCTAAGAATGAGAAAAGCCATTAGTGACCTATGTGCGGCTGGTTGAATTCTTACCGACAACACCATCAAAAGTTTATCCACCAAAAAAAAAACAAAAAAAAAAAAAAAACACTACACTAACAAAAAGCACGTTTTTTTTTTTTTTAGACTATCCAGGTAGATGCAAATACTAAAGTGACATGAAGGTAGCGGATACGAACATCCCATTTCCTTGCTATTATGCAGTAACAATGGGGTGGGAGGGGTCCAGTCCTCCTAGACAGGATATGTGATAGAAATTGGTTAGGTCTATATAGTTGTACTAGTCCCTCTCCCCACTTGAGCTTTTTTTTTTTTCCTATCCTTCCTAAAAATAAAAAAATCAGGTGTTAGCATTTTCTTTAAATTCCTGTCTATGTGGGTCTATGTAGATGGAAGTGACTTATATTTATAGCTATACATCCTATATTGATGGGTCTGGACTGATCTCTGCTCTCCCTGATCACCACATTCTCTCCCTTACAATGTGCACTGACAGTGTGCTCACTTGCTGGCTCGTCACTTCTCTTTAGAGGCAGTGAGAGTGCACTGTCAGTGTGCATTCAAAGTAATGTAGAGCAGAGTGCATATACTGAGCATGTGCCAGAAGTGACAACTCACGCCTGCTTAGTAGATCAGGGACTGCACCAGCCCCTAAGATTGATATCACCACTGACTCTGTTTCAGGGCCCAGACAGCAGCTGGGAGTTACCGAAGCTGCATGCTGGGATACTCAAACAAAAAGTCATTGGAAGAGAGGGGCGAAGATAGAGCGGTAAAGGTAGGGAGTTTTTATTTGAAAAAAAAAAAAAAAATAATATTAGAAAAGATATTAGATTATTTAATAAACATTTAGTATGAAGAAGTTCACCTTTGGTCTCAGACAAACCCTTTAATGATTCTTGGATCGCATGACTAAGGAAAATCTTCTGAGCTCTGTGTTCAGGTCACCCAGGCTATAGCCCGTGAAATTTTCTCTGCTTCTTGTGGACCGCAGGCACATAGACCCCTCGGAGATCGCATCCAGCGCACAAAGCCGACGCTGCCATCTACCGACATCACTTTACTGTAGATTAATGCTTTGCAGTGCCGCAAACCACTGAACTGCAGTAAAGCGATGACGCTAGACAGCAGCGTCAGCTTCGTGCACTGGACGCGATCATCAAGGGGGTCTATGTGCCTGTGATCCCTAAGAAGCAGGTAAGAAAACACTGTAGCAACGGAGGACAGGTGAAAATTTATTTTTTTGTGTGTATGAACAACAGCATAATGGGGGACAAGAAGGGGACCGGAAGGAGGACATTATTAAAGCATGGGGCACGTTACTACAAGGGGGGGGGTGGAAAGGGGGAGGAGAACAAGGATGAGCACATTACTACAAGATGGACCAGGCTGGGGAACATTACTACAGGGCACAAGGATGGGGCACATTACATTTTATTGGTATCTATTTTTTTTAAATTTATCAGTAGCTGCTGCATTTCACACCCTAGGCTTATACTCCAGTCAATAAGTCTTCCCTGTTTTTTGTGGTAAAATTAGGGGCCTCGGCTTATACTCAAGTATATATGGTATTTAACTACATTATTAAAAAGCTAACTAATGAATGGAAAGTCCTAGACAAAGGCAAAAAGATTCATGTTGTAGATCCAGAAGAAAACGAATAGTGGGACCCCCTAATGTAGATAGCGGTGTTATTTATTTATTTAAACACACGGTATTAATTGGTGAGGACGGCACAAATTTTCCTCATCTTAAGGATCGAAGGAGCGACAGCGCCTTACGCAAATGCTGAATGTCTCCGCTGCACAAGCCACAGAAGCCAATTCCTCATACACTGCCGCAAATGACCTCAGGTAAAGGAGTGCACAGAGATTACATTTTAAAGTGTTTCCAAAAGGTGGGTTAGAATTCGATTTTCTCTGTGACATTGCTGTCCAACAGTCAAGATTACCCCTACATTGGATTGTCTCCACACAGGAAGAAAGACTCTAGATAGAACCATGGAGAGCAGATGTCCCTTCTAAAGGTGCCGTCTGCTCCATGGAATATCAGTTGGATCGTATCTTTGGTGTGCAGCTAGAGGCAGTGGTGAAACATCTGTCTATCAGTAAAGTAAAAGCCTTCCCAAAGATCCATGAGGCATAGATGGCTTTCGTGGCGTAAACAGGAGAAGCCAGATCGGGCCACAAGGATGCTGGAGAGCCTCCATTCTACCAATCCCAATGATTCACAAGGTCTTAGAAAAGATCAAATAGGAGCAAGTCTTGCTAATAATTATCTGACCATACTGGCCAAACAGGACTTGATTCACATCTCTGAGGCAGTCCCTCGATGTTGGAAGAGCTCTAAAGATATATTTGTGGATAGCACCAAAGAATATATGAGGTCAGAACACCTCAAGGGACAAATAGATGTCAAAAAGAATCTAAAAGTTATCTTCAGACCCTTCAGGCTATGAGGAACTGAACTAATTGAGCCTCCTGGAGCTCAGCTTGTTCCTTAACACTAGAAGTCCCAGGAATTTCGAGCTCCATAGGGTTCCAATGGTAGAAATGTTAGATGACCCCTCTCTGGGACTTCGTGTTAAACATCAAGGGGCTGGACATCTGAGCACTTGAGGAATCAGGCTTTGGAAGAAAGGTCTCACTGTTTGCGGTTCAAAGTACCCGGCCAAAGCAGCAGCACGGACTTTCACCCCCCCCACCCCCAATAAAACTGTGTATTGAGCAGACTGGATATGAAGTTTCATAATTATACGTGATATAAACGCAAGTGGTCACAGATACTGGTACTGCTGCATAGCCTAAATCAACCTAAGCTAGTTGCCATCCCCTGTCCTGTCTTACAGGAGGATGTAATCCCCATTGCTGCTGCTGTTTGGGACTAGAAGAGAGTTTACAAAGAATATAAACTTTAATTTACCAAAAGTAGACGGACAAGTGAATAATACTCACTGGACAGCTCATCAGTCAGTGTCAGGCCCAGCTCATCCAGTACTTGTGAGACCACCGCATCGCTGCAGAGGGAAGAGCAGGGTCATTACAGAGCGCTGAGGAATCACGGTACTCTACAGTGGAATACCACCCACCCAATAACCCTCACCCCCATTATTCAAGAGCAGACGCCAATATTAGCAATGACAACCATACAGTACAGAAAGTTTGAGCTCAGACATGGTAATGGGAACACAAACCCAAAGTGATTTTTTCATATGGTATTAATAGCCATTTTCAGATGAAACGAGCCTCAATGGCAACTTTAGCTACGTGAAATCTATAACCTTGTAATAAAGCTGAGAATTGCAGAGGCCCTTTGTTTAGAATACATGCCGTACAGATCAGTGCCATGCCAAAGGGCTCTCTAAAGAAATCAGCCGAGGCTGAACATCATACACCTGTGATGTAATCTTCTGACATGTCTATTGGAAAGCAGATCACTTTTAGGTTGACTTCCCCTCTCAACATAATCTTTGTCATGTCTACAGGAGGAGTCTGATTAGTTGATGTTCCTTACTCAAAACTCAAAAGGAAAAAAAAAAAAAAAAAAAAAAAAAAAAAAAAAAATCACATTCTAAGACAGGTCTACATACGTCTCCTCCTCATCGTCCTCATCGCCCATGGCGTCGTCAATGGCATCATTCATCATTTCCTCCTTCATGTCCATGATTTCTGACTGTTTCTCGAATTCCATCATTATCTTCTGGATCTGCGGAAGCTTCAGCTGCAACAAAGGGAGTAACAAAGACACGAGATCAGAGAAGGAGGAAGAACTGTCCAATACTTAGCCACAGCCAGGTTAGAAAAATACTGTGGCTTTAGGAGACAACCTGACTATTAGTGGTGTCACCATAAGAATGCTCATAGGCAAACAATGGAAGATGCTCGGAGCCACTGACATGTCTAATCGTTAGGTTGAAACTAGCATCATCCAAAACATGAAAAAAAATATATATCATTAGGGAGTGTCAGCAGGTTTGGAAAAAAAAGACCCTGAATCCAACAATGTATACTTTAGTTTACTGGTTGCAATAGTTGTCACACACTCAGAATTCTTAGGTGTAGTGGAGTTCAGAGTGCTAACACCACAGCTTGTGTACATTGTCTATTGACAGTGAGCTGCTTATTACAGAAGGATGGAACTGGTTGGACACAGGCTGTAGTCTGTGCAATGATAACCTTCTGGTGATAAAACCTTGACCAAGTAAACAACATCCACAGCGTAATAAGTGACATCCCTGAATTCAATGTTTAACCCCTACATCATGCTGTCCTCATATTACATGGCAAACACCTGTTGGCAGATTCCCCTTAAGGTTAACTGTAGTTAACCCCAGTATTCCCCCCCTTCTATTTTATACTCTGAGGAAGCTAAGATATTGGAGCCATTTGATGAAATTCTGTAAAACATATTCTGTTGTCCCTGTGATCTGGAGTTCTTGACTAGCGGCTCTGAGTAAAGAAGTCTAAAAAACAGTATCAGACCATATGGAGAAGCTTTTTTCCAAAGTTTCACGACATAAGACAGTTGCAGTTTGTGTCACCATTGCAGCACCAGTGTTCTCCAACCTGTGGCTCTCCAGAACTACATCTACATCCTGGCAACTGAGTTGTATTTTCCTCAACAGCCAAGAGACCCGGTTGAGCCATATTGTAGTGATTTATACATTTGGAGCTCTATAGTGACTCCTACTGGTGCACAGCCGGAGGAGTCAGGCTGTACCTGTCTGTTCATGGTGGCCATGGCTTTAGTAACACCTTTCATAGCCTGAGCCATGGAGTTGTTAGACTTCAGGGTTTGGATCTTTAAGGACACTGCCTGGATGTTTGCCCGCATCAGTATGAATTTCTTCACGTATCGTCGTGTGCGCACCAAATCTTTGGCCATAATTTTCACAGCATCCTGAAAAAGATAGAAGAACACATTTAAACAGACAGACCAGCAATGCTGTGTTAAACAACAAATTTTGTGCATCCGCAATATAAGAAAGGAGGCAGATATCAGCCCCCCCCCCCCATGTAGGCGATCTACAGGTGTGTCGGTACCTCTGCAGCACAGCACTGGCACTCACCATCTGCCCCTGTTTGGCCATCTTTTTGATGTCGGCTATGATTTTCTTCTCTTGCTGCTCCAGTTTCTGCCTCTCTCGGTCGAGCTCTCTCATGGCGCGGGTCAGCGCCCTCTGATTCTGCCTCAGCATCTCCTCTGGGGTTTTTCGACGACCGAACAAAAAATCCATCTTTGCTTCTTAGATCTATGGGAATAACCATCAAACTGTTATAAGCCACAAGCAGCTAATTAAGGGGTTCTCTGGGCACATAACACATGACTTGATGTGGAACAGGACTGGATTGCTGGGGGTCCGACACCCAACACCCCCCTGATCAGCTGTTCTTAGCTTCACCGGTGACTGGATGTACAAACCATATGGTGCTGCTCCCCACGGCTCTGCGCTAATAACCACTGATCGTGGGGTGTCAGGTGTTGGAACCCCCCCTAATCTGATGTAATGAGCTCCGCCAGCATCTGGTTGTACACACTAAACAGTGCTGCTCTGTATGGTTCTGAGAGAAGAACGGCTGATCGGGGGGTGTCAGGCGTCTGATTCCCCCGATCTAATATTACCTCCTCCGGCGTCTGGATATACACACTGAATGGTGCTGCTCTGCACAGTTCTGCGCTAATAACGGCGGGTCCTGGGGTGTCGGATTCCCCTGATGTTATTAGCATCAGCGTCTGGATGTACACACTCAGCGGTGCTGATCCACATGGGTCTGCCCTAATAACGGCTGATTGAGGTGTGTCGGATCCCCCCGATCTGATGCTATTAGCTTTGCTGGTGTCTGGATGTACACACTGAATGGTGCTGCCCTGCACACTTCTGTGCTAATTGAGGTGTGTCGGATCCCCCCGATCTGATGTTATTAGCTCCACCGGTGTCTGGATGTACACACTGAAAGGTTCTGCCCCGCACACTTCTGTGCTAATTGTGGTGTGTCGGATCCCCCCGATCTGATGCTATTAGCTCCACCGGTGTCTGGATGTGCACACTGAAGGGTGCTGATCCGCACGGTTCTGTGTTAATCGTGGGGTGTCGGACCCCACCAACCTAATGATCACCATCACCTATCACCCCATGATAAATTGAATAGTTTGCCTGGATGGGTACAAAAGGGAAGACAAGTGCGGCTCTGACCTAAGCGCAGTAAGTGGTGAAAAGACTTGGATAGAAATGAATTCAATGCTCACCTTTTTGAAGGTATAATTCGAATTGAAAGTAGCTGTATTGAGCCATGGCAACTGGCCCCTGCTTGCTGCAATCCCTGGACACAGAGAATCCTTCATTGGATTCACATAGGCACCACGAATCAGAACCATACAAAACCCAGGCTGTGCGAGATTGCGCTTCCATAGGAGGCCAGAGCGGGGCGATCCTTTTTAAAGATTATTTATTGATGTCCACATAAATCACATACAACGTGTTGCGGCTAGCAAGCCTTCTTCAGGTGTAATATTGCTTATAATACCTGAAGAAGGCTTGCTAGCCGAAACGCAATGTATGTGAATTATGTGGCCATCAATAAATAATCTTTAAAAAGGATCACCCCGCTCTGGCCTCCTATGGAAGCGCAATCACACACAGCCTGGGTTTTGTATGGTTCTGATTCCCTATACATGGCTCCTATGACAGCACTCCCTCCACTCAGGAGCCATTATTACTGCCGGGATCCATCTCATCACTAAGAAGGCTCACAGGACAGGAAGTGTTGTCATAGGGTTACCCATCTCTCAGGTGGCTAGCAGAAAAGGGGTGAGTGTAGGAGAACTTTCTCTCTCATATCCGCCAAGCTCTAGGCCGTACAGGGAAGGACGAACACAACAACCCCCAGCATAGACCAGGCAGGAGACGTAGTACAGGAAATGCGGAGACTTGTAGTCCCACAGTGACTGAGCCCTTGTCACCTGCCTGCTATAGCACCAGAGGACCCCCGGGATACACCGTGTCCGGCGCCGCCACTCACCTCCTCCCGGGTCAGACCACTGCTCGTTCTCGGCTTCTTTCTCCTCACTCTCTTCCTGTTTGTCCGGTCCGTGACGTCACTGGTCACAAGGATATTTTTACGTGGGAGCGCCACTTCGTCACCGGTCACGTGAGATGCTTCTGCGCTGAGTGTGCACAATAACAATTATTCTATCAGGTGTCCTCGCTGCAGGAGCGTGTGACGTCACTGCCGGCCGTGCGCTTCAGTGGTAACTTGGTCTTCGAGAAAATGGCAGCCACCCGAGCAGGGCTGCCTCTGAGCGTTTGTGTGTCTTGTCCGCTAGTGTTTGGAATTCAGTGATGATTCCCAGCAGGTTTCTTCTTGTGCCCCGAGCTCAGTCGTAGCTTGTGGGGGTGTGGGTACTGCCGGGGCAAGTCTGTGAGCGGTACATGGACGGTGGGGACCAATCACTGCCCAGCTCTCGTTACTAATAAAGTGTAGCTGCTGAAAGTTTGAGTGGTTGCTATGGGCGACAGTGCTGCTTTGTGCTGTCGTGTCCTCCCTTTATCTGAATTCATGTTTCCTACTTCTAGTAACCATGCTGTACCTGATATTGCAGTCTCCTTGGCTGGTTCCTTCCTATCTCCCCAGCAGGGATTTCTCCATCTTCTGTACCGGGGTATATTGCACTGCACTCGGATGACAACAGTGCGGTCCGATCTTTCCCACGCATACCTCCCAACTTTTCAAGAAAGGAAAGAGGGACAAAGTATGCGGCGCGCTGCACGCGCCGTGGCAAATTTTGACCACGCCCCTAGCCACACCCATTTGGCAGTAAGGGTCATTCAGCAGATGCCCTGGACTGTTCATTCATATTCATAGCAGTCAGAATTTTTTTATATTTCTGTGTCACTATATGACATGTTGCTTATTTGTGCCTATCAATCCGTGCATAAATTCTGTTTCATTTTGTTTCTGTCTGCACCAAACTACACAATAACAATCTTCTCTGTTTTTTCCATTTTTGCTGCATTTTTTCTACCTTTTCTCCATTATTTAATGTGTTTTTGGTTCAGATGTGAATCTGCGATTTTAAGTGTTTTTATTGTACAGAGAAGCTTTTTCCTGCATTTTTTAAGCTCCACATAGAAACCTCCAGAGAACCCCCCCCCCGAAAACCGCAGAATTCAGCGGCATCTTTTCATGGAATCACATCCACTTTACTTGGACAATTAAACACAGCAGAATAAATGTGCAAAGAAACAGCAGAAAAAAATGCAGCATTTACACTACATGTGAATATGGACTAATTGTCCAAGCAAAGTGGATGAGACGTCCTGAAATCTCCGCTCCTGGTGCGTGGAAAGACGCCGCTGAACTGTGCGGATTTGGTGTTTCTTTCTTTATAAGCTTCAGGATTCACATCAGCAACAAACATGTATCAAATAAGGGGGACAATGTATAAAAAATACCGCAATCACGCAATAATCAGAGAACATTGTTATTGCACTCTTGGCGCGGACACCTGCAGAAAAAATGCAGCATTTACGCTATGTGTGAACACGGCCTCAGTGATCCATTTTTATTACATTTTTTATGGGTTTTAATAAAGAAAAATAATAAATTGCGCCTTTTTTTTCCCGCCATTTACCGATCCCCATAAATAATCTGTTCGCTGTGTTGTTCAGGTCATTACGATTACAGGGACACCAAATATGTCCATGTTATTTGCTGATTTGTGATGTTTATTATTTTATAAAAAAGTGTAATAAAATTACATTATTCTATTTTTTTTATTATTTTTAGTAACTTTATTAGAAGAAAAAAAAATCCTCTTTTCCTCTCCCTCTAGAATACAGGACATAGAGATGCTGCTCTGTACAATGTAGCTGTGTCCTGTGTAATCTGCTGTGTAAGAGGCTGCATTGTAGGTTCATTTATGTGAAATCCTCCCTCTGACATCATCAATCCTAGTGGCTCAACGGCTAGAGCTAGGCAAGCCAGGAGGCTGCTGGACACAAGTTTTGAACGTTGCTGGTTTGAATCCAAGGTGGTGAAGATGAAAAAAAATAAAATTGTATTTTTATTTTTTTCCTCATTTCTTTATAGTAGTTTTATGGGAACAAATGAATCTGACTCTTTCACCTACATTGAGATACAGTATTTATCTATCTATCTATCTATCTATCTATCCCTCTATCTATCTATCTCTCTATCTCTCTATTTCTATCCCTCTATCTATCTATGATTCTATCTATCTATGATTCTATCTCTCTATCTCTCTATCTATGATTCTATCTATCTAACTATGATTCTATCTCTCTATTTATGATTCTATATATCCATCTATCTATCTATGATTAGTTCTATCTATGATTCTATCTCTCTATCTATGATTCTATCTCTCTATCTATGATTCTATCTATCTATGATTCTATCTCTCTATCTATGATTCTATCTATTATCTGTCATGTATCTATATATCCCTCTATCATCCATCCCTCTATCATCCATCCATCCCACTATCATCCATCCATCCCTCCCTCTATCTCTCCATTCATCCCTCCATTCATCCCTCCATTCATCCCTCTATCCCTCCCTCTATCCCTCCATTCATCCCTCCATTCATCCATCCATCCCTCCCTCTATCCCTCCATTCATCCCTCCATTCATCCCTCTATCATCCATCATCCCTCCCTCCATTCATCCCTCCATTCATCCCTCCCTCTATCCTTCCATTCATCCCTCCATTCATCCCTCTATCATCCATCCATCCCTCCCTCTATCCCTCCCTCTATCCCTCCATTCGTCCCTCCATTCATCCCTCTATCATCCATCCATCCCTCCCTCTATCCCTCCATTCATCCCTCTATCATCCATCCATCCCTCCCTCTATCCCTCCATTCATCCCTCTATCCCTCCATTCATCCCTCCTTCTAGCCCTCCATTCATCACTCTATCATCCATCCATCCCAACATTCATCCCTCCATTCATCCCTCTATTATCCATCCATCCATCCCTGCCTCTATCCCTCCATTCATCCCTTTATCCCTCCATTCATCCCTCCCTCTATCCCTCCATTCATCCCTCCATTCATCCCTCTATCCCTCCATTCATCCCTCTATCCCTCCATTCATCCCTCCCTCTATCCCTCCATTCATCCCTCCATTCATCCCTCTATCATCCATCCATCCCTCCTTTCATCCTTCTATCCCTCCATTCATCCCTCCTTCTATGTCTCCATTCATCCCTCCATTCATCCCTCTATCATCCATCCCTCCCTCTATCCCTCCATTCATCCCTCCATTCATCCCTCTATCATCCATGCCTCCCTCTATCCCTCCATTCATCCCTCCATTCATCCCTCCATTCATCCCTCTATCATCCATCCATCCCTCCCTCTATCCCTCCATTCATCCCTCCATTCATCTCTCTATCATCCATCCATCCCCCTATCCCTCCATTCATCCCTCCATTCATCCCTCTATCATCCATCCATCCCTCCCTCTATCCCTCGATTCATCCCTCCATTCATTCCTCCATTCATTCCTCTATCATCCATCCATCCCTCCCTCTATCCCTCGATTCATCCCTCCCTTCATCCCTCCATCCATCCCTCCCTCTATCCCTCGATTCATCCCTCCATTCATTCCTCTATCATCCATCCATCCCTCCCTCCCTCTATCCCTCCCTCTATACCTATAATAATAATACCTCCATTCATCCCTCTATCATCCATCCCTCCCTCTATCCCTCCATTCATCCCTCTATCATCCATCCATCCTTCCCTCCCTCTATCCCTCCATTCATCCCTCTATCATCCATCCCTCCCTCTATCCCTCCATTCATCCATCCCTCCATCGATCTTTGCAGCTGAATAACCTGCTTCTGGTGTCTCACCTGCAGTATAGAGGTCAAGATAACAAAATCTTCCTATTGGTTTCAATAGAGGCAGTAGCTCAGTGGTAAAGCTGTTGCCTTTGAAACAATGAACTTACAGTTCTACAAATTCGAGTCCCGGCTGCCCCGAAAATCCAGAGCCGATGATACTTTAATTTAACTTATTCACTCCACTGAGGGGAGGAGCCGGGACATCAGCTGTGAGCCGCGGGAGTGCGGGACAGACCTCTAAAATCGTGGCAGTCCCGCAGAATCCGGGATGGTTGGGAGGTATGCACGCACTTAGGCTAGTTTCACACTTGCGTTGAACGGGATCCGTAGTATTACGTTGTGTGACGCATGCAACGAATGCTACAGATCGTACAAAATAACGCAGTCCGTTGTAGTTTTTTTTCCTTGACTTTACACATCTGAGCATGCGCAGTTGTGTAAAGTCAGCTGCGTTAACGGAATCCGTCAAATGACGCATTCTAACGGAATCCGCCACCATAGGCGTCCATTATAAAAACAACGGACGCCTAATGGATTCCTGCAGATTGCATTTTTTTGACACTCCGCCAAGCGCAGAAAAACGTTACATGCTGCTTTCAATCCGCTAGACGCAGCGTCAAAATAACGCCGCTGCGTCGTCTAGCGGATGCAACGCAGACACTTGCTTTACAGTGCGTCGTCCATACAACTCTATGGAGAATAGCGCGGTCCGTTAACGGACTGCACTATTCTCCATAGTGACAGAATGCGCTGAACGCAAGTGTGAAACTAGCTTTATAGACTTGTAAGGATGCACGCGACCCTAGATATGCTGCCAATCACAGAATGCAGCAATTTCGGCATGATGAAAAAACCCGCCACTTGACACTGCTTCACAGTATAACACTGCAGTGCAGTGGCGTACCGCCAATAGAGGTAGGCCATGCCACTGCTATGGGGCCCGTGAGCTGGGGGGCCCGGTAGCGGCTGCCCACGGTGTCAGTGCCAGTACCGAGCCCCCCTGCCTAGGATCACACTTGGAAACAGTAGCGTAGCTATTGGGAAGGGGGGTTTGGGGGCGTGCTCATCAGGGGCCCACCCGGAGCTACGCCACTGTTAACTATATCGGCGTGTGTAGCGAGCCGATATAGCTAACCTCTGCAGTAGTGCTGAGGAGACACGATCTCCCTGCACTGCCACTGATGACAGCTGTGAGCGCAAACGCAGGACATTAGAGTCCCAGTGTGATGACGTCATCGCAAAGCATCAGGACTCTATTGTCTTGTGCGCTCCATGACCTGCCTGAGCTGCGCCAATCAAGACCTGCTGGATGGCGCACCTCACATCAGCAGTAGTTTGCCGCAAAACCGGATCCGTTACAAATGCGTGTCAGTTCAATTAATTTCCAATGGAATCGCGGCAAGATGCGGTCACATGTGGTTGTGTATGATGCACGCAACCGCATGTGACCGCATCTTAACGCAATTCCATTGGAAATGAACTGAACTGAAACGTATTTGTAACGGATCCGGTTTTGCTGCAAAATACTGCAGATGTGAGGTGAGTATGATTTTTTTTTTTTTAATTGCAGAACTGGGGATATATAAACCAGCATGGGGCCCAGACTGGGGATCCATATATACTAGCATAGAGTCCAGGCTGGGGATCCATATATACTAGCATAGAGTCCAGGCTGGGGATCCATATATACCAGCATAGGGCCCAGGCTGGGGATCCATATATACTAGCATAGAGTCCAGGCTGGGGATCCATATATACTAGCATAGAGTCCAGGCTGGGGATCCATATATACCAGCATAGGGCCCAGGCTGGGGATCCATATATACTAGCATAGAGTCCAGGCTGGGGATCCATATATACTAGCATAGGGCCCAGGCTGGGGATCCATATATACTAGCATAGAGTTCAGGCTGGGGATCCATATATACCAGCATAGGGCCCAGGCTGGGGATCCATATATACTAGCATAGGGCCCAGGCGGGGGATCCATATATACTAGCATAGAGTCCAGGCTGGGGATCCATATATACTAGCATAGGGCCCAGGCTGGGGATCCATATATACTAGCATAGAGTCCAGGCTGCGGATCCATATATACTAGCATAGGGCCCAGGCTGGGGATCCATATATACCAGCATAGGGCCCAGGCTGGGGATCCATATATACTAGCATAGAGTCCAGGCTGGGGATCCATATATACTAGCATAGAGTCCAGGCTGGGGATCCATATATACTAGCATAGGGCCCAGGCTGGGTATCCATATATACTAGCATAGGGTCCAGGCTGGGGATCCATATATACTAGCATAGGGCCCAGGCTGGGGATCCATATATACTAGCATAGGGCCCAGGCTGGGGATCCATATATACTAGCATAGGGCCCAGGCTGGGTATCCATATATACTAGCATAGAGTCCAGGCTGGGGATCCATATATACTAGCATAGGGCCCAGGCTGGGTATCCATATATACTAGCATAGGGCCCAGGCTGGGGATCCATATATACTAGCATAGGGCCCAGGCTGGGGATCCATATATACTAGCATAGGGCCCAGGCTGGGTATCCATATATACTAGCATAGAGTCCAGGCTGGGGATCCATATATACTAGCATAGGGCCCAGGCTGGGGATCCATATATACTAGCATAGGGCCCAGGCTGGGGATCCATATATACTAGCATAGGGCCCAGGCTGGGGATCCATATATACTAGCATAGGGCCCAGGCTGGGTATCCATATATACTAGCATAGAGTCCAGGCTGGGGATCCATATATACTAGCATAGGGTCCAGGCTGGGGATCAATATATACTAGCATAGGGCCCAGGCTGGGGATCCATATATACTAGCATGGGGCCCAGGCTGGGGATCCATATATACTAGCATAGAATCCAGGCTGGGGATCCATATATACTAGCATAAGGCCCAAGCTACGAATCCATATATACTAGCATAGGGCCCAGGCTGGGTATCCATATATACTAGCATAGAATCCAGGCTGGGGATCCATATATACTAGCATAGGGCCCAGGCTGCGGATCCATATATACTAGCATAGGGCCCAGGCTGGGGATCCATATATACTAGCATAGAATCCAGGCTGGGGATCCATATATACTAGCATAGGGCCCAGGCTGGGGATCCATATATACTAGCATAGGGCCCAGGCTGGGGATCCATATATACTAGCATAGGGCCCAGGCTGGGGATCCATATATACTAGCATAGGGCCCAGGCTGGGGATCCATATATACTAGCATAGAGTCCAGGCTGGGGATCCATATATACTAGCATAGGGCCCAGGCTGGGGATCCATGTATACTAGCATAGGGCCCAGGCTAGGGATCCATATATACTAGCATAGGGCCCAGGCTGGGGATCCATATATACTAGCATAGAGTCCAGGCTGGGGATTCATATATACTAGCATAGGGCCCAGGCTGGGGATCCATATATACTAGCATAGGGCCCAGGCTGGGGATCCATATATACTAGCATAGAATCCAGGCTGGAGATCCATATATACTAGCATAGGGCCCAGGCTGGGGATCCATATATACTAGCATAGAGTCCAGTCTGGGGATCCATATATACCAGCATAGGGCCCAGGCTGGGGATCCATATATACTAGCATAGGGCCCAGGCTGGGGATCTGTTAGGACCAGGTGGACGGGCAGGCCCAGGAGGTGGATCCACTGGGCTGAACACCTCACCGAGGGCAAGGTGCCCGGTAGCCGGAGCACTACGGGTAGCAGGACAGTCCGTTCAGAGGAGTGGAGTGAAGAAGTCCCTGGGACCACGGAGTCTCTGAAGGTAGTCCGGGTGACGGAGCTCAGATTCGGAGGCCGAGATGACGTCAGGCAGAATCCGGAACCAACGGAGCGAGGAGGTGGGTCACCACACGGATCCAGGGATCGGAGATGGTAGGGACTGACGGGATGGCAGACAGTCACCGTTCGGGGTTCAGGAATCGTCAGGACCGGTTGGCGAGACAGGAGCGACTCTACAAGAGAGATAGGTAAGTATGGCACAAGACACAAGGAGACCTGACTCCTAGCTTAGCAAACACGAAGAACAGGCCCCGCCCACTTGGAAAAGATCCCCCTATATACCCTGTACCTGATCTTTCAATATCCTGTTGGAGGACACTGGCCCTTTAAGAGAGGGTCAATGACCGCGCGCGCGCCCTAATGCGCATGCGCGAGGCCTGGGTGCCAGAAGCCAGAGCAGGGAGCGGTGCACAGAAGGCAGGAGTGCCGGGCTGGCTCAGCGTTGCCGACGGGCGCCGGGAGCGGGGACCGGGCTGCCTGGAGACCGTAGGTGATGGGGCATTGAGGCTGTGGAGCGGGGGACCGGGAAGCATGGCACGGGAGCGACGGAGCGTGACATGAGAGCGGGGAAGCGTGGCAGGGGAGCCGGTGAGCAAGGCAGGGGAGCCGGGGAGCATGGCAGGGGAGCCGAGGAGCATGGCAGAGGAGCCGGGGAGCGTGACAGTACTCCCTCCCCCGCGCCCCCCTCCCCGCAACCGGGACAGGAAGGCACGTATCAGGGGAGTACCCACGTTCTCCCGGGGTTCCCAGGACCTATCCTCAGGACCATACCCAGCCCAGTCCACCAGGAAGAACTGTCGGCCCCGCACTGTCTTCATGGCCACGATATCCCTTACCGCATAGATGTCATCATCAGCAATAGGAGGAGGAGCAGAACTGGCAGCAGCGGAGAAGGGACCAAGGACAACCGGCTTGAGCAGGGAGACGTGGAAGGAGTTGGGTATCCTCATCGTCGCCGGGAGCTGCAGCTTGTAGGAGACCTCATTTATTTTGCTGATGACTTTAAACGGCCCGATGTAGCGAGGACCCAGCTTGTATGATGGTAGCTTCAATCGGACGTATTTGGAAGCAAGCCAGACCAGATCTCCTGGAGAGAAACACGGAGGATCCAGACGCCTCTTGTCTGCGTGTCTCTTCATCCGCAGGGAAGCACGTCCAAGGGACGTCTTGACAGAGTCCCAAATTGTTGTAAAGTCACGGACTACAGCATCAGCAGCAGGGACATTCGAGGAAGAAGATACAGGTAATGGGACGGAAGGCTGAAGTCCGTAAACGACATGGAAGGGAGAGCTGGAGGAGGACTCACTGACGTGGTGGTTATGGGAGAATTCAGCCCAAGGAAGAAGCGTGGACCAGTCATCGTGATGGGTATTAACGTAGTGACGCAAGAAGGAGGTCAGGATCTGATTGACTCGTTCCACTTGGCCATTCGACTGAGGATGGTAGGCTGAAGAAAAGTCCAGAGCCACTCCCAGATGTTTGCAGAGGGCCCTCCAGAAGCGGGAGGTAAACTGAGTTCCTCTGTCGGACACAATGTGTGATAGAAAGCCATGCAACCGGAAGATTTGCTGTATGTAGGCGTCAGCGAGCTCCTGGGCAGAGGGCAGTCCAGCCATAGGGACGAAATGAGCCATTTTGGAGAACCGATCCACCACGACCCATATGACTGTGTGTCCGGCGGACAAGGGCAAGTCTGTAATAAAGTCCATTGCAATGTGTTGCCACGGAACGGAGGGAATTGGCAGAGGCAGAAGGCGACCATATGGCAGGTGTTTGGGCGTCTTGTTCCGGGCACAAGAGGAGCAGGCTGAGACAAAAGACGCGACGTCCGTGCGAAGGGATGGCCACCAGTAGTGACGTACAATTGTACTCCATGTTCTCTTCTGACCAGCATGGCCGGCTATTTTCGAGGCATGGCCCCAATGCAACACTTTTTGTCTGTCAGTCTCAGAGACATAGGTCTTCCCGGGCGGTATCTGGGCCAGGGTGACAGGGGCCATCGGAATGATTTTACTTGGGCAGATGATGGGCTGGGATGTCTCCTCCTCCTGTTCCATGGGCACGAATGACCTGGACAAGGCATCTGCTCGCACATTCTTATCCGCGGGCCGAAAATGGAGCTGAAAATCGAACCTGGCAAAGAACAAGGAACACCTGGCTTGTCGTGGGTTCAGTCGCTGAGCAGACCGCAGGTATTCCAGGTTCTTGTGGTCCGTGTAAATGATCACGGGGTACACTGCTCCCTCCAGAAGGTAGCGCCACTCCTCCAGAGCCAGTTTGACTGCTAATAGCTCTCGGTCACCGATGGTGTAGTTGCGTTCAGCCGCTGAGAAGCTCTTGGAATAGAAACCGCAAGTAACCATCTTCCCGGAGGAGGACTTCTGCATGAGCACTGCTCCGGCTCCCGAGGAGGAGGCATCCACCTCCAAGGTGAACTGTCGGTTTAACTCAGGACGGTGGAGCACAGAAGAGGAAGCAAATGCCCGCTTCAGGGAGCCAAACACGGTGTCGGCCGCAGGTGACCAGTCCTTTGGATTAGCCCCCTTCTTGGTCAAGGCGGAGAGAGGCGCAGTCAGGGCAGAGAAGTGAGGGATGAACTGACGGTAATAGTTCGCAAATCCAAGAAACCGTTGGATTGCCTTCAGTCCGGAAGGAGGGGGCCAGTTGAGAATGGAAGAGACCTTCTCTGGGTCCATCTGCAGACCGGTATCGGAGATTATGTAACCCAGGAAAGGAAGAGAAGACTGCTAGAAGACACACTTCTCGTACTTGGCGTACAGACGATTCTCTCTCAGTCTTTGTAGTACCAGCTGCACGTTCTCTCTGTGGGTCTGGAGGTCCAGAGAGAAGACCAGGATGTCATCCAGATACACCACCACACAGACATAGAGAAGGTCCCGGAACACGTCGTTCACCAATTCTTGAAAGACTGCTGGTGCGTTACACAGGCCGAAGGGCATCACACAGTATTCGTAGTGCCCATCGCGAGTACTGAATGCGGTCTTCCATTCGTCCCCAGAGTGGATGCGGACCAGGTTGTAGGCACCCCGAAGATCCAACTTGGTAAACACACGAGCTCCTCTAAGCCGATCAAACAATTCGGGGATGAGCGGCAGGGGGTATTTATTTTTTACGGTGATTTGGTTCAATCCCCGGTATTCAAAGCATGGGCGCAGGTCGCCCTCTTTCTTCTTAACGAAGAAGAAGCCTGCTCCAGCAGGAGAGGAGGATCTCCGGATGAATCCCCTTGCCAGGTTCTCAGTGATGTAGGCAGACATGGCCCTTGTTTCAGCAGGGGACAAAGGATATATCCGTCCTCGAGGTGGTGTAGTTCCCGGGAGTAGGTCGATGGCACAGTCGTAAGGACAATGTGGCGGCAGTACCTCTGACTTCTTTTTATCAAAGACGTCTGCGAAGGACCAATAGGCCGAAGGCAGTCCTGGTAGGGACTCCGGAACCGGAGGTCGTCAGATGGGCTGTATGGACTTCAGGCAGTTCTCGTGGCAAGAGGAGCCCCATCGGGTAATTTCACCAGTACGCCAGCTGACCGACGGTTCGTGTGTCCGTAACCAGGGGAGTCCCAGCAGGATTTGATGAGACATGTGTGGGAGGACGTAGAGAGTGATGTTCTCGGTGTGCAGGGCACCGATACGTAGCTCTACTGGCTGGTGATCCACAAGATGGTGTCAGAGAGGGGTCTCCCATCTACAGAGGCAATCACGAGGGGTTTGTCGAGTGGAGTAACCGGCACCTGGTACTTGTCCACCGTGGCCTGCTGGATGAAATTGCCTGCTGCCCCGGAATCGAGGTACGCCTCGGCCGTGAACCGCGTCTCTCCCGTTGTCACTTGAACGGTCCACGTAACCGGGTCTGAGAGAGTCCCAGCACCTAGGGTGGCCTCTCCTACCAACCCTAGGCTTTGGAGTTTCCTGGCCTCTCTGGACAGGAACGTAGCAGGTGTGTACCCTCTCCGCAGTAGAAGCAGAGACCCTTAGCGAGCCGTTCTGCTCGGCGTTGTTCGGACTGCCTCAGACGGTCAATCTGCATGGGTTCGTGGACAGAGACGCCAGACGATGCCGACTGAGGTACGACGGGCTTCTGCGGAGGAGAGGAATGCCGTATCGGACGTCTCTCGCGGGACACCTCTTTGGATTGTTCCTGGAATCTAAGGTCCACGCGGGTGGCTAGTGCAATTAGGGCATCCAGTGTGGAAGGAACATCGCGGCCTGCCAGCTCGTCCTTAATACGACTGGAGAGTCCTTCCCAGAAGGCGGCGGTGAGGGCTTCATTGTTCCACCCCAATTCTGAGGCCAAGGTGCGAAAGCGGATGGCATACTGCCCCACCGTCATGGTCCCCTGACGTAGCCTGAGGAGTGATGAGGCGGATGCGGCGGCACGCCCGGGTTCGTCAAAGGTGGTTCTAAACGCCTGCAGGAAGTCCTGGATGTTAGCAGTTACAGGGTCCTCCCTCTCCCGCAAGGGGTTCATCCAGGCCAGTGCCTCACCCTCCAGATGGGACATCACAAACGCCACCTTGGCTTGGTCGGAGGCAAACAGGTGCGGAAGCAGCTTAAAGTGGAGGGAGCACTGATTTAAGAATCCTCTGCAGGTCTTAGGATCTCCGGCATAGCGGGGTGGAGAGGCCAAGCGGAGTTTAGAAGCTTCCGAGGTAGCCGCCACGGGAACTGTGGCCGTGGACTGTGCTGTAGAAGCCTGAGATGCCAGGGACGTGGCAGTTGCTTGCAGCATGTTTAGGCGGGTATCCACCGAGGACATGAAGGCCAGCATGCGGGACTGGGTCTCGCGCTGTCGTCCAAGTTCCTGCTGCAAGTTGCCCAGCTGGGCCGCTAGTGCTTCAGCGGGATCCATGGCCTGTTCTTACTGTTAGGACCAGGTGGACGGGCAGGCCCAGGAGGTGGATCCACTGGGCTGAACACCTCACCGAGGGCAAGGTGCCCGGTAGCCGGAGCACTACGGGTAGCAGGACAGTCCGTTCAGAGGAGTGGAGTGAAGATGTAATACTATTGTATGTTCTGAGGATTTCGATAGCGTTAGGGCAATGACAACCAGAGACGAGTCCTTGGTACAAGATGTTTATAATATGTAACCACGGTAGGTACAGAACGGAACAAACACAGCAGAACAAACACACGAAATACTTTCCCGAAACGGAGCGAAGGGAATTCCCGGGGCCACACACCGGACTCCCCCAGGGAGACCACCAGAGCGAACCCCTATACAGGGACTGTCCGGCAATCACCCCGGAAGGCCTAAATGCGCAGCAGCCGGGACACAAGGGGCAAGTAGTAAAGTCCAGGAGTGTCCGTACGGGATGATAGTCCAGAGTGGTTACAAACCGGAAGGAAACCGGGCAGAAGTGCTGAACACAGACGGCAGACGGAGTCCAGGCACAGCTTGAAGAAACCGGGTATGGTCCAGAGTCGGTCGGTATTCTTTCAGGAGGATCCAAAGGCAATCAGGAAATAGAAGCAGCAAGGCAGGAGCACACAGCAAGCAGTATACTCAGGCACTGGACTAGGCTTAGAGGCGGCCTTTTAAGCAGCTGGACAGGAAGTAGGGCAACAGAACAGTAAACTCCATGTTAACCGAGGGCAAGCTTTTGTCAAAAGAGAACTGGAAAACCCGGAAACCTGACAGAAGAAGTCCCTGGGACCACGGAGTCTCTGAAGGTAGTCTGGGTGACGGAGCTCAGGTTCGGAGGCCGAGATGACGTCAGGCAGAATCCGGAACCAACGGAGCGAGGAGGTGGGTCACCACACGGATCCAGGGATCGGAGATGGTAGGGACTGACGGGATGGCAGACAGTCACCATTCGGGGTTCGGGAATCGTCAGGACCGGTTGGCGAGACAGCAGCGACTCTACAAGACAGATAGGTAAGTATGGCACAAGACACAAGGAGACCTGACTCCTAGCTTAGCAAACACGAAGAACTGGCCCCGCCCACTTGGAAAAGATCCCCCTATATACCCTGTACCTGATCTTTCAATATCCTGTTGTAGGACACTGGCCCTTTAAGAGAGGGTCAATGACCGCGCGCGCGCCCTAATGCGCATGCGCGAGGCCTGGGTGCCAGAAGCCAGAGCAGGGAGCGGTGCACAGGAGGCAGGAGTGCCGGGCTGGCTCAGCGTTGCCGACGGGCGCCGGGAGCGGGAACCGGGCTGCCTGGAGACCGCAGGTGATAGGGCATGGAGGCTGTGGAGCGGGGGACCGGGAAGCATGGCACGGGAGCGACGGAGCGTGACATGAGAGCGGGGAAGCGTGGCAGGGGAGCCGGTGAGCAAGGTAGGGGAGCCGGGGAGCATGGCAGGGGAGCCGGGGAGCATGGCAGAGGAGCCGGGGAGCGTGACAGGATCCATATATACTAGCATAGAGCCCAGGCTGGGGATCCATATATAATAGCATAGAGCCCAGGCTGGGGATCCATATATACTAGCATAGAGTGCAGGCTGGGGATCCATATATACTAGCATAGAGTCCAGGCTGGGGATCCATATATACTAGCATAGGGCCCAGGCTGGGGATCCATATATACTAACATAGGGCCCAGGCTGGGGATCCATATATACTAGCATAGGGCCCAGGCTGGGGATCCATATATACTAGTATAGAGTCCAGGCTGGGGATCCATATATGCTAGCATGGGACCCAGGCTGGGGATCCATATATACTAGCATAGGGCCCAGGCTGGGGATCCATATATACTAGCATAGGGCCCAGGCTGGGGATCCATATATACCAGCATAGGGCCCAGGCTGGGGATCCATATATACTAGCATAGAGTCCAGGCTGGGTATCCATATATACTAGCATAGAGTCCTGGCTGGGGATCCATATATACTAGCATAGAATCCAGGCTGGGGATCCATATATACTAGCATAGGGCCCAGGCTGGGGATGGGATCCACCCACCGAGGAGTTCACAGTCCTGGAGGCGGGAAAGGAAGGCAGTTAAGCTCGGGCAGAGCTCGAGTGAAGAGTAGAGTTCAGTTAGGGAGAGTGAAGGAGTGAAGGAGAAGGAGTAAAGTAGCAGAGGAGGAGACTGACCGTGTCCGGGTACGTGGCCCGGGCACATACAGCAAGGTTGGCAGACGGTGGTGGCCGTCTGCAGGAGTGGCCTATCGACGCGGAACCGTAGGGCCGGGGCTGGGCGGTGGCCCACCGGTACCGAACCGGGCAGCGAAGAGAAGCCAGCACAAACCGGCAGGGCCTGCGGACCCCAACCAGGCTGGGAGTCGCCGTTAAACTGGTTAAATCCGTTAGCGACGGGAACCTCCGGGGTTTCCTGGCGACCAAGACTTGATTGAAGGGAACCGTCCAAACCGAACAGGGAGATACAGCTACCGCCAGAGCTACAGCTCCCAGGGCCAGAGCCTGCGGGCAAAAGGGGCTCCCCCGGCATCTATCCAAGCTGGGCAATGGGTTACCGGTGGGAAGTCATCGGGACCGAAGACACACACCAGGTGCAGGGAAAGGCAGCCACCACCAACCATCCAGGAGTGATCACAGCAGCCGGCTGCGGGACCCGTCCATCCAGCCGTTTGTTTTACCGGAGACTCTGTATTTGTTCTTGGCTGATTGATTACCACCGTGCCCTCTGGCACCGCGCTGCCCCCGCGACCCTGCACCTCACCTACCCTGCATTCCTCCCTTCACCTTACCGGGCCCCAGGACCACCAACCCCTACCCAAGGAGGGGAAAAACATCCCAGCTGCTCCCTAACAACGCTCCTGGGATCCCCATCACCAGCAGCGGTGGTGCCCCAACCTCACCACGACCCGTGGGTGGCGTCACAAACCCCAAATTCCCAAATCAAACCAACCCCTTTCACTCACGGGCGAGGAGCGCCGCTCGAGTCCCCGGATCCCGCCCACCGCTCGAGCCACCGAGCAGCAGCAGCCGGACCCGAGCCGCAAGCGCGGTCGAGCAGCGCACCCCCCTCCCGCGACACTTGCAATGAAAAAACACAAAAGAGAATGAAACAAAATCAAATCATTGATCATTTCACACAAAACTCCAAAAATGGGCCAGACAAAAGTATTGGCACCCTTAGCCTAATACGTGGTTGCACAACCTTTAGCCAAAACAACTGCGAACAACCGCTTCCGGTAACCATCAATGCGTTTCTTACAATGCTCTCCTGGAATTTTAGACCATTCTTCTTTGGCAAACTGCTCCAGGTCCCTGAGATTTGAAGGGCGCCTTCTCGAAACTGCCATTTTTAGATCTCTCCACAGGTGTTCTATGGCAGAGGTCCCCAACCTTTTTTGCACCAGGGACCGGCTTTAAGCAAGACCAGTTTTCCATGGCCCGGTGGGACATGAGCGGAGCTTTGGTCATATGGGGGCGGGGTTATGGAGGGGTGGAGCTTAGTGCATACTTATAATATTATTATGAAAAAATTCTTTCGGTCTAATATAGCGCAATAAGGATATATGCTGATATTAGTTATTTAAACTTTATTAATTAGGCGCTCCTATTATTACAACGCGTTTCAGCGGAGTTGCTTTCATCAGGTAAAATAGGAGCAGTATCCTAGTAGTTTGATACTGCTCCTATTTTACCTGATGAAAGCAATTCCGCTGAGACGCGTTGTAATAATAGGAGCGCCTAATTAATAAAGTTTAAATAACTAATATCAGCATATATCCTTATTGCGCTATATTAGACCGAAAGAATTTTTTCATATACCCCCTCCCTATTGGGAATCGGTAATAGCTGCAAAGGACCTGCTGACATATCAAAAAATCCAGCTGGTAGCTGGAGGATTGAAGGAAAAAAAACCTGAATTCCATGGTGCCGGTGGAAATCAGTAGCCGACAACGTTACCCTAAATCTGGACTCCTGAAGCCTGGATACAGGATCTGTTCGGAGGAACTCCAGACTGATAAGCTTACACTGAAGTTGTGCGGGGGCGCACAACCAACAAAGGTGAGCAATTCTAATATTTTAAACGCTAAAAGGATTCCACGGGTGCTTCTCATAGTGCGCTTGTTTTATCTATCTATTTATATAATATAATTATGACATTTATAATGAGAATGTGATTCAACTTACTATAGGTTCAGAATGAGTGGGAGCACTGGGCTTGTTTCCCTGGATCAGTGGGAGCACTGGGCTTGTTTCCCTGGATCAGTGGGAGCACTGGACTTGTTTCCCTGGATCAGTGGGAGTGTGTCGCCCGGGGACCAGGGGTACTCAGATCCGGGCCACGGGGTCACTTCTGTGGGTATCATGGTGGCGTGACCCGGTCTGTGATCCCAGGCTCCACAGTAAAAGGGGATTTGGTAAGGGAGATTGTCCGTGACGCCAGCCAGTAATCACGACACAGTCCTTGGTAAAACACTCGGCTGGATGGACGGGTGCCCACAGACGGCTGCGGTTGTTGTTTCTCCCCTGACCCAGTTTGGTGGTGTAAGTCCTTTCTTCCACCTCCGTGCACGCTCCTCCTGCGCTCCGGCTTCCAGCTGGCTTCCCGGTTCGGTACCGGTGGGCCACCGCCCAGCCCCGGCTACCTACGGTTCCACCAACTGTCTCCCCGGCTCCCTGCAGACGGCCACTACCGTCTGCCTGACTCTCTGCTGCACGAGGCCCCTAGGCTCCAATCCTAGGCCCCAGTCTGCGTCTGCCTCTCTGCAGACCTCCTCTCTTTTCCTCTCCTAGGAGGCTAGGACTTGTCTCCTCTTGTTTCCTGCCTCAGGCCAGCTAACTCCTGGGTGGGCGTCTCCATCTCCTGACTCCGCCCACCTGGTGTGTCAGTCTGATCCCGAGGAAAGGAATCAAGTTTCACTGGGGATGTCTGCTGTGAAACTGCTGGGGGTGGGTGTGTGTGTGTGTTGTTACCTGTGGCCCCTGGCTTGTCCAGAGCGCCACAGGAGCACTGGGCTTGTTTTCCTGCAACAAGACAGTCCCATCTAGGGGTGATAGGAGACAATGAAACCCGAAGTGTGTTCCTTATGTCCAGTTTACTTCATAATCTCGTTTTTGCTGTTGTCATGGCAGAAAACCCAGTTTCACAAAGATAGGATGTTGGAAATGGAAGCAGAGTTTTCAGTGCTTTTGTGGCGATCTCAGGATATTCTGCCTTGACTTTAATCCAGAACGTTGAGAAATTTGAAGTCTCAAACATACTTTTAAGGCTACCATCATTTGCAATCTCAAGCAGTTGGTCTTCTTCAAGCATGGACAAGGTCGATTCACCTGGCTTGTTCACAAATGGGTTGCAAATCCATTCCTTCCTAGTTCGTGGGTCTTTTGTGGTCGGAAAATAGCGCTCAAACTCTTCTGAAAGCTGAGATAGGTGAACATGCACCAGTTGGGAGAATGAAGGATCAGATTCGGTCTCTTCGAAAATTCCTGCTAATGTTTGAAACATGTCAAATATCCCTGTTCTCACTCGCCGTCCCCACCTCTAGCTTGGCTTTAAAGGGAACCTGTCAGCAGAAATGTCCCCTAAAACCTAACAGATTCCCCCTCTGCAGCTCCTGGGCTGCATTCTATAAAGGTCCCTGTTATGATTGTGCCCACTTTCTGACCGAAAAAAAGTGTTTATAAAGTTGTACCTTTTTGGCTTCTGATTCTGTAAATCCGTCACGGGGGCGGGCTGCCTGATGGCCGTTATTCTGCCCCCTGGTCCTGTATGCCGCCCCCATCGCTGATTTCAATACTTCTGGACGCCGCCCACTGCTCCAGCCATCCCCGCGCATGCCCAGTGCCCATCTCTCGGGGATGAGCACTGTGCCCAGCGTCACGTGCACGCAGGGTTAAGATTATGGGCGGTGCTGTGATGTTTATTCCTAAGCAACCGCCCATAATCGCGGGACCGCGCTTTCGGTGTAGTCACTGCTCCGCGCTCTTCCCATCTATTTCCTGCCTCGGGGCAAGATGGGAAGGAGGCGAAGTGAGGTCAGCAGCAGCGCGCTTGCGCAGAAAGAAGCAGGCCGAGGGGGAAAGCGCGGTCCCGCGATTATGGGCGGTTGCTTAGGAATAAACATCACAGCACCGCCCATAATCTTAACCCTGCGTGCACGTCACCAGCGGTGACGCTGGGCACAGTGCTCATCCCCGAGAGATGGGCACTGGGCATGCGCGGGGATGGCTGGAGCAGTGGGCGGCGTCCAGAAGTATTGAAATCAGCGATGGGGGCGGCATACAGGACCAGGGGGCAGAATAACGGCCATCAGGCAGCCCGCCCCCGTGACGGATTTACAGAATCAGAAGCCAAAAAGGTACAACTTTATAAACACTTTTTTTCGGTCAGAAAGTGGGCACAATCATAACAGGGACCTTTCTAGAATGCAGCCCAGGAGCTGCAGAGGGGGAATCTGTTAGGTTTTAGGGGACATTTCTGCTGACAGGTTCCCTTTAAACGCAGCAACTTTATCTGCCAACTTAAAGGCAGTTGTCATTCTCCCCTGAAGTGACAGATTAAGTTCATTCAACAAGTTGAATATGTCACATAAGTAAGCAAGTTTTGTGACCCATTCCTTACTACTGAAATATGCTGCAAGTGGCGATTCTTTTTCTAAAAGAAATCTATAAAGCGGGTCTCATAACTCAAAAACTCTGGCCAGTGCTCTGCCTTTAGAAAGCCACCTAACTTCTGTGTGAAGGAGAAGACGTTTGTGCTCCGCGTCCATCTCCTCACAGAGCTGCTCGAGCAGACGTGAGTTAAGGGCATGTGCTTTGATGTGATTAATAACTTTAATCACATCTTGTAAAACGATATTAAGTTCAGGTGACATTTTTCGACTTGCCAGCATTTCTCTATGGATGACGCAGTGCGTAGACTCGCATTCAGACGCAACCTCTTTGACCCGGGCAGTTAAACCAGAAAGCCGTCCAGTCATGGCAGCTGCTCCGTCTGTGCATATACCGACACAAAATGACCAGTTTAGGTTTCCTGATATGTAATCATCCAAAGACTTGAAAAGTTCTGCACCTGTGGTGTTGGCTGGCAACAATAATGCACATAACATATCCTCATCCTCATGCACATCCTCCTGAAAAATATATCGCACATAAATAAGCATCATTGCCTTGTTGTCAACGTCAGTAGACTCGTCAACCTGGATTGCGTACCATGGGGTGACGCATTAATCCTCTCCAACAATTGTATCTGAATGTCTTCTGCTATTTCATTAATTCGTCTAGTGACAGTGCTCGCTGAAAGAGGAACCTGTGCCACCTTTTTAACTGCAGCCTCTCCTAATAGTTCATGGCAAATGTCTTTAGCGGCAGGTAGGATCAACTCTTCACCAATAGTAAAGGGCTTCTTAGCCTTGGCAATGCGGTTAGCCACTAATAATGATGCTCGCAGGGCAGACACATTTGTTGATGTGGTGGCCGTCAATAATTGCTCCTGTCTTTCGTGTTCGCGTTTTTTTCTTTCAAAAACTCCAACGGCTTGTCTTTTGATGCAGGGTGCTTGGTCTGTAAGTGGCGAACCAGTTTTGAAGGCTTCATGGCCTCGTTAGATAGTCGGTCGCCACATATCAGACAGAGTGGGCTTGGGGCATGTGAATTGCCAGTTGCGATGAACCCATAATTTAAGTAGGACTCATTGTATTTTCTTTTAAATGCAGCTTTCTTTTTTTTAGCAGTCATGGAGTCATCATCTGTCTCATTGGGTCTTTATTCCTTTTCAAAGAAGCTCTTCAGCGATGTTTGTTTTTTACTCATTTTACAAGGGTTTGAGGAGGAGGCGTAGTGGGCCCCTAACACAGAAAGATGGCTATTGCTTCTGGAGACGGGCACTGATGATGATAACCGCTACTGCTGCTACTGGAGACGTGCACTGATGATGATAACCACCACTATTGCTGCTACTGGACACAGCCACTGCTGCTATGAATTTTAATTGTTATTTGCTTTTTTCATTTCTTTAACCAGAAAATCTGCTGCTGGGCCGCACCACATCAGAACACAGCTACAGGAGTCATAAGGGTGAGACACCTGACATCATATGTAGCTGCTCATTGGCATCCAGAGCTCCTCCCCCTCCAACTCGCAGCTTGTCCCTACTTCTGTCTGAGCACATTCTGCGAGTAGCAGCACTGTACATTAAGGGTAAGTTCACACTGTGTGTTTTTCGTGGCGTTTTTGCGCAGTTTTCGGGTGCATTTTTGCTCAGAAAACTACATGACTTTGCTTCCCCAGCAAAGTCTATGAGTTTTCATTTTTGCTGTCTGCACACAGCATTTTGTTTCAGTTGCGTTTTTGTGGTGCCACAAAAACGGAGCATGTCAATTATTCCCGCGTTTTTCACTGCGCTTTTCATCCATTGAGTGCAATGGGATGTTGAAAGACGCAATGAGAAACGCAAATAGGTGCGTTTTGGTGCGTTTCTAAGACCAAAAATGCAGCTATAAACGCAGGAGGTGGGTAGTAAAGTGACATGTACAGGAAGAGGATTCCTTCTGTCAGTAAACACAGAAGCGTGAATCCTCTCGGTACCGTCACCGCCGCTTCCACCTCCAGTCCTGTGCATGTCTGCTGCCGTGCGGCGTCATGTACGGGCAGGAGGTGGAAGCGGCTGCGAAAACAAAAGTGAACAGTAGAAAAAAAATGTCATACTCACCTGTCTGCAGACTCCCGGTGCCATGCCCGCTCCCATCTCCTCCCGGTACCGCCGCTCCAGGTGTGTGCAGTCTCCCCGGGTATGTATGCCTGCAGGATGCAGGACCTGGCGATGGATCACCTGATGCAGTCACCTGACGCATCAGCTGATCGTAAGTCTCGGGGTGACGCTGGTGCTCGGCCGGCTTAACCTATCAGCGGATGCGTCAGGAGACTTCATCCCTGATTACCGGCAGCTCCTGCAGCGATCGGACGGAATCAGACTCCTCCAATCGCTCCAGGAGCTGCCGGTAATCAGCACATAAGTGAGCATTTTTTTTTTTTTTTGCACCGATGCATCTGCTGATTGTATAAACAGCTTTTATACAATCAGCTGATGTGTGATGTGATTCAGGCACTTGAACCTGACACATCATCTGATCGCTTTGCCTTCCAGCAAACCGATCAGATGATATTGGATCCGGATTGGACGGCGCGGGACCCTTGACCCAGGATTACTGCGGAGGGGGGTTCTTTATTTCAATAAAGATGGAGTCACTAATTGTGTTGTGTTTTATTTCTAATAAAAATATTTTTCTGTGTGTTGTGTTTTTTTATCTTTACTAGGAATTCATGGTGGCCATGCCTAATATTGGCGTGACACCATGAATTTCGGGCTTAGGGCCAGCTGATAATATACAGCTAGCCCTAACCCCATTATTACCCAGTGAGCCACCCGGCATCAGGGCAGCTGGAAGAGTTGGATACAGCGCCAGAAGATAGCGCTTCTATGAAAGCGCCATTTTCTGGGGTGGCTGCGGACTGCAATTCGCAGCGGGGGTGCCCAGAAAGCATGAGCACCCTGCACTGTGGATTCCAATCCCCAGCTGCCTAGTTGTACCTGGCTGGACACAAAAATTAGGCGAAGCTCACGTCATTTTTTTTTAATTATTTCATGAAATTCATGAAATAATTACAAAAAAGGGCTTCTCTATATTTTTGGTTCCCAGCCGGGTACAAATAGGCAGCTGGGGGTTGGGGGCAGCCCGTACCTGCCTGCTGTACCCGGCTAGCATACAAAAATATGGCGAAGCCCATGTCATTTTTTTGTTTGGGGGGGGGCAAAGAAATCCTGCATACAGTCCTGGAAGGAGGATGCTGAGCCTTGTAGTTCGACAGCTGCTGTCTGGTCTCCTGCATACACTATTGGATGGAGGATGCTGAGCCTTGTAGTTCGACAGCTGCTGTCTGCTCTCCTGCATACACTATTGGATGGAGGATGCTGAGCCTTGTAGTTTGACAGCTGCTGTCTGCTCTCCTGCATACACTATTGGATGGAGAATGCTGAGCCTTGTAGTTCAACAGCTGCTGTCTGCTCTCCTGCATACACTATTGGATGGAGGATGCTGAGCCTTGTAGGTCTGCTCCCCCTGACTCTCCCTCCAGCATA
Organism: Anomaloglossus baeobatrachus; assembly: GCF_048569485.1. Taxonomy (NCBI): domain Eukaryota; kingdom Metazoa; phylum Chordata; class Amphibia; order Anura; family Aromobatidae; genus Anomaloglossus; species Anomaloglossus baeobatrachus. The sequence goes on from NC_134363.1 coordinate 121,541,843, forward strand.
CAGTCCTGGATGGAGCATGCTGAGCCTTGTAGTTCTGCAGCTGCTGTCTGCTCTCCTGCATACAATATTGGATGGAGTATGCTGAGCCTTGTAGTTCTGCAGCTGTCTGCTCTCCTGCATACACTAGTGGAGAATGAAGAACATATTGAAGAAGGAAATGACATCAGACCTTTTTTTTTGTTCACTGATAAAAACCGCATAAAGACGCAGTGAGCAAAAACGCAGCAAAACGCACCAAATCGCGGCAAAAACGTGTGCGTTTATTGTTGCGTTTTTTTGACGCGGGTGCGTTTTTGTGCGGTTTTTGCCGCAAAAAACGCACAAAAACGCAGCGTCAAAAACACGCAGTGTGTGAACCTAGCCTAAGTCTCAGTGTACAGCACTGCTACTAGCACTGCTATATGCACCAGACAGCGCTGTATGGGGAGGATGCTGGCAAGACCTCGGTGTACAGCGCTGCTAAGTAGCAGCACTGTACATTGAGCGTCAGTGTATACAGCACTGCTGCTTAGCAGCGCTACACACTGAACAGCGGTACCGGGAGCCGCGTCAATGAGGCCAGTCTGCTGCCCCGCCCCGGCACGCCCCACATAACATGTTTTGCCGGGGGCGAGTCAGTGAGGAGAGCCTGCCGCCCCACCCCGTCAAGTACATACCATGCTTTGCTGGAGGGTCGCGTCACTAAGACCCGCCCGATGCCCCGCCCCATCCCGTGCAACAGGTACCATGCTGTGCTGTGGAGGGCTGCGTCACAAAGACCCGCCCTATGCCCCGCCCCATCCTGCATAATGTTCTCTGCCGGGAGCTGCGAGCTGTCACGGCTACGGCAGAGAACATTATCAATCCACACAGAGCGTGCTCTGACCAGGCGCAGGGCCGCAGAGCTAGCTGTCAGCGGCGCCGCGGACCGGCTGAAAACCCCCAACGGCCCGTTCCTGGTCCGCGGACCGGCGGTTGGGGACCTTTGTTCTATGGGGTTCAGGTCTGGACTCATTGCTGGCCACTTTAGTAGTCTCCAGTGCTTTTTCTCAAACCATTTTCTAGTGCTTTTTGAAGTGTGTTTTGGGTCATTGTCCTGCTGGAAGACCCATGACCTCTGAGGAAGACCCAGCTTTCTCACACTGGGCCCTACATTATGCTGCAAAATTTGTTGGTAGTCTTCAGACTTCATAATGCCATGCACATGGTCAAGCAGTCCAGTGCCAGAGGCAGCAAAGCTACCCCAAAACATCAGGGAACCTCTGCCATGTTTGACTGTAGGGACCGTGTTCTTTTCTTTGAATGCCTCTTTTTTTTCCTGTAAACTCTATGTTGATGGCTTTTCCCAAAAAGCTCTACTTTTGTCTTATCTGACCAGAGAACATTCTTCCAAAACGTTTTAGGCTTTCTCAGGTAAGTTTTGGCAAACTTCAGCCTGGCTTTTTTATGTCTCGGGGTAAGAAGTGGGGTCTTCCTGGGTATCCTACCATACAGTCCCTTTTCATTCAGACGCCGACGGATAGTACGGGTTGACACTGTTGTACCCTCGGACTGCAGGGCAGCTTGAACTTGTTTGGATGTTAGTCGAGGTTCTTTATCCACCATCCGCACAATCTTGTGTTGAAATCTCTTGTCAATTTTTCTTTTCCTTCCACATCTAGGGAGGTTAGCCACAGTGCCATGGGCTTTAAACTTCTTGATGACACTGCGCACCGTAGACACAGGAACTTTCAGGTCTTTGGAGATGGACTTGTAGCCTTGAGATTGCTCATGCTTCCTCACAATTTGGATTCTCAAGTCCTCAGACAGTTCTTTGGTCTTCTTTCTTTTCTCCATGCTCAATGTGGTGCACACAAGGACACAGGACAGAGGTTGAGTCAACTTTAATCCATGCCAACTGGCTGCAAGTGTGATTTAGTTATTGCCATCACCTGTTAGGTGCCACAGGTAAGTTACAGGTGCTGCTAATTACACAAATTAGAGAAGGATCACATGATTTTTCAAACAGTGCCAATACTTTTGTCCACCCCCTTTTTTATGTTTGGTGTGGAATTTTATCCAATTTGACTTTATGACAATTTTTTTTTTTTTTCATTGAAGACAAATTAAATGAAGATAATAATACCAAAGAATATGTGATTGCAATGATTTTCAAGAAGAAACTATTATCTGACAGAATTGCAGGGGTGCCAATACTTTTGGCCAGCACTGTACTAGCATAGAGACCAGGCTGTGGGTTCATGTATACTAGTATAGGCCCAGACTGGGGGCCCATATATACTAGCATAGGGTCCAAGCTAACATAATGTGCTAGCCAGTAACGGTTACTTTTCAAGACCAAACGGGGGAAATCACTCAATTATGAGGTAAAAATTATGGAATCATGAAAAACAAACAAACAAAAGAACACTCCAATACATCACTAGTATTTTGTTGCACCACCTCTGGTTTTTTAACAGCTTGCAGTCTCTGAGGCATGGACTTAGGCTGGAATCACACTTGCGAGCGTAAAATCGGACCGAGTCTCATGCTAGAAAGTAGCATGAGCTCTGTCCGAGTGTTGATCCGTGTGCAATGCAACTTCAATGCGATTCTGTGATTTTTCTCATTATTGTAGCTCCTGTGCAATCCGTGTGTGATCCGTATGTGATCCGTTTTTATTCTCAGCAGCTATGTCATCTGCCATTCAGGTCTGCTACATGGCTGCTGACAGCAGAAACAGACAGCCATGTAGCAGAGCTGAATAGCCGCTGACAGCAGACACAGACAGAGCCTCGCGATCAGAATGAAGTCGGATGAACTTCACCCGACTTCATTGTCATCCGCGGCTCTGTCTGTGTGTCATGGCCTGATTTTCGGTCACCAGTGAAGGTCTCACCGGTGACCGCAAATCCCCTAAGTGACTTAAGTGATCTGCGCTATCAGCGGTGCCGTCCCTGAGGTTACCCGCGGCCACAGCAGAAGTCCTCCACCTGAGATCTGTGGCCGCGGGTAACCTGAGTGATATCATCGCTGATCGCGCAGATCACTTCAGTCGCTGCGGGGAGCTCACAGAGAGCAGTCGTGGTCTGTGACCGCTCTCTATCAGCTTCTGATGTAGCAGAGCTGAAAGCGTCGTAGGACCTCTGTGGATTATGTCGGACCTGGAGGGGTATTTGGGTGTTTAATAAAGCGGTGAAAGAGGGTGTTTTTTTGTCATTTATTTCAAATAAATGTTTTTTTGGTGTATGTCTTTATTTTCTTTATCTTACAGGTTAATCATGGAACGTATCTCGGCGAGACGCCTGCCATGATTAATCTAGGACTTAGTGGCAGCTATGGGCTGCTGCCATTAACTCCTTATTACCTCGTTTGCCACTGCACCAGGGCAATTCGGGATGAGCCGAGTACAGTCCCGGGACTGTCACATCTAATGGATGCGGCAATTCCGGGCAGCTGCTGGCTGATATTGTTTTTGTGGGGGCTCCCCATAACGTGGGGCTCCCCATAACGTGGGGCTCCCCATCCAGACAATACCAGCCTCCTGCCGTATGGCTTTACCCTGGCTGGTATGAAAATTGGGGGGAACCGCACGCTGTTTTTTTTAAATTATTTATTTAATTTACTGCACGATAAAGACCCACCGGCGGCTGTGATTGGTTGAGCTGTCACTCAAAGTGGGGGGGCGTTTCTGACTGCAACCAATCATAGGCGCCGGTGGGCGGGGAAAGCAGTGAACACTAGATAGAATAATGAGCGGCCGGCTTTTTCAAAAGAGTAAAAGCCGCCAGAGCTTTGTGACAGCCGTTCAGCGCCGCGCCAGTGATCAGGGATCGGTGAGTATGAGAGAGGAGGGGAGAGGGATAGACCGACAGAGAGAGAGACCGACAGACAGAGAGACCGACTTACAGAGATAGAAATTGACCGACATCGACAGACCTCACTCCTTTCCAGTGTTTTCTGCAACATGCGATAAATGTATTTAGAAAAACGCATGTCACTACCGTGTTTCCCCGAAAGTAAGACCCTGTCTTACATTAATTTTACCCCAAAAAGTCCCACCCTGTCTTACTTTCGGGGGAGGTCTTACATTAGCCGAAAAAAAAATGACAATTTCTTTTTAACCAATAAATTAACATTTATTAACATGCTGAAGAGTCGGTCATCACCAAACAGTAGAATAAAACAAATGTAGCGTATCAAGAATATCTTGTTACTACCGTATTACCGTATGACGGTATTTCCATGTATAACATGTACACAGCCCCCCACCCCATAACAGTGCCGTATCCCACTGCACACAGCCCCATACCCCATAACAGTGCCGTATCCCACTGCACACAGCCCCATACCCCATAACAGTGCCGTATCACACTGCACACAGCCCCATACCCCATAACAGTGCCGTATCCCACTACACACAGCCCCATACCCCATAACAGTGCCGTATCCCACTGCACACAGCCCCATACCCCATAACAGTGCTGTATCCCACTGCACACAGCCCCACAACCCATAACAGTGCCGTATCCCACTGCACACAGCCCCATACCCCATAACAGTGCCGTATCCCACTACACACAGCCCCATACCCCATAACAGTGCCGTATCCCACTGCACACAGCCCCATACCCCATAACAGTGCTGTATCCCACTGCACACAGCCCCACAACCCATAACAGTGCCGTATCCCACTGCACACAGCCCCATACCCCATAACAGTGCCGTATCCCACTGCACACAGCCCCATACCCTATACAGTACATGTTTCCCTACTTGGTTTTTAAATGCTGGACGTTTTCCTCTGCGGTGCGGCTGTGGGTGCGGAAGGCCTGTGCTGCAGGGAACGCTGTGCCAATCAGCAGGGAAACAGCGGTGACGTAGGGCTGGGGCGGCCAATTACAGCCCGAGCTGCTGGGCCAATCAGCGCTCGAGCCGGGGGCCGGCGGTGACGTGGGGAGCAGGGGCGGCCAATGAGCTGTTGAGCTGGGTGGATTGCGGGGTTAACACGGCGAGTTAACCCCATGAGCGCTGGACCCGCCCAGCTGCACCTGAGGACACCTCTGGAGCCTGGGGACCCAATAGGGGACAACGGCGGCCCAAAGGTAAGGGCCTTACATTTCACAGCGGCCCCCCAACCCTGCCTTACATTCGGGGGAGGCCTTACATTGAAGGACCCCCCCGTAACCCCCACCCTGTCTTACTTTCAGGGGGGTCCTACTTTCGGGGAAACACGGTGTGTGTGCCGTCCGTGTGACATCCGTTTTTTTTCACGCACCTATAGACTTTCATTAGAGTGACTCGCGCGTAAAACTCACCAAAACGCAGCATGCTGCGATTTTTTTCTTAGTCCGATTTGGACTGAGAAAAAATAGCAGATCGGAGCTGCCTCATTGATTAACATTGGTCCGAGTGCAATGCGATATTTTCTCGCATTGCACTCGTGCGAGTTAATCGCAAGTGTGACTCCAGCCTAAATGAGTGACAAACAGTTGTCTTCATCAGTCTGGCTCCAACTTTCTCTGATTGCTGTTGCCAGATCAGCTTCCAGGTTGGAGCCTTGTCATGGACCATTTTCGTCAACTTCCACCAAAGATTTTCAATTGGATTGAGATCCGGACTATTTGCAGGCCATGTCATTGACCTGATGTGTCTTCTTTCAAGGAATGTTTTCACTGTGTTTGCTCTATGGCAGAATGCATTATCATCTTGATAAATTATTTCATCATCCCAAAACATCCTTTCAATTGATGGGATAAGAAAAGTGTCCACAATTTCAATGTAAACTTGGGCATTTATTGAAGATGTAATGACAGCCATCTCCCCAATGCCTTTACCTGACATGCAGCGCCATATCATCAATGACTGGAAATTTACATGTTCTATTCAGGCAGTCATCTTTTTATTGTTTAGCTTTTTTGTATGGAAATCCCATTTCCTTTAGGCGGTTTCTTACAGTTTGGTCACATACATAGACTCCAGTTTCCTCCCATTTGTTCCTCATTTATTTTGTTGTGCATTTCCTGTTTTGGAGACATATTGATTTAAGTTTCCTGTCTTGACGCTTTGATGTCTTTTTTTGGTCTACCAGTATGTTTGCCTTTAAGAACCTTCGCATGTTGTTTGTCTTTGATCCAGATTTTAGACACGACTGTGAACAACCAACATCTTTTGCAACATTGCGTGATGATTTACCCTCTTTTAAGAGTTTGATAATCCTCTCCTTTGTTTCAATTGACATATCTCGTGTTGGAGCCATGATTCATGTCAGTCCACTTGGTGCAACAGCTCTCCAAGGTGTGATCACTCCTTTTTAGATGCAGACTAACGAGCAGATCTCATTTGATGCAGGTATTAGTTTTGGGAATGAAAATTTTCAAGGTGATGCCATTATTTTTTCCTCATAATTGAGTGATTCCATAATTTTTCCCCCTGTTTGGTCTTGAAAAGTAACAGTTACTGGCTAGCAAATTATGTTTTCATGATTTTTTAGTGTTTGATAAAGCCAGAAAGTTGCCATTTGAAATGACTGTAGTTTTGTGCCATGTCTGTGATCTGCTTTTTTTTTTTTTTAAAGCAAAAGTAAACAACTGAATGAACATCCTCAGAGCCAGGTGAGTCCATAATGTTTGCCAGGGGTTGTAGAATTTATAAAGCTACAAGAGCCCATACATCTGACATAAACATGCACGGGGAGTGGGAATAGGGGGGGGGGAATCCAAATCTTGCATCAGAGTCCATCGGACTCTAGTTATGCCACTGGTGTGGGGGGCACTTATACAGTGCAGGGAGCCCTTATACAGTTGGGAGCTAATGTAGGGGTCATTATACAGGGCAGGAACTAATGGGCCATTACACAGTGTGGGAGACAATGTGGAGGGCTGTCATACTGTGGGGACTACTTTGGGGGGCCTCATACAGTGTGGGGAGCTACTATTGAAGTCATTGTACAATGTGGGGGCAATTAATAAGTTTTTCAGCTACAGGGTGGCCATTATACATTGTGTGGGCCATTGTTTTAGGGAGCTGTGAACCCATCACACTGTGCATAGGGGAGGTGTAAAGGTGTACTGTGTACCTGTGCAGGAACTGTACATGGGGGGACTTGGGGACATTATGAATTGTTTAAATGTACACTTAAGAACCATTATTGTTATAGGGGCACTCGGGGTATTGTGAATGTCACAAGCACACTGGAGGCATTGTTATTTTCTAGAAGCAAAATGTGGGCACTTTTCTAGAGAATGTGAGAAGTCAAATGTGTCTTTGTTGTAATCTCTGTAGACGAGTCATGGCTGGAAGAAGTTATCATGGCGGCCTGGCCAGATGGAAAAAACGGGAAAAGTGACCAACTCCATGCAAAAGAACGTCAGCTGTAAGTCACGATCTGTAACTATGCTGTAACCTCTTCTATGTGATGCAGGACTGATATCTACCACTATGTATCCGTGTCATCTGCTGAGGTTCCCGTATACCCACGATTAGTCTGCACGACCATAGTTATTATGGTTACTTGGTTAGGAGCGCACTCAGATGTTTGCGCCCCCCAGAGCCGAACCCCTATCTACACCTCTGAGTTGAAAGCAATGATGAGACGGAGTGCAGCGCTCCCTCTGATCATGGTCCCGCTGTGTGCGCTCTGACAGCTTAGGCCAGTGGTGATGTCACTACTGAGCACCACTGTGTTGAGATGTGCAGAGCACAGACCCAGCAGGGGAACGAGGAGCAGTGGTGGGGGAATGAGGAGAGGGGAGTATGTATTTATTCAGTACACGGTGGGGGCACATAACGCTATGTGGGGTGTGGATAATACTATGTGGGGGTTGTATAATACTATATGGGGCTGCATAATACTATGTGGGAGTGTATAATACTATATGGGGCTGCATAATACTATGTGGGAGTGTTTAAGACTATGTGGGATGATTAAAACTATGTGGGGGTGTATAATATTATATGGGGTTGCATAATACTATGTGGGGGTGTATAATGCTATTTGGGGCTGCATTATACTATGTCGGGGTGTATATTGTTTTGTGGGATGATTAAAACTATGTGGGGGTGTATAATATTATATGGGGTTGCATAATGCTATGTGGGGTGCATAATACAATGAGGGCAACATAATGCTATGGAATGCTGCATAATACTATGTGGGGTACATAACACTATATAGAGGAATATGGGGAGTATATTGTAGTATATGGAGGACTATGGGGTGCATTAGATAATGTCGAGGACTATGTGGGAACATTATACTATATAGAAGACTATGTGGGGCCCATTGTACTATATGGAAGGCTTTGTGGGGCCATTATAATATTTGGAGAGTTATGTGGGAGCCTTTATACTTTATCTAGCATTATATGAGGGCAATTATACTTTATGCAAGCATATATACAGTGTGAGGGTTCGTGTGGGGTCCGTCATACTGTGCGGAAGGCTATGTGGGGGCTTTTCTACTATCTGGAGGATAGGAAGACTCATACTGATTGGATGGCTGTGTGGGGTCACAGTTGGGAATTTTACTGTGTTGGGGTCACCATTCATTGCTGGGTTAGTTGAAAGGGTACAGAAGGGTCATCATACTGTGTGTATACAGAGATTTTTTGTTAAAACAAAACATATAAACACCACTAAAAAATATATAGTTAAATCAATAACTATAAAAGGGGATGTATACGTGCTGGACAAAGTAATAGACCCTCGGTACCAAACTATAACCAGAAGAAAAGAAAAAGCAAACTAATAATAAACAGAACTTATGTGAGACCACGGTGAACGCCAAACCCACCAAACACGTTCAGCGTGGTCCTACATGAGTGTTTTCATCTATTAGGTGAAGTTCGTTTGTTCGTCCTCCCTCGTCTCGATCACCCTTTCTGTGCTGTCTGTTCTGCAACTGATCTAAGGCCACATTCACACACTGAGTATTTGGTGAGTTTATTTACCTCAGTATTTGTATCCAAAACCATGAGTGTGTGATAAAAACAGAAGTGGTGCCGTGTTTCTATTATACTTTTCCTCTGATTGTTCCACTCCTAGTTTTGCCTTTCAAATACTGATTTAAAATACTCACCAAATACTGAAAGTGTGCATGTGGTAATAGTGGGACCCTGTTCTCCTGAAGCCACGTGCAATCATTGAGTATTTGGTGAGTTTTTTTACCTCAGTATTTGTAGCCAAAACCAGAAGTGGAGCAATCAGAGGAAAAGTATAATAGAAACACGGCACCACTTCTGTTTTTATCACACACTCATGGTTTTGGATACAAATACTGAGGTAAAAAAAACTCACCAAATACTCCGCGTGTGCAGGTGGGCTAAGACTCACATCTCAATAATCTGAACCTCACACCTCCTTTTCCAAGACTTCTTTCATGCTGCGGCGGTTTTCCGGAAAGCACTACCCCAGACAATCTGACTAATCTCCAGCCCCCACATTTTTAAATGTGCTTTATAAACACATCTGTTCAAATAAGCCTATCACCTCAATTTACTAAGCTATCTCTTCGCTTTCTCCATTTTCCTCAGGATCTGGTCCCTCCTATTTGTCTGTATCCACATCCACCATGCACCCAATACCACGTGGGATTCTGGCTGATCACTGATCCTGCAGCTTTTAGGAAAACCCCTTTTTATTATAATGATGTCTGGACCATACACCACAAGCATGTTTTACCTATTATATCCCCCCTATTTCCTTATAGAGTATAGCTTGTGAGCAGGGCCCTCAACCCTCCTGTAACTGTTGAACCATGTGTTACTTAATATTGTCTGTATTGTTTTGGTTTAGCGGCAGCACCCAGTGATCTTTGGTCATGTATCGCTGTGTAGCCCTAGCGAGAGGTTTTCCACCCTATCATTTGATTGTTGCTGTGTTGTGCCTATTGGCACAGTTGTACTTTGCCAATGACTGCAGAATGCAGCTCCACTGTCACAGCCATTGTTGGCTACTGCAGTACTACTCCTATTCTTTGCTGAATAGGCCGGAGCAAAAACCAGCTCATCAGCGGAGGTGCAGGGTGATGTTGATGTAGAAATACAGATGTCTCATGAACATAGAATACAGGCACAGATGAAAAGCTAAATTTTTGGATGATTTTTCATACACTCTTCTGAAAATACATCAATCAGCTTGACAGTAGTCGCACCAATGTAGACCTGGCAGAAATGGGAATTTGGCCCTTGTCTGCTACCAATCTGCACAATTTCTGCCTGGAATCCACTACAGTAGCTATCCTGTGACTCTCTGCCACTGAACAGATATATATTTCCTTCTAAATCCAGATGAAAAGTCTATCATATTTTGATATATTTTCTTCAAAATTAATTAGGTTAGAAACTGTAGAGTGGATCTGCCACCAAATTTCACAATGAAATCACTTAGACCTGATGAAACTGGTATAGCTCCTTTGATAATGTCAGAATGGATACACAATTCTAAATCTCTACCCGCTCAGTCTGCTGACCGTTCCTCACAGTCCTGCTGCTGCTGCTGAGATCTCTCATTGCTCACTATATGCTGCAGCTGTCAGTTAGGCTGGGAAGGCAGAGACTGAAGACTTAGGCCCCCGACTAATCAATACTGGTATTTTATACACCAGTCTTGAAGAAAGGTCTGCTTGAGCAAGATGTGACAAATTCGTTAGGAGGTGTGTACATCTTAATTTCGCACCTCTATCAGCTGCTGTGTGTCAGCGTAAATATAGTGTAGCTGGGAGCTAGAGTACATTTCTGTAATAATTCATCAGTTTGTCTCCATGATTGGACACGCCACTTGCCACTAGACTGATGTGAAACTGCAAAACTACACAGCTACAAGTTGAGCAAAAACTGTTCAATATTTCAAACGGTTTATGCCAGATTTCTGCCAAAAATGTGATGAATCAGGGGCTTTGACTCAAACTTTTACTCTGTACCTAAAAATGCTCATCTTAATATCTGGATTATACAGCCATTGTGATTTGAATTTTCAAAGTAAGTACACCAGACTCATCAGGTCTAAATGCCATGTAATAAGATATGGACTTTGTATTGTGAAGTCTAGTGACAGGTCCGCTTTCAAGGGAATCTGTCACCAGGTTTTTGACAGCTAATCTGAGAGCAGCATAATGTAGGGGGAGAGATCCTGGTTCCAGTGGTGTTTCACTTACTGGGCTGCTTAGTGTAGTTTTTTTTGGGGGGGGGGGAGAAATAAAAAAAATAAAATAAAATTGCTGTTTGATCAGCAGTAGATTATCATTACAGAACTACTCGACATGCTGCCAGGTAGGCCAGAATATTCATGAGCTCTGTATAACTGCTAGATGTGCAACACAGAAAGCATTGATATTATCAAAGTGACAGCAAACAGCTCAGTAAGTGACACATTGCTGGAATCAGGGTCTCTGTCTCTACATTATGCTGCTCTCAGATGGGGAAGGGGGGGGGGGGGGTCGAAAACCCGGTGATAGATTCCCTTTCATTATAATTGTGTAACAGGAGCTATGTAATCATCATCAGTTACTGTGATCATTGTTTCTGTCATCCCATATGTAAATTCAGTAGTACAATCTATGCAATTGTATTATGCAGATCTGGGGAGTAAGATGGTAACTAGTGACAGATTCCCTTTAATTGCACTGATGTCAATGGAGTAGCATCTCCTGTAGCTGGACCACTGCAGTGTAAAGGATGACCAGGGGGTCCGGACATGTACTGGTGCATTACAAGGGTGCATTATAGGGGTGCTACCACCTTCATCTGTGTAATTTTCTGAAGTACTAAAATGAGAAATTACCATGATGAATCATCCAACACAATACCCCTCCAATAGCATGACAAGAAGCAAAAGCCCCAAAAGGAACCGCATCCAACCCCCTCTCGATCTCCCAGCACCTGCCGCACACCACTATAAAGGCTCCCATGGTTCCTCTCGGGCACCACTGACACCTGATCCCAACATGAATCACAGGACGTCAATCGGATCAGGTTTACATTTTATTTATTTTTTGTCTTTTTGTTTTATTATTTAAAACCATACACATCAATAAGTGGACTCCAAGAGCCCCTTTATCAAAACCTGACGTACCCATTACTGTACAGTAATCCAAGTTTTGAGAATGAGACTCTTAACTGAAGAAGGGCACCCTCTGCCCCCCCGGGCACGCTGACGTACAGATCAGGGCGCAGGCATGGCTGTTCACAAAGAAGGTGGGAGAGGGGCACCATTATGTTGGCCTTAAAACCTGTTTTAATTGATAGGGTCCTTATTTAACCCTGATGAGTACAGAGCCCATCGCCACCCAAGGACCACCAAAAAGCTTCCTCGCATTGAAGGTGGAAATACCAGTCAGCTTTTTAGATCCGGTCCACAACGGAGTTTTTTTTATACCCCCCTTGCTCGTCTATTCAACCCATCTGAAGCCATTCATTAATAAATACGTGCACTTAAAAAGCCTTGATCCCGCACAGAGGAAGGGAGGAGGGAGGGGCAGGTGAGGACTGTTATATGGACTAAAACAAAACGGAGGGTGGTGGGAGGACAGCGTCTTGTGCTCACTGTCCCCCACTATTAAATCAACAGACACGACTCAGCTGAGCTTGTGGAAGTACATGCTGTTTGACCCCAGAAAAAAAAAAAAAAGGCCTCGAGTAAACAGTGTTGGGGTCCATATGCGATTTGTGGTATGTAATCCCCCCAGACAATGGAGAAGAACGTCAGCGCCTCTCCAAATAGCAATCGTCAGCACCTCGAATTACGAGGCTGTCCATACAATGGATGCTACAAAGAAAATAAAAATCATCTTGGGCTCAATTCCATCATTTTTTTAAGAAATTGATCAGATCAGAAATCAGTTAATAAAAAAAAAATATTGTAAGGCCACCAAAAAAATGATGAAATGACTCGTGGTGGGTCAAACTAGGAAATAAGGAAGTCTCCCAACATTAGAATTAGGTTTGATGGCAAAAATCATGGGACAAGAAAGGGACAATTATCAACCTAAGGAAATCCCAGCTGCTCCATTATAGAGGGAAGTAAGAGCACGGTGAGGTATGGCAGAGCCGGGCGGCGGCACAATAAGTACTATGTTATGTGTGCACACAAGCGCTCCCTCCCAGAGGCAACAGGGGCAGCAGCAGGCCGGGAGGCGCAGGACCTTGCATAGCTCTTTCCACATCGGGAGCTCAGCTTGGATCATTTTTATTTTTTATTTTGTAGTAGTGGAGGAGGGGTGCCGAATGTAAATGGAGTGACTCTTGATAAATGAGCGATGAGAGGAAACATGGCAAAGGATGAGGGGGTAGAAACAGGTGGGTCAGATGGATGGCGGGTATCGCACTCAGAAGCTGCGGAGTTCTATTTCAGGCAGCGTTCAAAGTAGGTGGATCCTATGTAGCCCCCCCGCATGGACCGCTGCACGTTCTGTTCAAACAGGCGTCTGTTATTCTGAAGAACTTCAGCAGCTTCTTTATTTAATGGGTCTTCGGGGTTTGGCTCCTACAAGGTAAAAGCAGAATCAATGATGGTCATGGCTGCAGTGACACCTACAGGCAGAAAACCGCATTACACAGTCCACGCTACAAAAAAAAAACAAACAAACCCCCCCCTTCAATACACACATTAATTCTGTACTTACCAAGAAAAGATACTGCAGGCCATATATTATAGAGTTTATTGTGAGTACAGGCTTCCAGTCCTCCCTGTGTGAGCACAAACACAAAAATAAAGGGTTGAAGGAGTTAGTCCAACATTGTTAAAGGGAATCAGGTGATTTTCTAGTACTATGCTAATGCTATCCATCTTTAAAGGGAGGCTGTCACTTGATTTTTCCCTTTTGAGCTGCGGCCACCACCAGTGAACTGTTATATACAGCATTCTAGAATATTGTATATACAAGCCCAGGTCACTCTGTATAATGTACAAAACACCCTTATAATACTCACTTAATGGGCAGTCCGGTTTGATGGGTGTTGCTGCTCTCGGTCCAGCACCTCCTCCATCTTGTGCAATCACCGTCCTCGTTCCCAGCCCTGTGTCCATGACTCGCCCTGCGTCATCCACACAGGCAGGCATCGCGCTCCTGCTCAGGCACACTTTGATCTGCCTTGCTGGGGTAGAACAAAGTGCTGTAATGCGCAGGCACAAGAAAGGGTCAAAGACCACCTGCCCACTGCAGTACTGTGATCTGCCCTCAGCCGGGCAGATCGATATGAGCATGCGCAGGAGAACAATAAAGGCCTCTCTGAATGACGCAAGACTAGTCATGGACACGGTCTGGGCAAGAGGACGCGACGATTGTACAACATGGAGGAGGCGCCGGACCGAGAGCAGTGACACCCATCAGACCTGACTGAAACCTAGGTGAGTATTATAAAGGTGTTTTTTATGTTATACAGAGCTGCCTGGGCTCTTATATACAGTATTCTAGAATGCTGTATATAAGGGCTCACTGGTGGTGGCCGCAGCTTATAAGGGAAAAACCCAATCACAGGCTTCCTTTAATTAGGGCTTAAGGAAACCTTTCAGGATCAATAAGTTTTATAGCTCTATCTTATCCTGTTATCCTGCTGTAAGCTCTGTAGAATTCAGAGTCTTGTGCACACTAGCCAAATGTATGTAAATACAATTTACACATGCTCTATTCCCTTCCCAGTGCATTCACAATCACTACTGAGAACTATGAGGGAGCAGCAGTGCAAATTCTGTTCACATTTACTATCACTAAAGCCAGCACTGAGAGGTGGGAGGGGGACGGGCCGAAACGGAGGGGGGCGGGCCGGCGCCGAGGAGGGGCGGGAGGGATTTATCTCCCTCTCTCCTCCATAGCCAGCTATTGCCATTCTCACCCAGTACACCAATATAATGCGAGTGCAGTGCGATTTTTCTCTCGCCCCATAGACTTGAATGGGTGCGAGAGAAAGAGTCTCGCATTGCAGTTGCAGCATGCTGTGATTGTTTTCTCGGTCCGATTAGAGCTGAGAAAATAAATCGCTCATGTGCGCTGACACACAGGCTAATATTGGTCCAAGTGGAATGCAATGTTTTATCGCACTCCACTCACTCCGATTTTCATGCAGTTATGTCTCAAGCCTTACTGTTTCTGAAAGGCCTCCTTAAGTCCTATTTAAAGATACATAGTTACATAGGTTGAAAAAAGTCCATCTAGTTCAACCTTCCTCCACCAGTTCTACATTTTGTCCCCAAGTCACTTATAACCCAATGTTGTGTACTGAGGAAATCATCCAGCCCTTTTTTAAAAGCTGTTATAGTATCTGCCATTACTACCTCTTGTGGTCGGCATTCCACAGTCTGACTGCTCTAACTGTAAAGAACCCTTTACTATTTAGGTGTCGGAATCGCTTTTCTTCCACTCGCAGTGAGTGCCCCCTGGTCCTTAGTACTGTCTTTGGAAGAAATAAGTCATGTGCCAGTCCTTTATATTGACCACACATGTATTTATACATATAAATGAGATCTCCTCTGAGACGTCTTTTTTCTAAGCTAAACATATCTAACTTTTCCAACCTGTCATCATATGGGAGGCCTCCATTCCCTGTAATAGTCTAGTTGCCCGCCTTTGAACTAACTTCTGAATGTCCTTTTAAAATGTGGAGCCCAAAACTGGATCCCATATTCCAGATGTGGCCTTACAAGTGATTTATAGAGGGGTAACAATACGTTGGGATCACGGGATCTAATCTCTCTTTTTATACACCCCAGAATCTTGTTTGCTTTAGCAGCTGCTGCTTGACATTGAGTGCTGCTGCTCAGCTTATTTGTAATGAGAATACCCAAGTCCTTCTCCTGTTCTGTAGTCCCGAGTTTACTTCCATTTAATGTATACGCAGTTATAGGATTACTCCGTCCTAGGTGCATTACTTTACATTTATCAACATTATATCTCATTTGCCAAGTATCTGCCCATTCTGACATCTTATCCAGATCTTTTTGTAATATTGTACTATCAAGATCAGTTTTTAATATCCTACATAGTTTGGTGTCATCAGCAAAGACTGACACGTTACTATCATTCCCATCCACAAGGTCATTAATAAAGAGATTAAAAAGAATTGGTCCTAGCACAGATCCCTGCGGCACCCCACTGCTGACTCTAGCCCATTTAGAGAAGGTACCATTTATGACTACACTTTGTTTCCTATCTTTTAGCCAATTCCTTACCCAGTTGCATATAGTTTCCCCTAGTCCTTGCTTCTGGAGCTTCAGTATAAAGCTATTATGTGGTACAGTATCAAATGCCTTTGCAAAATCCCATGAGCTGCATTACCAATATCCAGATTTGCACTTACCTCCTCATAGAACATGTTGGTTAGACACGACTAAAATTAGTATTGTACTACAAAATCACCTGACAGATTCCCTTTAAATAGTTAAAATGCAAAGTGCTTGGAAAAACTTTGCAATTTATTTGCTATTACAAATCCTCTCTGTGGGGATGTTACATTTTTTGTACTGCTTGGTACCTATGCTACTGGTCATTGCAGGTTACCATAGGTGGACAGTCTCCTATACTAGGGGCATGTGCTGTTGTGAGGCTGGCCGGGGTTAGTTCCCCTGCACTCCTCCATTGCTGCCTCCGCTTGTAGTATAGTAGAGTGCACAGACTGGAGCAGTGGCTCAGTCATACCGTTGTTGCTCTGAGCTGTCACTTGTCTCCAAAAGATCAATGTTGAGAATGACCGTTTAGAGGGAATTTGTCACCAGGATTGTGCTCCCCCATCTGAGAGCAGCTTGATGTAGAGACAGAGATCCTTATTCCAGCGAAATGTCACTTACTGAACTGTTTGCTGCAGCTTTGATAAAATTATTGCTTTTCTGCTTCAGATCTGCTAGATGTCTGAATGCGGAACTCTGTATATCTCCACCCACACCACCGATTGGAAGCTTTCTGACTACACTGTGCATAGGCAGGAAGCTGCCATTCAGGGTACAGGGCAAGGTTACATAGAGCTCATGAATATGCAGGACTACATACAGCAGGTTTACTCGTCCTCGAGTGATGATCTACTACTGACAAAATTGTGATTTTAATCACAACTACATCAAGCAGCCAAGTAAGTGACATTGCTGGAATCAGGATCTCTGCCCCAACATTATATTATATTGCTCTCAGATTAAGTGGCAAAAAACTGGTGACCGATTCACCCTTAATGGGAACCTGTCAAGTGATTGATGCCATCCTAACTGTGAGCAGCATGAATTGCAGCCAGGAATATCATTTTCTGAATTGTTCCGGCGTTTGAGAAAATATGATGTAAAGATCTGGTTGTGTTCCATACCTTAGAATATTTAGGCAGACGTTACCCTCTAGGTCTATGTTTGGATGATATACCATTGTCTCACACTTCACTTTTGGCGGATCGTGAGGGTAGCCCTGTCCAACCTGCAGAAGAACAAGTAACACAACAGTTAAATGCAATGACCGATCGACCGCACATATAACACCACTGTGTTCTGTCACCGCATACAATCGCAAGCAAAAATTTATAACATGACAGGTTCCCTTTAACACCTGTATAGAGCCAAACAGGCAGCGTGCAGTCATTAGGAAACATCTTCAAAGAGAGTAAAAGAAAATCAGATGTCGTGCGCCCATGTAGTCAATCCAGACACACAATCCCACAAAGCCCAAAGAAAGGTGGAGCGTGTCTGACCACCAACCGCCACCAGAAAACCGTCAAGTGCACCGGGGCAACACCCAAAGTCTATCAAACAGTATGCGGTCTAAAGGGTTAAAATTAAATGGTCTTAGTAGTAAAATAAATAAGGAGCATACAGAAGCTTCCACCGCCTGTCGATGTGGCTGGGAGTTTAGGAGTTGTGGATCTTGCTGGAATGAGGAAGTAGGTAAATAGTGGTAGAGGGTACGGAGGTGCCGACCATCTTATATTACCTGCGGCGTCACTTGCTGCAAGTCCGCACCGTCCGGGCACTTCCATACACTGTACTGTCAGCCCTGGGGTATTTTTGGTTTCAAGACATGTGTATTTAGAATTTTTCTGGTGGCTATTTGTGGTCTTTGGGTTTTAGTATTTGGTGTCTACTACTAGCATGTTATTGTCAATCCATACGGTCATAATTTTCGACAAGTGGCCGTAGGAATTCAAGAAGCACATATAGGCTGAGCCACAGATTGGTGACCTCTGCCAGAGACACTGTCAGCCAACAGCATTAAATCATCAGAATCTGGAGACACAAATACAGCATGTATGTTCCTGTTCTTGAAAGAAGATTTAGACATCTTCAGATAACTTACCTTAAAACTGAAGACAAATTTTCCGCCTTTGTAGAAGCCCTAAAGAAAGAAATGGAGCGATGACAATTAGCTGCAGAATACTCATCACATTTACAACCATCGTATATGGCAAGCTAAGGCTCTCCGGGAAAAATAAGATCAATATCTCATAGGCTTCAGCTTTAATCGTCACAGACCTGTATCTGAAACATTACCAAAGCTTTACTGGAGCCGTCTGGCATTGGCTGACCAACCTACAAGCAGCTTATATGGCACCCTGACAAAATATTAATAGCATGTAGTAAGATGTATTCAGAAAATAGAACCATTTAAATTAATTGTTGTTTATTTAGGAGGATGATATATACAGGAAAGTATCAGCCCCACATCTGAAAGGGGTTGTCCACTACTTTTACATTGATGACCCATCCTTAGGATAGGTCATCAATGTCTGATCGACCGAAATCAGACACCCCACATACCCGCCAATCAGCTGTTCTTGGTGCCGCCGCTGACAGCATGTGGCTGGGAATGCTCAGTTTTAAGCTGTCCCGTCAACCGAGAGCGGTCGCAGCAGGTACTGCACATCTAGGGGTGGTGGCTCAGTGGTTAGCACTACAGTCTTGCAGCGCTGGGGTCCTGGGTTCAAATACCACCAAGGACAACATCTGCAAGGTGTTTGGAGTGTGGGAGGAAATCCACGGGAACATACAAAGACATATTGATAGGGACTCTAGATTGTGAACCCCAATGGGGACAGTGTTGTCAATGTATGTAAAGCGCTGTGCAATTAATATTATTATTATATCTCCCTCCTATTGATTTGAATAGAAGGCAGTTGTACAGTGCCCAGCCGGGGGTGCCGGGTGTTGGACCCCGGCCGATCAGACATTGATGACCTATTGTAACGATAGGTCATCAATGTTTAAGTAGTGGACAACCCCTTTAATTGAATTCAGGTTTCTGAAGCAGTCCTATTGCCCCTGGTAGATAACATCAGGCCCCCTCGCCTCCTGATCCCCGCTATGCCCTCTACCTTTACTAACATGTGACAGTATGGATGGTGGTAAAGCACTCACAGATACCAGTGCAGTCCTGTAATAGGAGCCACCGGTGTAACATGTCAGATCATGACATTTCTTCCTTCCTGAATCTTCCCCATCACCTGTGAGTGATATTTTTGAGAAGTGGAAGGAACCACAGCAACTCAGCCACGAAGTGGAGACCACGTAATGTGACAAAGCGGGGTCACCAAGTGCTGAGGAGCAGAGGACAGAAAAGTCACTAACACCCTGCCGACTCCAAAATTGCAGAGTCCAAACCTCTGTGGGTATTAACATCAGCACAAACTGCGCCCGGAGCTTCATGGGATAGGTTTCCACAGCCGGGCAGCTGCATACAGCCTTACATCACCAAGCACAATGTATCTGCTCTTCTGGATGATTGGACAAATTCCAACAATCACTATAAAATGTTGTAGAAAACCTTCCCAGAAGAGCAGGGGCTGTTATAGCTGCAAAAGGGAGTAAGAAGGAGGTGGGGAGGGGAAATCCATAGTGAGGTCTATGGATGCATAATGGTATGTTAGAAAAGCTGAGGTAGGTGTGATGTGAAGGAACATACATTATATATATATATATATATATATATATATATATATATATATATATATATATATATATATTTATCATATATACACACACACACACACACACACTGTGTCCAATACCACCTATAGCGCCGCCTGGGGGAACACAACGGAGTTAGCATTTTTATCTCGAAAGCGGAGCGATAGAGAGAAAAAAGTGAATTACAAAGTTGTAGGGCATCATCAATTCAATATGAATCGACACCTTGCATACAGAAATGCTATGATTAGAACGTGTAAAACTCACAAGGCTGCGGACGTGAAGCGATACTTCATGGAGACCTTCCTACATGTCATTGGGTATGGTGGCTGCAGGGAGTGGCCTCCACACTCACCTGACCTGACCCTATTGGACTTCTTTCTGTGAGGTCACATCAAACAGCAGGTGAATGCGACTCCTCCACCAACATTGCAGGACCTACGACGACGTATCACAGATGCTTGTGCAAACGTGTCACCTACCATATTGCACAATGTGCAGCAAGATACAGTATGCTGTCCAGACTCCAGATGTGCATTGCAGCTGACGGGGGCCACTTTGAGCATCAAAGTTAAATGAGCGCCATATGCGTGACCAGCATTCAATGTTTTGGGGGCATCATGGGATTCATATCATAGCATTTCTGTATGCAAGGTGTCGATTCGTATTGAATTGATGATGCCCTACAATTTCAAAATTCACTTTTTTTCTCTATCTCGTTCTGTTTTCAAGATAAAAATGCTAACTCCGTAGTTTTCCACCAGGTGGCGCTATAGGTGGTTTCATTGCGTAGCGCATGGCTACTTTACTATACCTAGACACCACTTCTATGCCTATAGCTGCCGCCGTTCTCAAGTTAATGGCGGTGGACAAACTGTATATATTATATATATATATAGTGGACTCGTCCATGAGACGTGATAAACCTGCACCATGGCTGTGTCTCCAGGCACAATGCGCTTACATCCGACCTACTATTGTAAATATTAGGTAAAAAATGAAACCTTTCCATCGGTGCCTACTGAAAAGTGTCTCCTGTGATTCAATGTTCAGCGTCTGGTGCCCAAGATAAGACCCAGTGAAAAGTTACATGGACGCTTTTTATTAATGCACTTATTCATCTTTCCCTCGCCAGTTAACAGATTGCTGATCCAGAAAATTATAAAGAAAAACCTTCTATGTATTCCATAGCAGCAGCCGGCCTTCTTATCACAAGCGCAGGCTGCTCTATAACCACCTAGAATCTGGCTGCTGCTGCAGAGCGGACGAAGAGCACAGCGCCCCCAGCTGGGAGCAACAGCCATTACATGGGAGCACAGAGTGCTGCTGGGCTGTATGCGACCTTCTGCATACTGAGTGCTCAGGCCATACTCACACATCCATCTCGGTCTGATACACATATGAAGCCATCAGGTTCTGGTCAGGAGATCCACAGCACCCTGACAGCAACCGGCCCCCGGCCCATTCACCTGTAGTACCTGAGCAGGCCACTGAATCATAGGTGCGCTGTTTCTGCTAGCCACAACTTTGTTTTGTTTTGTTTTTTAAACTGACTCCTTTAAGAACCCGATTAACCCTCTAGGGACCAGGAATCCTCCCCCCCATCCCTTTAAGGAGAATTTTTATTTTTCCAAAAATAAAAAAGGGAAAAAAAAAAAAGCAATGCCACTTAAGTTTTTATTTATTTTATACGAATCATCATAAATGAATATATAAATTTACTAGAGAGGTGGATAGAGTCAATGGCAGATATGTATACGTTACACTTCATTGGTTTTAACTGGAAAAAATTTAAAAAAATTAAAAATGCAAATTTGTGCTTTTATTTGATGCAGCATAAAATCATGTCCACCAGTTTTCTGTGGATAACCATCAGTGACAAACCACATTGGAATGGGGAAAATCAAGTGAACTGAGCATCGCACATACGAGGCACACTGATCAGCCGGCCAGAGGAGGGAAGCGGAGCCATCAGGGATCATCTGCAGAGGGGGGGGGGGGGGGGGGGGGGGGATTTCTTCCTTTTTTTAACACAGTGGGGGGAAAGCATAATGTGGGTGCTAAAAAGGACAAGCAATAGTAATGAATTGGGGGGGAGCAGCAGGTGGGAGCAAAGACGTGGGGATCGCCGGCTGAGCAGACAGATGGAATGGGGAAGGCGCAGAGGAATGTGGGGGGATGGGAAAGACAACATGAAATTGTAATAAATTGAGAAAGTTGGGCACAATACAGGGACTTGTAATGAATTGGGAGAATAGACACAGAGGCCAATTGATTTATATTTTTCTTGGCTGGGGAAAATTGACCAATTATAGCTTAAGGTGTTATCCAGGACTTTTGTTTTTTTTTTTTTTGTTTGGGGCAGGGAGTTGCCAACTACCTGCCCGATCTGCACAGGGACCATCTATGTCGGCTCAGCCGGTGATTCCCTGCTTCATTTCACATCTTGTCAACAGAGCAGCTCTCTCTCTCTTCCGCTCTCCTCTATCAATGAGTTATCACTGCTGAAGTAATGGTGATTGATAGCCAGCTCCTTGCAGTTAGGCAGCAGAGAGCCAGCTGTCAATCAGCTTGTCAGCGTAGACCACCCATAAACAGAGGAGAGCGGAAGAGAGAGAGCTGCTCTGTCAACCAGATGTCAGTGGAAGCTGCAGAATCCCCGGCAGTAGTGGTCAGAGAATGCTCTGATCCGGCAGAGGTCTGTGCCAGGCAGTTACTTAACTACCTGCCTATTAATTTGTAGCCCCATAAGCAATAATAAAATAATAATATTCACAGATAATGCCACAGTGCTGGCTTATCAATTTATGATAGTTATATACTAGTGGTGTAGTGCATATCTGCATGTAGGGGTGCAGCATTGGGTACTTTGTGTCTGTTGCAGCCAAAGTGGTCATGTAGGCCCAGCCTAAATTTAACAACTCTGCACATGCCCTAACACTATTCTAAGAGGCCCCGAATTTCATCATAGTAGAAGACCCTTTCTATAGATGATCTGCTCAGAAGTTATCCTGCTCACATGGAGTAATGTTCCTGCAGAACGGTTTTATCACCCAGTGGACTTGATAGAACAATGAATTGCTAGTTATGAAAGCAAAAGCAGGTATAACGCACTACTAGACGGGTGTCTCCAATAGGGTGGACACTCAGTTTATGTATATACTTGTACATTACTGTGTCCTAGTAGTAATAGGCTGCTGTTCCGGCACCTACAGGAAGTACACACTAACAGGGACTAAGGTCAGGCAGTCCTGGGGCTCCATGTCACCACATCAAGATACTTACCTCATCGGGACAGATGACTAGCTTGAAATTAAGAAGGTCGTCGTGGTCTGAGAATTCTATTTCACACGTCTTCGGCAAATTTAGTTCATTAATATCTGAAATACAAAACAGCAACCTTGTGAATGCAAGGACGACATAGTGCTCTAGAGAAGAAGCAACTGGATGACCATCATACTTGTCAGGCTACAGTTGTGACCAAAGTTATGAGACTGACACACAGTTTGATTTTCCAATCGTATTTACCGTATTTTTCGGACTATAAGACGCACTTTTTTGCCACCAAATGTTGGGGGAAAGTGGGGGGGTGCGTCTTATAGTCTGAATATAGGGCTGTGGCCGGGAATGAGGGTGCTGCGGTGGAGCGGGTCATCGGCGGCATGAGCAGGCTGTAGCAGCGCCTGCCGTGACCATGTGGACCCGCTCATTACATATGCACGCCCATCATCCCGCCCATCATCTCAGCACTGAGGCTGGAGCTGACAGGTGGGCGGGGTGATGGGCGGGGGGTGCGCGCACAGTAAACAGTTATCATGTTAGTCTATATTCACTGCTCCCCGTGCATCATCATCAGCGCGGGGGGCAGTGAATAAGTATGGCATACTCACCGTCCCCTGCAGCTTCGCAATGTTTTCCTGTCTGCCGGGTCAGCTGATCTGTGTAGAGAGCGGTGAGCACAGCGATGAAGTCATCCCTGTGCGCGCTGCTAGTCACGCAGGTCAGCTGACCGCAGACAGGAGGATGAGCGATGCTGCAGGGAAGTGAATGGTGATGGCTCCACACAGATCAGCGGCGCTGCTGCCGCCACAGACAGGGGGAGGAGCAATGCTACATGGAGCGAGGAAAGGCGAGTATAAATGTTTATTTTTTTTGTGTGATACAGGATACAGGCAATATAGCAGGATGAGGGTATATAGCAGGATGGGGCCATATAGCAGGATGGGTGGGGGAATATAGCAGAATGGGGCCATATAGCAGGATGGATGGGGGTATATAGCAGGATGGATGGGGGTATATAGCAGGATGGATGGGGGTATATAGCAGGATGGATGGGGGTATATAGCAGGATAACGGCATATAGCAGGATGGCGGTATATAGCAGGATAGCGGTATATAGCAGGATAGCGGTATATAGCAGGATGGCGGTATATAGCAGGATGGCGGTATATAGCAGGATGGCGGTATATAGCAGGATGGCGGTATATAGCAGGATGGCGGTATATAGCAGGATGGCGGTATATAGCAGGATGGCGGTATATAGCAGGATGGCGGTATATAGCAGGATGGCGGTATATAGCAGGATGGGGCCATATAGCAGGATGGGGCCATATAGCAGGATGGGGCCATATAGCAGGATGGGGCCATATAGCAGGATGGGGCCATATAGCAGGATGGGGCCATATAGCAGGATGGGGCCATATAGCAGGATGGGGCCATATAGCAGGATGGGGCCATATAGCAGGATGGGGCCATATAGCAGGATGGGGCCATATAGCAGGATGGGGCCATATAGCAGGATGGGGCCATATAGCAGGATGGGGCCATATAGCAGGATGGAAGCATATAGCAGGATGGAGTACATATACAAGGCAGGAAGATCATTACCAAGATGGGGTACCTTAGTAGATAATTTGGGGACATTACCCCTTAAACAGTGTCAGCAGCAGATCCTCGCCCCATAACAGTGTGTCATGATCACAATTTTTGCTTAAAATCTTATTTTCATATATTCCTCCTCTAAAACCAGGGTGCGTCTTATAGTCCGAAAAATACGGTAGATCTTTTACTCAGATATGTCTATGATTACTGAAGTACAATTATAAACACTTCATAAGTTTTTACACTTATTTACAAATATATGAAGTTTATGTAAAGACTGAATATTTAGTGTTGTCCCTTATTACACAGGACTTCTGGCCTTCTCCCCAGCAGCTGGTTATTGGCTTCTGGGACAGATCCTGACTGATGACCGCACATTCTGGTCTCATCAGTACTTGGAGTTTATCACAATTTCTGGGTATATATTTCTCCTCCCGCTTTTTGAGGAATGACCACGTTCTCAATGGAACGGAGATCTGGGAAGATTTCTGGCCATGGACTTTTGTGCTGAATTCATGAATTGCGTGCGCCATTTTGAAGAATTTGATGCAAAAAACATCAGCAAATAAGATAGGACCCAAAAAGAAAAAAAAAATGACACTAATAAATCGCAAAGTATGAATCAGGCCCTACGTGCTTAGTTTATACCGTTTGGCCCAGCGCGATCCTCAAACGTTTAGAGGACACAGAAATTTTCACTCATCTTTTCCTCCCATTTTTCAAAAAACAACCTTTTTAGTTTTAGGTCTACATAAATGGTTTTTGCAGGATGAGCTGTCTTTTTGAACAACACCATTTATTATATCATATAATGCTCTGAAAAATGTGAAAAAAAAATCTTACCACAGTGAAAGTAAAAAAAAAAACAAACAAAAACATTGAACCATTGTTGTTTGGGTTTTCTTTTCACATCGTTCATTGGGTTGGTGATCTGATATTTATTAAGTGGTTAAATAGATTTAGAAGTAGATAAAAAAAAAAAAAAATTTACATTCAACCCATAACATTTTTTGCCAATGTCACTGTGTGAAGGCTTGTTTTTCTGCATACTGAGCGTAAATTTTTCTTGATACCATTTTCACGTGACATTTTGATCGCTTTTTATTGTATTTTTTTGTGTGGCAAATGAAAGACAGCATTTCGGGCGTCTTTTTCTATACTAAGAGTTCAATTTAAATAATTTTCCATTGATAGATAAAACTTTTATGGACATGACAATACCAAAACACGTTTATTTCTTCAAGCAGGCCATGTAAAGAGCAAAAGAGCACTGTCAGTGATTGACAGCAGAATCTAAATAGTTAACAGCAGCAATCAGCTCTTGCTGAGCTGTAGTAACTAGAGTGTAATCATTCCACCATTGAGCTGTAACTAAATGAATAAAGACATTACATATACACATACATAATTTATATATATATATATATATATATATATATATATATATATATATATATATATATATATATATATATATATATATATATATATATATATATATATATATATATATATATATATATATATATACATACACACACACACACAATGCAAAAATAGGAGCGGAACTTAACCTGTTGTGGTGCAAAATCCTTCTAATCAGTCTCACCTGATTCCAATGGACAGCAAAAAATGTGAAGGCAGCACACAGCTTCAACTTGAATGAAAAAGCATATATACATATATATATATATATATATATATATATATATTGATATATATATATATATATATATATATAATGTGTGTATATACACACACACCGTATTTTTCGGATTATAAGACGCACTTTTCCTCCAAAAAATTTGGGAGGAAAGTGAGGGGTGCATCTTATAATCTGAATGTAGCTTACCGGGGTGGTGGAGAGGAGTCGCAAGGGGCTGGGGAATGCTGCCACGGCTGTGCAGTGTCAGCAGCTGCTGTGCAGGGTCTCCAGCTGCTGCAACGGCTGTGGCAGCTGGTGCTGCTGTGCGGGGTCTCCGGCGGCTTTACTGGCGCTGCAGGTTGGGCAGTGAGGACTTCAAATAATGCCGCCCGAAGTTGGTGCGTGGCAGTTGGAGTTCTTGGCTCAAGCTGTCATCTGCGCAGGCACCGCCTTCAGCCCATTGATCTCCCTCCAGTGGGCTTCAGGAAAATGGTGCCTGCGCAGATGAGATCTCAGCTTGCCATTGAGCCTAGAGCTCAATTTGCGCTGACTCCGGGCGCCATTTCTTTGAAGCCCTCACCATCCGCAGGTATAGCAGCCGCCATTGCCCGAGCCCCAGCACGACAGCACCAGCCTCCGCCACAGCTCGAGCCCCAGTCTCTGCCGCAGCCCCAGCACAACTACTGCCCCCTCAGGTAAGACACCACCAGATTACAAGACAGACCGCATTTTTTTTCCCACCTTTTCTAGCTCTGAATTTGGGGTGCATCTTAATCCGATGCATCTTATAAAACGAAAAATATGGTATATTAAAAAAGATCTTCATACAGCAGTTTTTTGTGATTGCCAATATTCAATGTCTTTTTTGCACCAATGGACAGCAAGTGGCCAAATACAGGTTTTAAAAAAGTTGCTATATTAAATTCTTACATCTTCATAGATCTGTACTTACAAAAAGAATACAAATTTATTGATAATTAAAGTCACGGTATTAAAATTTTGCGTTGTTCTTGACAGATTGACTGATTTACTGTTCGTTGCCTAGGAAACCAACCACTGCTACTGTGTATCTTGTAATCACTGCACTGAAGGTGGCCCGGATTAGAAGCCAACAGCACAAGCCAGCAATCCGACAGTTCAACGCAGTTTTTAGAATACAATAAGGGGGGAGCTAGTAAGCACTGCAGATATTCGGCCCGTGGTGGTCGGTCTCCTGGGCAATAAGGTGAAAAGTGTTTCAAATTTTTTGCCATTTCTCAGATTTTCAACAGTAAAGTGCAAAAGTGCTCATCTCTAAAAGTAATATCCAACAGTACTCATCTGTGAAGGTGGGAATTTGCTCACTAAAAACACTGATCAAGAAAGGTTGCTAACCTGACCACTGGAACCAACATGATCCTAAAGGCCGCTTTACACGCAACGAGATGTCGTTGGGGGGTCACGGAATTCGTGACACACATCCGGCCTTGTTAGCGACGTCGTTGTGTATGAAATGTACGAACGACCGCCAACTATCAAAAATACTGACCTTATTGTTGATCATTGACACGTCGTTCTAATCCCAAATATCGTTGATGGTGCAGGATGCAGGTTGTTCGTCGTTCCTGAGGCAGCACACATCGCTACGTGACACCCCAGGAATGACGAACACCTTACCTGCGTCCTCCGGCAACGAGGTGGGCGTCACTTTCTTTCGGCTGCTCTCCGCGCCTACGCTTCTATTGGACGCCTGCCGTGTGACGTTGCTGTGATGCCGCACGAACCGCCCCCTTAGAAAGGAGGCGGTTCGCCGGCCACAGCGACGTCGCTAGGCAGGTAAGTCCGTGTGACGGGGACTAACGATAGTGCGCCACGGGCACAGATTTGCCCGTGACGCACAAACGATGGGGGCGGGTGCAATCAGCAGCGATATCGCTAGCGAGGTCACTGCGTGTAAAGTGCCCTTAAGAACTGGAGACCAGGGCTGTGGAGTCGGTAAGCCAAACCTTCGACTCCGACTCCGACTCCTCAAATTCTCTTGCACCGACTCCGACTCCTACATATATTGCTTATAGTTAGGTGAAAAATTTATTGTAGTACATGAATATGTGTATGTGAACATTAGACATTTAATAATTTTTATGATACAATAATCAAGATATTTGGATAGAACATAAAATATATTTATTGGATACAACTTTAGAACACAAAAAACTGTAATAAATTGTAAATATGTAATACACTATATAATATACAGTAGATTACATATATCGTGTGTGTATATACACTGTGTATATATATATAATATTACATATTTACAATTTATTAGTTTTTTGTGTTCTAAAGTTGTATCCAATAAATATTTTATGTTCTATCCAAATATCTTGATTATTGTATCATAAAAACAATTAAATGTCTGATGTTCACATTATACTACAATAAATTTTTCACTTAAATATAAGCATTATACTAAATGTTATTATTTAGTAAAATATTCAGCACATTCTGCATTGCACTCCTGTCCCCAATTTATTATATATTTTAGGAGTCGGAGTCGGTGCATTTTATACCGACTCCAACTCCGACTCCGACTCCACCAAAATGAGCTCCGACTCCGACTCCACGACTCCGACTCCACAGCCCTGCTGGAGACCCAATATCCCTTATGGAATGCAAGAAGGTGGCCGTTCCATTAGTTACATAGGAGTGACTCAGTAGAGTGGGCGGCCGCCAAAACTCATGGGAAAGCGCCGCTCAACTTTATCCACACTTACACAACCCTTTAGGGGGCACACACAGGACTTCAGCATGCTAGTTTATAAAAGGTACACTAGGGGCATCACTATATTTAAGTACAATATTTCGAGGGAATCTGTCAGGTGCAATATGCACCCAGAACCACGAGCAGTTTTGGGTGTATATTGCTAATCCCTGCCTAACCGTCCCTCTATACACTAGCATAGATAAAGGGATCTTTAGAAAAAAGTATTTCTAAAGATCGTATATTATATGCTAATGGGCATGGGGACTAGTCCCAAAGGAGTTTGTTCCCTTAGCTAGTCGGCCCACATAGAATGGTATCACGCCCCTGTGGGCATACTAACATGCCAACGAATGCACAGCGACGCTCACTCTTCATGGCAGCCGGCGGAGGATGGATGCGCATTGCGCATGATCCAGAGTGCCCGAGACTTCTGATCATGCGCACTACACTGATGCCGGGTGTAAGTTTCCCCGCTTCAGTGAGGTATAGTGCGCATGACTGGAAATGCAGAGGACTCCGGATCATGCGCATCCATCCTCCGTCGGCTGCCATGAACAGTGAGGTATGTGCGCGTCGCTGTCCATTCATTAGCAGACTCAAATGTCCAAGAAGGATGAGAGATTTTGCTAAATGAAATTCTCACCGCACAATCTCTAACAATTCCTAAAACAAGGAAGATTTGGAAGCATTTAAGACGACCGGGATGGATGAACACAAAACCTAAACACTTGCTAAAAAGGAAAAAAAAATGTTTATCAAATGGAAAGAGAGGCATATCTAAAGAAGAATATAATGCTGTGCGCAGGGACTCTATTGCAAGCGTTAGAAGAGCTGAAGCCAGTAATGAAGTGAGGCTTGCAAGGGAGGCCAAAAGCAATAAAAAAAAAAGATGTGAGGGGACACAGCCAACTTAAAATAATGTAAATCTCCTGGTCTAGATGAATTACATCCCAGGGTACGGAAAGAAATAGAGGAAATTGCAGAACCAATAGCCAGGATCTTTGAAAAGTCCTTCAAAACAGGAGAAGTCCTAGAAGATTGAAGAAGGGCAACTGTCCCTATCTTCAAAAAAGGAAGAATATGGAGCCAGGAAATTAAAGGCCAGTGGGCCTTAATTCTAAACAGCATGTTTGGAAGTACTTGGCTAAGAATACAGTAATTAACCAGAGTCAGCATGGGTTTGTAGCAAACAAGTCATGCCAGACTAATCTGATTCCCTTGTATGATGGAATCACAGACTGGGTGGATCAGGGAAATGGGATAGATGTAGTATTTCTGATAAAGTATCTCATACTACCCTTATTAAAAAAAAATGGAAAAAAGTATGGAATTGACAAGGTTATGGTTAGGTAGATTCATAACTGGCTCAGTGATCCTACTCAAAAAGTGTAATAAATGGTTGCTGGTCCAATTGGAAGAGTGTTTCAAATTGGGTACCACAAGGCTCTGTCTTGGCCGCAGTGTTCAAAATTTTTATAAATGAACTTTGGATAAACTAATGACATTGTCAGAAGATGCAAAACTAGGAGGGATAGCTAGCACTAGAGAGGATAGAGGAAGGATTCAGAAGGATCTAGATAATCTGGAACAACAGGCAGCGACTAATAGAATGGTATTTAAGAGGGAGAAATGCAAAATTCTACATATGGGCAAGAAAAACAAAAATAATACTACAGAATGGGAGGAATAGAGCTAAGCAACAGCACGTGTGGAAAAAGACTGGTATACTGATAGATCACAGACAGCATGAGAGTCAACAGTGTGAAGCAGCAGCAAAAACTGCAACACACAATTTTGGGAAATATTAAGAGAAGTATAATGTCTAGATCACGTGAAGGAATTATCCTCCTCTTTGGTCAGACCTCATCTGGCATACTGTGTCCAGTTGTGGGCAATACATTTAAAAAAAAAAAAAAAAACACATCAACAGACTGGAGCAAGTTCAGAAATGAGCTACCAGGATAGTGAGCGGTCTGCAAACTATGTCCCAAGAGGAACGGTTACAGGTTCTGGGAATGTTTGGAGTGCAAAAAAAAAAAATAAGACGGTTAAGAGGAGACTTAATAATAGTGTACAAATATCTGAAGGGAAGTCACAGCATAGAGGGATCATTCTTATTCTCATTTACACATGGAAACACGAGAAGACATGGGATGAAACCGAAATGGAGAAGATACAGATTACCGGGTTTTTCTAAAAATAAGCCCTCCCCCAAAAATAAGCCCTAATTGCGTTCAATAATGAAGGGTCCATGCAGCTAAAAAAGTTAAAGAATACAGCAAAACACTTCATTATAGACAGCGGACACCGTGCAATCACACTCACCAGATCTCACACCCGGCACCGCACATATCAGATCACACACACAGAATCACCCATCAGATTGCACACCTGCACTCACCACATCCAGTGATACCGATTTTTTTTCTGGCCAGCAGGATCTTGAATTGCAGTGCGGTGGAACACAAAGACCTGCAGATGGAATGCTTACAGGACCTGCGAAGCGTTCCACTGCACTGCGACCAGTCTTTCCCTGCGGCCGGTGGCATTCTGTACTGCCGGATGTGGTAGTGACTAGTGAGCGTGTGTACGTGTGTGTGTGTGCATAAACCATAGGATCCCTAAAGCATATAATATGGAATTCTATAGACCGCGCTCACAAATTAAGTTTTTTAACCCACAACATTAACCAGAATAATGGTCAAAAAGTGACTCAGTCTAAATATATAAATAGAATATTTATTAATAGATTTAAGTTAGATACAACAAAAAGGTGCTTCAAGATAGAAAACTTAAACACTGGAATTGGAAATGTAGCAAGATCAACCATAAGTATAATTAACAGTGTAGGGCGAAACACGTGTCGGGGTCGGGACGTGGTACTGGGACCGTATACTTTGGCAGGTATGATGTGCAATTGATTCTGTGATTATGTTTGTGGGTGACACAATATTACAGCCCTTCTAACTGCCCGGGCTATATGCCTCATGCATTGCGCATTATGTGTTTCACATGGTGTATACATATATAACGCTATTTAAGCTATATGGATATTCTCTTCTGTTTGGCTGTGTTCTGTGACACCGATACATTTTCATTGTATCATACAGTTGATATGTTATTTTTCACACACATATCTGTATTTTAGCAGTGTAGCGGGGGTTGTAAACCTTTCCTCACCCTCTCCCTCCACTTGTACCCTCTCCTCATATGAAAAAATAAAATACTGCATTTGGATGTCGATGAGTGCCGCCTGTTTCTACCTTCTCCTGGACATTATACATGGTCTGCATTCTTCAATGACATGCACCCGGCACATAAGGTATGAGATAAATAGTTAGATATCTAAGTGTGATCTGATGTACTGTATGTAAGTGTCGGCCAAAAGCAAGGAAGACAGCGTGGAGCATACCTGCCGGGAGCGCTCCCTGGAGATCACAAGGAGGACCTGGGAGCCACGCAGACGTCCAGGGTCTGGTAAGTATGAGTCTCCTGGGGAGGGTAGGGGTGTGTCTGCTGGGGGGGGTGTAAACTTAACCCCAACCATGTTTCGTTTCTCCAAGAATAAGACCTAATCCAAAAATAGCCCTAGCGCTTTTTGGGGGGCAAAAAAAAAAAAGTATAAGACAGTGTCTTATTTTTAGAAAAAGACTGTACATATTAGCAAAAAAAAAAAACATTTTGACAAGGAGGTTGATCAATGTGTGGAACAGGCAGACACTAGAGAAGGAGAGTTCTCATTCAATGGAAGACTTCAAATAGAGACTGGACACACATCTGTGTGAGATGGTTTAGTGAATCCATTGAGCCAGGGAAGGACCAGATGAGCCAGGAGGTCCCTTCCAACTCTACCATTCTATAATCCTATAAGGCCAGGGCCACACGGGGGACTAATGCGATCCCCGCATGACACTCTGATCACGCTGGCAGTACAGCAGGAGCAGAGTGTCATGCGAGTGTCACTGCGACTGAGGTCCGATCATACGATCGGGCCGGCGCGGAGGAGGGGCGGGCCGTCCCGGAGGAGAGGCGGGCGGGATTTATCTCCCTCTGTCCTCCGTTGCCAGCTATTGCCATTCTCGCACTGCATGCACGGTACACCGGTGTACCGTGAGTGCAGTGCGATCTTTCTCTCGCCCCATAGACTTGAATGGGTGTGAGAGAAATTGTCTCACATTACAGTTGTAGCATGCTGCGATTGTTTTCTCGGTCCGATTGGGGTCGAGAAAATAATCGCTCATGTGTGCTGGCACATAGCGTAATATTGGACTGAGTGGAATGCGATGTTTTATCGCACTCCGCTCGTGCCGATTTTCATGCCGTGTGTCTAAGGCTATGTGCGCACGTTGTGTTCTGTCCTGCAGAAATTTCTTCAGCGATTTGAACAGCACACGTGCGCTTCAAATCGCTGCAGAAACAGTCCGTAATGAAAAAAAAAAGCCGATTCCATGCGCTCTGACTGCAGCCCCTCCCATAGACAGAGCGAGACCTGCAGGCAGAGCGCAGGAAAGAAGTGACATGTCACTTCTTAGAACGCGCGCTTCGGGCAGCAGCCGAAGCGCTGCGCTCTAAAACGCCACATGCGCATGTCTCCTGCACAATCTCCATAGATTATGCAGGGGACGCAGAACGCACGCAGTTATGCAACGTGCGCACATAGCCTTAGGCCTAATTGGGGGCATCAGCGGGATGGACAGTTTGTATAAAGTGGAACAGAATGAGATGGTGCTGGATATGTGAAGTCAAATGTGTGTGGCACACTCTGCAAGACACTGAAGAACACATCAAAATGTTAAGGGCCAGATGGAAACCACTCAATGGTCACTGAGTGGTGAGAATATTTGCTTTCTTCTGGTGATTTGTATTGTTTATAGCAGCATTATCATCTGATGAGGTGCCCACTCTATATAGGGTGCACATCCATCATAAATATGCATTATCTGGTTTGGGAGCCAATTCAGATGTTTTTCTCCCCTCACCTGTGCTGAACCCCAAGCCAGCGGTCACACCAGTAATCTGAAGCCAACAGGTGGGAGACCAGAGGACAGTCTCCTACCAGGCGCCACGTCATCATTTTAGAGTGATGCACATGATGCTTCCCAGGTTTCCATCCATCGGCCACAGATTACTAGAGAGGCCACTGGACTGTCCTGAATCAGTCTGTGCAGACTCTTAGCTCTCCAGCCTTTGGAGTGAAGTGGTGCTTGCACACGATCACTACTGCTCATACACGACATATGCAGGCTCCAGTTCTATGGTGTGGTTCTGGTCCCAATGGTGGCACCCCAGCAATGACACATCACTTGTGGATAGGTGATAAATGTATTTGCTGGAAACACATTGTTATCCAACCATTTTTATAAGAAGCCAGATCACGGGGTGGGGCCACTGCAACATGTACGCTGCTAGTGAGCACCTCACTCAGACTCCAGCTTATAAGCCTCGTGAAGATGGAAAAGCCCAAACGGCAGCTCCCTACAGAACGTTCATTCCTAACTATGTCCCACTGACAATCATCATTTGTAGCAGGGAGCGTGGGGGGACCGACAACCAAGGCTCGATACAAGGGGGAGAGGGCATTGCTGGGAGTCTCTGAAGAAGGAGAAAAATGGCTTCCTCCAGAAACAGCCCCACACCTGACCATAAGTGTGCCCCAGTGTATCGCTGCTCCCACTAAGGCTAGTTGCACACTTGCATTGGGTTGAATCCGCTGGGTCCGTTGCTGCGCCGTTTTGACGCATCCGTTATTTTTTTGTTGTCAACGGGTCCGTTATTTCACAGGAATCCGTTAGCTGATTCCTGTGAAATAACGGACCCGTTGCATCCATTTGGCGTCCGTCTAACGGAATACGTCGGCTCAGTTTTTTTGCTTTTTTTCATTCTGGGCATGCTCAGTAGAAATTAGCGGAATCCAGCGGCGGATTCTGTTATAAAGCACTTTGCAACGGAATCCACCACCATAGGGATCCATTATAACTATTAACGGATGTAACAGAATCCGCCGCTCTGCGTCATTTTAACGCAAGCAATAAACGTTACATGCTGCATTCCTTCTGCCCAGCGGAAGCAACGCAGGTCCATCACTCGCAATCCGTCGTCCATACAAGTCTATGGGAAGCAGCGGAATGCGTTAACGGATTCCGCTGATTTCCATAACGGCGGACTGCAACTGAAGGGAAACAACGCAAGTGTAAAACTAGCCTAACCAATGGAGCAGAGCTGCATCAATGCACGTCAGGCAGGTGACGGGCTTCTCATATCACTGGTGAAACCCCCCAAACCTCTTGCACCGAATACAAGTGAAAAGACCCCCAGACAAGGATTAAGATGACTGAAGGGCAATAATGGTCTTGCTCTCTGTATAGTGATTTGCTTTCAGTAGATGCTGCGTTTGCAGTGAATGTTGCTGTATGTGTGCACGGTTCATGCTGAGGAATGTGAGGGGCCGGCAGCACGGGGCTCTGGAGGGGCCGGAATCAACAGGTCAATTGTGAATGACAAGGCGGCTTCTTGTGATGGACGAGGTGCAGCAGATCAGGCTGAGGTCAGCTCCCCATACAGGCCACGACCGGCAGACCAAAGCATCATTTTGGGCCTGATGTAAGTACAGGAATAGGGGGTCCGGAAGCATTGGGACAGGAGGATCAGCAATACTGAGGAAGAAGCTTTGTCAAGTGTTATTTTATAGGGGTCTGACAATGTTTTTTTTTTTGTTAGGCTAGTTTCACACTTGCGTTGGACGGCTTCCGTTGCATTGCGTTGTGTGACGGATGCAACGGATGTGTTGCATATAGTGGCACAACGGATGCTACGGATTGTACAAAACAACGGAAAGCTTTTTTTTTTTTCTTTACAGTTTTACCGGCAGCAGACTATTGTGAACGATCAGCTGATCGCTCTCAATAGCCGGCGGGCGGGCGCTCAGCTGAGCGCTGTCACATGTCGGCGGCCGGGCGTTCAGCTGAGCGCTGTCACATGTCGGCGGTCGCGGGCGCTCAGCTGAGCGCTGTCACATGTCGGCGGCCGGGCGCTCAGCTGAGCGCTGTCACATGTCGGCGGCCGGGCGCTCAGCTGAGCGCTGTCACATGTCGGCGGCCGGGGCGCTCAGCTGAGCGCTGTCACATGTCGGCGGCCGGGCGCTCAGCTGAGCGCTGTCACATGTCGGCGGCCGGGCGCTCAGCTGAGCGCTGTCACATGTCGGCGGGCCGGGCGCTCAGCTGAGCGCTGTCACATGTCGGCGGCCGGGCGCTCAGCTGAGCACTGTCACATGTCGGCGGGCGGGCGCTCAGCTGAGCACTGTCACATGTCGGCGGGCGGGCGCTCAGCTGAGCACTGTCACATGTCGGCGGGCGGGCGCTCAGCTGAGCACTGTCACATGTCGGCGGGCAGGCGCTCAGCTGAGCACTGTCACATGTCGGCGGGCAGGCGCTCAGCTGAGCACTGTCACATGTCGGCGGGCAGGCGCTCAGCTGAGCACTGTCACATGTCGGCGGGCAGGCGCTCAGCTGAGCACTGTCACATGTCGGCGGGCAGGCGCTCAGCTGAGCACTGTCACATGTCGGCGGGCAGGCGCTCAGCTGAGCACTGTCACATGTCGGCGGGCAGGCGCTCAGCTGAGCACTGTCACATGTCGGCGGGCAGGCGCTCAGCTGAGCACTGTCACATGTCGGCGGGCAGGCGCTCAGCTGAGCACTGTCACATGTCGGCGGGCAGGCGCTCAGCTGAGCACTGTCACATGTCGGCGGGCAGGCGCTCAGCTGAGCGTTCGGCCACCGCGAGACAAAATAAAGTTTGTGATTTACAAAAAAAAAAAAAAAAAGAAGAGCATGCGCAGTGAAATCCTACGGATTGCGCATCTCAAAAAAATTTTACATGCTGCTTTTCTTCCGCCCAACGCAGCGTCAAAATAACGACGCTGCGTCGTCCAGCAGATGCAACGCAGACACTTGCGTTACAGTGCGTCATCCATACAAGTCTATGGAGAATAGCGCAGTGCGTTATCGGACTGCGCTAGTCTCCATAGTGACGGACTCCGCTGAACGCAAGTGTGAAAGTACCCTTATGGGGAAAAGTGATTGATCAGTTGCCATACATAGTG
Source organism: Anomaloglossus baeobatrachus (assembly GCF_048569485.1). Lineage (NCBI taxonomy): Eukaryota > Metazoa > Chordata > Amphibia > Anura > Aromobatidae > Anomaloglossus > Anomaloglossus baeobatrachus. The sequence continues at coordinate 121,579,034 of NC_134363.1, forward strand.
TGAGCTACCAACACTTTTCTAGTGTTTTTATAGCGCTATTCAATTGAATCTATTGTTTTCTGTTATCAGCTGCTTGTAGGAGATCCATGATCAGCTGCTGAGGAAAACAAAAGTTAAGAGTTACCTATTATAGCAAATCAAGTCAGGTGTAGGATCAATGGCCGCAAAAATGGGGTCTGCACACAACTCAGATTATAGGGGATCTCAGTGGCTGTGCGCTCATTAATAGAAGGACCCCTCCTTTCAACAGCACCCTGCATGGGGAGAATCACTTTAAGAGGCTGATTTATATTATACAGTAAAAGTGAGTTGAAAGACCACCATTAGAGCAGAGGCACCGCGACAGCCTGATGATCACCCCGCCAATACTGCCACATACAAAGCTATGTGCGCATGTTGCGCTCTGTCCCTGCAGAAATTTCTGCAGCGATTTGAACAGCACACGTGCGCTTCAAATCGCTGCAGAAACAGTCCGTAATGGAAAAAAAAAAAAAGCCGATTCCATGCGCTCTGAGTGCAGCTCCTCCCATAGACAGGGCGGGGGATGCAGGCAGAGCGCAGGAAAATGTCATTTCTTAGAACGCACGCTTCGGGCAGCAGCCGAAGCGCTGAGCTCTAAGACGCCACGTGCGCACGGCTCCTGCACAATCTCCATAGATTATGCAGGGGACGCAGGACGCATGCAGTTACGCAACGTGCGCACATAGCCTAAAGGTGAAGACACGACTGCAGCATATCTTAAGAGTATGGGGACAAAGCGCCCCCCTCCCCCCAGTGGCTAGGCAGTGTTGGGCATTGGCAACGCCCCTCCCCCTCAGTGGCTGGGTAAGGGGCAGCCAGCGCTCCCCCCCTTTAGTGAGTGGTTAGGTGGTGGCCACCGCCACCCCACCCCTCCCCTCCCCCGGTGGCTGGGTTGGTGGGCAGCACCACCCCATCCCTCCCCTCCCCCGGTGGCTGGGTTGGTGGGCAGCACCACCCCACCCCTCCCCTCCCCCTCCCCCGGTGGCTGGGTTGGTGGGCAGCACCACCCCACCCCTCCCCTCCCCTCCCCCGGTGGCTGGGTTGGTGGGCAGCACCACCCCACCCCTCCCCTCCCCCGGTGGCTGGGTTGGTGGGCAGCACCCCCTGGTGGTGGCTGGGTTGGTGGGCAGCACCCCTTCCCCCCGGTGGCTGGGTTGGTGGGCAGCACCCCCCGGTGGTGGCTGGGTTGGTGGGCAGCACCCCCCGGTGGTGGCTGGGTTGGTGGGCAGCACCCCCCGGTGGTGGCTGGGTTGGTGGGCAGCACCCCCCGGTGGTGGCTGGGTTGGTGGGCAGCACCCCCCGGTGGTGGCTGGGTTGGTGGGCAGCACCCCCCGGTGGTGGCTGGGTTGGTGGGCAGCACTTCCCCCCGGTGGTGGTTGGGTTGGTGGGCAGCACCCCCCGGTGGTGGTTGGGTTGGTGGGCAGCACCCCCCGGTGGTGGTTGGGTTGGTGGGCAGCACCCCCCGGTGGTGGTTGGGTTGGTGGGCAGCACCCCCCGGTGGTGGTTGGGTTGGTGGGCAGCACCCCCCGGTGGTGGTTGGGTTGCTGGGCAGCACCCCCCGGTGGTGGTTGGGTTGGTGGGCAGCACCCCCCGGTGGTGGTTGGGTTGGTGGGCAGCACCCCCCGGTGGTGGTTGGGGTGGTGGGCAGCACCCCCCGGTGGTGGTTGGGGTGGTGGGCAGCACCCCCCGGTGGTGGTTGGGTTGGTGGGCAGCACCCCCCGGTGGTGGTTGGGTTGGTGGGCAGCACCCCCCGGTGGGTGGTTGGGTTGGTGGGCAGCACCCCCCGGTGGTGGTTGGGTTGGTGGGCAGCACCCCCCGGTGGTGGTTGGGTTGGTGGGCAGCACCCCCCGGTGGTGGTTGGGTTGGTGGGCAGCACCCCCCGGTGGTGGTTGGGTTGCTGGGCAGCACCCCCCGGTGGTGGTTGGGTTGCTGGGCAGCACCCCCCGGTGGTGGTTGGGTTGGTGGGTAGCACCCCCCCGGTGGTGGTTGGGTTGGTGGGCAGCACCCCCCGGTGGTGGTTGGGTTGGTGGGCAGCACCCCCCGGTGGTGGTTGAGTTGGTGGGTAGCACCCCCCGGTGGTGGTTGGGTTGGTGGGCAGCACCCCCCGGTGGTGGTTGGGGTGGTGGGCAGCACCCCCCGGTGGTGGTTGGGTTGGTGGGCAGCACCCCCCGGTGGTGGTTGGGTTGGTGGGCAGCACCCCCCGGTGGTGGTTGGGTTGCTGGGCAGCACCCCCCGGTGGTGGTTGGGTTGCTGGGCAGCACCCCCCGGTGGTGGTTGGGTTGGTGGGCAGCACCCCCCGGTGGTGGTTGGGTTGGTGGGCAGCACCCCCCGGTGGTGGTTGGGTTGGTGGGCAGCACCCCCCGGTGGTGGTTGGGGTGGTGGGCAGCACCCCCTGGTGGTGGTTGGGTTGGTGGGCAGCACCCCCCGGTGGTGGTTGGGTTGGTGGGCAGCACCCCCCGGTGGCTGGGTTTGGCAGCGCTCCCGGTGCTCACCTTTCTGGATGCGGAGCTGTGCGGCGGACGCCTTCTTGCTGCTGCCCTTGGTGCCGCCCGCGGACTCCTCCTCCTTCTTCTGCTGCTTCAGGGAGAACAGTTTGATCATGGTGCTGATTCCCCCGCGGGCCTCTCGCTGTCTCTCGCCCGGTTCCTCCGGCTCTCCCTGTGTCCCGCACCGGGGGAAGCTCCCGGCCTCCCTCCGTCCTTTCCTCCCTCCGCCTCACCTACCAGCCAGGCCGCAGCCGGGGCCGTCTCCGCCGCTGTCAGTTACGCACGGGAGCGCTAGTCAGGAGCCCGGCGCGCAGCACACACTAGGCCGGCTCTACCCCGAGCCCGGCAGCGGAAACACTGAGCTCTGCGGGCGCTTCACTCTGCTGCTCCTACTGCGCAGCTTCGGAAACACTGGTCCCGGCACTCGGCAAGTTCCGGAAACAGAAGGCTTGGCGTTCGGAAACCCCCTGTTCCTGCCCTCGGCTAATTCCGGAAACGTCCGGAAGAGTCGGTGAATCGGTCCAGCCAGAAGCGCAGGCGGCGCGGAAATGACGCTGCGTCTGATTGTGTTGTGTAGTGGCTGCGCAGTTTATGTTCCGATATTTCAGAGCAGGATCACACAAGAGCCGGCAGGGGGCGCCCGACACTGACGCAAACCTCAGCCCAATTCGTTGTAGAACGAATCACTATAGAAAATAGCTGCTATTTTTCCTGCTGTGTGTAACCAGCCCCACGTCTAGCAGCAGAGCAGAGCGGTGGAATGGATGTGCTGTACAGGGCAGAGCGCTCGGTGGAATGGATGTGCTGTACAGGGCAGAGCGCTCGGTGGAATGGATGTGCTGTACGGGGCAGAGCAGAGCGGTGGAATGGATGTGCTGTACAGGGCAGAGCGCTCGGTGGAATGGATGTGCTGTACGGGGCAGAGCGCTCGGTGGAATGGATGTGCTGTACGGGGCAGAGCGCTCGGTGGAATGGATGTGCTGTACAGGGCAGAGCGCTCGGTGGAATGGATGTGCTGTACGGGGCAGAGCGCTCGGTGGAATGGATGTGCTGTACGGGGCAGAGCGCTCGATGGAATGGATGTGCTGTACGGGGCAGAGCGCTCGATGGAATGGATGTGCTGTACGGGGGCAGAGCGCTCGAAGGAATGGATGTGCTGTACGGGGCAGAGCGCTCGGTGGAATGGATGTGCTGTACGGGGCAGAGCGCTCGGTGGAATGGATGTGCTGTACGGGGCAGAGCGCTCGGTGGAATGGATGTGCTGTACGGGGCAGAGCGCTCGATGGAATGGATGTGCTGTACGGGGCAGAGCGCTCGGTGGAATGGATGTGCTGTACGGGGCAGAGAGCTCGGTGGAATGGATGTGCTGTACGGGGCAGAGCGCTCGATGGAATGGATGTGCTGTACGGGCAGAGCGCTCGGTGGAATGGATGTGCTGTACGGGGCAGAGCGCTCGGTGGAATGGATGTGCTGTACGGGGCAGAGCGCTCGATGGAATGGATGTGCTGTACGGGGCAGAGCGCTCGAAGGAATGGATGTGCTGTACGGGGCAGAGCGCTCGAAGGAATGGATGTGCTGTACGGGGCAGAGCGCTCGGTGGAATGGATGTGCTGTACGGGGCAGAGCGCTCGGTGGAATGGATGTGCTGTACGGGGCAGAGCGCTCGGTGGAATGGATGTGCTGTACGGGGCAGAGCGCTCGGTGGAATGGATGTGCTGTACGGGGCAGAGCGCTCGGTGGAATGGATGTGCTGTACGGGGCAGAGCGCTCGGTGGAATGGATGTGCTGTACGGGGCAGAGCGCTCGGTGGAATGGATGTGCTGTACGGGGCAGAGCGCTCGAAGGAATGGATGTGCTGTACGGGGCAGAGCGCTCGAAGGAATGGATGTGCTGTACGGGGCAGAGCGCTCGTGGAATGGATGTGCTGTACGGGGCAGAGCGCTCGGTGGAATGGATGTGCTGTACGGGGCAGAGCGCTCGGTGGAATGGATGTGCTGTACGGGGCAGAGCGCTCGGTGGAATGGATGTGCTGTACGGGGCAGAGCGCTCGGTGGAATGGATGTGCTGTACGGGGCAGAGCGCTCGGTGGAATGGATGTGCTGTACGGGGCAGAGCGCTCGGTGGAATGGATGTGCTGTACGGGGCAGAGCGCTCGGTGGAATGGATGTGCTGTACTGGGCAGAGCGCTCGGTGGAATGGATGTGCTGTACGGGGCAGAGCGCTCGGTGGAATGGATGTGCTGTATGGGGCAGAGCGCTCGGTGGAATGGATGTGCTGTACGGGGCAGAGCGCTCGGTGGAATGGATGTGCTGTATGGGGCAGAGCGCTCGGTGGAATGGATGTGCTGTACGGGGCAGAGCGCTCGGTGGAATGGATGTGCTGTACAATGGATGTGCTGTACGGGGCAGAGCGCTCGGTGGAATGGATGTGCTGTACGGGGCTGAGCGCTCGGTGGAATGGATGTGTTGTACGGGGCAGAGCGCTCGGTGGAATGGATGTGCTGTACGGGGCAGAGCGCTCGGTGGAATGGATGTGCTGTACGGGGCAGAGCGCTCGGTGGAATGGATGTGCTGTACGGGGCAGAGCGCTCGGTGGAATAGATGTGCTGTACGGGGCAGAGCGCTCGGTGGAATGGATGTGCTGTACGGGGCAGAGCGCTCGGTGGAATGGATGTGCTGTACGGGGCAGAGTGCTCGGCGGATGTGCTGTACGGGGCAGAGCGCTCGGTGGAATGGATGTGCTGTAGGGGACAGAGCGCATGGCGGATGTGCTGTAGGGGACAGAGCGCATGGCGGATATGCTGTAGGGGACAGAGCGCATGGCGGATGTGCTGTACGGGGCAGAGCGCTCGACGGATGTGCTGTACGGGGCAGAGCGCTCGGTGGAATGGATGTGCTGTAGGGGACAGAGCGCATGGCGGATGTGCTGTAGGGGACAGAGCGCACGGCGAATGTGCTGTACGGGGCAGAGCGCATGGCGGATATGCTGTAGGGGACAGCGCATGGCGGATGTGCTGTACGGGGCAGAGCGCTCGACGGATGTGCTGTACAGGGCAGAGTGCACGGCAGATGTGCTGTACAGGGCAGAGTGCACGGCAGATGTGCTGTACAGGGCAGAACGCATGGGAAGTGCTGTATGGGGCAGAGTGTACGGCGGATGTGCTGTATGGGGCAGAGCGCATGGCAGATGTTCTGTACGGGGCAGAGCGCTCGGCGGATGTGCTGTACAGGGCAGAGCGCATGGCATGTGCTGTATGGGGCAGAGCGCACGGCGGATGTGCTGTACAGGGCAGAGTGCACGGCAGATGTGCTGTACAGGGCAGAGTGCATGGGATGTGCTGTACGGGGCAGAGCGCACGCCGAATGTGCTGTACAGGGCAGAGCGCACGGCGAATGTGCTGTACAGGGCAGAGCGCATGGCGGATATGCTGTACGGGGCAGAGCGCTCGGTGGATGTGCTGTACGGGGCAGAGCGCATGGCATGTGCTGTATGGGGCAGAGCGCACGGCGGATGTGCTGTACAGGGCAGAGCGCACGGCGGATGTGCTGTACAGGGCAGAGCGCACGGCGGATGTGCTGTACAGGGCAGAGCGCACGGCGGATGTGCTGTACAGGGCAGAGTGCACGGCGGATGTGCTGTACAGGGCAGAGTGCACGGCAGATGTGCTGTACAGGGCAGAGCGCATGGGAAGTGCTGTACGGGGCAGAGTGTACGGCGGATGTGCTGTATGGGGCAAAGCGTATGGCGGATGTTCTGTACGGGGCAGAGCGCTCGGCGGATGTGCTCTACAGGGCAGAGCGCATGGCATGTGCTGTATGGGGCAGAGCGCACGGCAGATGTGCTGTACAGGGCAGAGCGCACGGCGGATGTGCTGTACAGGGCAGAGCGCATGGGATGTGCTGTATGGGGCAGAGCGCACGGCGGATGTGCTGTACAGGACAGAGTGCACGGCAGATGTGCTGTACAGGGCAGAGCGCATGGTATGTGCTGTACGGGGCAGAGCGCACGGCGAATGTGCTGTACGGAGCAGAGCGCATGGCGGATATGCTGTAGGGGACAGAGTGCATGGCGGATGTGCTGTACAGGGCAGAATGCACGGCAGATGTGCTGTACAGGGCAGAGTGCACGGCGGATGTGCTGTACAGGGCAGAGTGCACGGCAGATGTGCTGTACAGGGCAGAGTGCACGGCAGATGTGCTGTACAGGGCAGAGTGCACGGCAGATGTGCTGTACAGGGCAGAACGCATGGGAAGTGCTGTATGGGGCAGAGTGTTCGGTGGATGTGCTGTATGGGGCAGAGTGTACGGCGGATGTGCTGTACAGGGCAGAGCGCATGGCATGTGCTGTATGGGGCAGAGTGCACGGCGGATGTGCTGTACAGGGCAGAGTGCATGGGATGTGCTGTACGGGGCAGAGCGCACGCCGAATGTGCTGTACAGGGCAGAGCGCACGGCGAATGTGCTGTACAGGGCAGAGCGCATGGCGGATATGCTGTAGGGGGCAGAGCGCATGGCGGATATGCTGTACGGGGCAGAGCGCTCGGTGGATGTGCTGTACGGGGTAGAGCGCATGGCATGTGCTGTATGGGGCAGAGCGCACGGCGGATGTGCTGTACAGGGCAGAGCGCACGGCGGATGTGCTGTACAGGGCAGAGCGCACGGCGGATGTGCTGTACAGGGCAGAGTGCACGGCGGATGTGCTGTACAGGGCAGAGTGCACGGCGGATGTGCTGTACAGGGCAGAGTGCACGGCGGATGTGCTGTACAGGGCAGAGTGCACGGCAGATGTGCTGTACAGGGCAGAGTGCACGGCAGATGTGCTGTACAGGGCAGAGCGCATGGGAAGTGCTGTACGGGGCAGAGTGTACGGCGGATGTGCTGTATGGGGCAAAGCGTATGGCGGATGTTCTGTACGGGCAGAGCGCTCGGCGGATGTGCTCTACAGGGCAGAGTGCATGGCATGTGCTGTATGGGGCAGAGCGCACGGCAGATGTGCTGTACAGGACAGAGTGCACGGCAGATGTGCTGTACAGGGCAGAGCGCATGAGATGTGCTGTACGGGGCAGAGCGCACGGCGAATGTGCTGTACGGGGCAGAGCGCATGGCGGATATGCTGTAGGGGACAGAGTGCATGGCGGATGTGCTGTACAGGGCAGAATGCACGGCAGATGTGCTGTACAGGGCAGAGTGCACGGCGGATGTGCTGTACAGGGCAGAGCGCATGGGAAGTGCTGTATGGGGCAGAGTGTACGGTGGATGTGCTGTATGGGGTAGAGTGTACGGCGGATGTTCTGTACGGGGCAGAGCGCATGGCATGTGCTGTATGGGGCAGAGTGTACGGTGGATGTGCTGTACGGGGCAGAGTGCACGGCGGATGTGCTGTACAGGGCAGAGCGCACGGCGGATGTGCTGTACAGGGCAGAGCGGACGGCGGATGTGCTGTACAGGGCAGAGTGCACGGCGGATGTGCTGTACAGGGCAGAGTGCACGGCGGATGTGCTGTACAGGGCAGAGTGCACGGCAGATGTGCTGTACAGGGCAGAGTGCACGGCAGATGTGCTGAACGGGGCAGAGCGCTCTCCGGTATATTCCGGCAGGCCTGACAATGAGAGAGTGATGTCTGCAGAAGAGAAGGACGACCATTGTGTGGCTGTCCGTCCACTGAGTTGCCGATACATATGGGACCATGTTGGTGTGGCAGTCCATCCATTGATCCACAGCCCGCTGATGCACATGGGACCAACAATGATGGTGTGGCGGTCTGTCAGCTGATCTGCTGGTGCACATGGGACCGACCATGATGATGTGGTGGTCCGTCTGCTGATTTGCCGGTGCACATGACACCATGATGATGATCATAATCTATATATATAATTGCCTTATTCTGTCTGTCTGTCTGTCTTGCTCCAAAATTCTTTCACGGTGACAGTGTCGTTATAGTGACAACTGTCGGATTGGCCGCTGGGCTCGGCCCCCCCCCCCACGGTTTGGCCGCTCGCCTCGGCCTGGCCCCGCCCCCCGCATGGATTAGCCGCTCGCCCTGGCCCTCTGCACGCATCGCCCGCTCCAGCGTACACCGGCTCCCAGTACACATGTGCAGGGAGCCGGCATACGCTGACACCTCGCTCGCTCGGCCCCGCCCCCGGCACACGTTGGCATGCTTGGCCCCGCCCCCGGCGGACATAACTTTGCGATGCTGGGATCGTGACGGTGCCGGTGTACGCTGGCAACCATGATACACATCAGGTAACTATAGGAAGCGCTTCCCTTAGTTACCCAATGTGTATCATGGTTACCAGCGTACACCGGCTCCCGGTACACATGTGCAGGGAGCCGGCATACGCTGACACCTCGCTTGCTCGCCCCCGGCACGCGTTGGCACACTCGGCCCCGCCCCCGGCAGCCCCAGCATGGGGGATGGAGCACGATGGGGGGTGTGCAGCATGTAGGATGGAGCACGATGGGGGCTGCGCAGCATGGAGGATGGAGCACGATGGGGGGTGCGCAGCATAGGAGATGGAGCACGATGGGGGGTGCGCAGCATGGGAGATGGAGCACGATGGGGTTGCGCAGCATGGAGGATGGGGCACAATGGGGGGTGTGCAGCATGGAGGATGGAGCACAATGGGGGGTGTGCAGCATGGAGGATGGAGCATGATGGGGGGTGCGCAGCATTGGGGATGGAGCACGATGGGGGGTGCGCAGCATGTCGGATGGAGCACGATGGGGGTGCGCAGCATGGGGGATGGAGTACGATAGGGGGTGCGCAGCATGGGGGATGGAGCACAATAGGGGGTGTGCAGCATGGGGGATGGAGCATGATGGGGGGTGCGCAGCATGGGGACGAAGCACGATGGGGGCTACAGCATGGGGGATGGAGCACGATGGGGGGTGCGCAGCATGGGGGATGGAGCACGATGGGGGGTGCGCAGCATGGGGGATGGAACACGATGGGAGGTGCGCAGCATGGGGGATGGAGCACGATGAGGGGTGCGCAGCATGGGGGATGGAGCACGATGGGGGTGCACACCTCCCCCCAAAACACACACACACACACCGCACAACACACCACACACACACTGGGAACCACAAACACCGCCCTACACAGACACCCACACACACACAGACAACGTCGCACACACACACAACAGCCAACACACAAACACCGCGGCATACACAAATATACGCACATACCGCGCAACACACACTGCACAAAACATACCTCCCCCAAAACACACACACGCACCCCACACCCACACAAACTGCGCAACACACACAGCACCACACACACACAATGCTGCAGACACACAGTGCTCCACAAACAACGCAACACACAATGCAACACACATACAACACCACTCTCACACACCCCCACACCCAGACAACACCCAGAACATTTACAGCGCCCTACACAAACACTCGGCAACTACACACAACAACATCTATATATATAACACAAATCATACATTAACTACACAATAAATTCTAGAATACCCGATGCGTTAGAATCGGGCCACCTTCTAGTAATAATAATAATGCTCTTTATTTCTATAGCGCCAACATATTCCTCAGCTCTTTAGACAATTCAGAGGTTCATATACAAATATTCATAAGTAACAGTTAAGCAAAATACAATAATTAAAGCAAAAATAATGACAACCCTGCTCGTAAGAGCTTACAATCTACAATGGGGTGAGGTGAGGGTGACAAGGTACAGGTGCTTATTTACAGCAACTGTCCAGTCATCTCCAAGAAATGGGTGTGGCGGTCCGTCCATCCGCCGGTACACATAGCACCATGATGGTGTGGCGGTCCATCCGCTGGTGCACATGGGATCATGATGGTGTGGCGGTCCGTCCACTGGTGGGTGGGGGGACTCAGCCACCAAAGCTGGATACCAGGTCACATGAGTATGACCTCACACACGTCCTTCCATAGACAAAGTGAATCATTTGTATAATACTTATGCTAATTCTAACAGGGGAAAGGATAATTCTGAATATGTGATCTGCTCCTTTGCTGCTGCTCATTTTACAAACTTCACTTTCTTGGATTTCAAAACCTATACATCTGAGCTGCCCACTACAGGTATGTATAGACTCAGCCTGATAGCGCCAGTATAGCACTGGCTTTAGCTTATATACGAAAATCCTGGTGATTGGTGCACTTTAAAAAAGCTTTTTGTGGTCATATGTATTTTTCTTTTAAATTGACATTTTAACTAATAGAAACGTTGCAATTCTCACTCCGACCACTGGGACTTTTTATAAACCAACTTCCTGTTAGTTCAGGAAAAACCACACGTACTTTAGCCACAACCCTCAGACCCCGACACTGTGATTTGTATTAAAGTGACCAATGAGAGTGTACAAAAGTCATTGTGAAGGGAGGAGGAGCTGTGACATGTTGTTTGTGATTAGTGGGCCCTGTGGTATCAGCTGTGTATAGCAGTGTTACCTGTCATTGTAATCTTCTCTCTGCTGATAACAAACCCGCTGAAAACTCTTCTTAGAAGAACAGGGATTGTCTAAAATAACCTAAGTGGACAGTTTGTTTTTTTATATATATATATATATATATATATATATACATATATATATATATATATAATATACTAGAAGGTGGCCCGATTCTACGCATCGGGTATTCTAGAATTTACGTATTGTGTAGTTAATGTATGATTTTTGTTATATATATATATATATATATATATATATGTTGTTGTGTGTAGTTACCAAGTGTTTGTGTAGGGCGCTGTACATGTTCTGGGTGTTGTCTGGGTGTGGCGGGGGGTGAGAGCGGTGTTGTTTTTGTGTTGCGTTGTGTGTGTTGCGTTGTTTGTGGAGCGCTGTGTGTCTGTAGCGTTGTGTGTGTGTGTTGCGCGGTTTGTGTGGGTGTGGGGTGTGTGTGTTTTGGTGGGAGGTATGTTTTGTGCAATGTGTGTGTTGTGCGGCATGTGCGTATATTTGTGTGTGCCGCGGTGTTTGTATGTTGGGTGTTGTGTGTGTGCGGCGTTGTCTGTGTGTGTGGGTGTCTGGGTAGGGCGGTGTTTGTGGTTCCCAGTGTGTGTGTGGTGTGTTGTGCAGTGCGTGTGTGGCGGTGTGTGTGTTTTGGGGGGAGGTGTGCACCCCCCATCGTGCTCCATCCCCCATACTGCGCACCCCCCATTGTGCTCCATCCCCGATGCTGCGCACTCCCCATCGTCCTCCATCCCTCATGCTGCGCATTCCTCATCGTGCTCCATCACCCATGCTGCGCACTCCCAAACGTGCTCCATCCCCATGCTGCGCACCCCCCATCGTGCTCCATCCCCCATGCTGCGCACCCCCCATCGTGCTCCATCCCCCATGCTGTGCACCCCCCATCGTGCTCCATCCCCCATGCTGCGCACCCCCCATCGTGCTCCATCCCCCATGCTGCACACTCCCCATTGTGCTCCAACCCTCATGCTGCGCATTCCCCATCGTGCTCCATCACTCATGCTGCGCACTCCGAAACGTGCTCCATCCCCATGCTGCGCACTCCCCATTGTGCTCCATTCCCCATGCTGCGCACTCCCCATTGTGCTCCATCCCCCATGCTGCGCATTCCCCATCGTGCTCCATCCCCCGTGCTGCGCACTCCCAAACGTGCTCCATCCCCCATGCTGCGCATTCCCAAACGTGCTCCATCCCCCATGCTGCGCATTCCCCATCGTGCTCCATCCCCCATGCTGCGCACTCCCCATCATGCTCCATCCCCCATGCTGCGCATTCCCCATCGTGCTCCATCCCCTATGCTGCGCACTCCCCATCGTGTTCCATTCCCCATGCTGCGCACTCCCCATCGTGCTCCATCCCCCATGCTGCGCACCCCCCATCGTGCTCCATCCCCCATGCTGTGCACCATCCCCCATGCTGTGCACCCTCCATCGTGCTCCACAGTCACACATCAGACAGTATACACGCACACGTCTGATCGCATACACTCACACCCCACTTCTGCCTGTGCCCTCCGGTGGGCGGTCCCAGCTGCTGTGCTGCACGCCGTGCTCCTCTGCCTTCTACCGACACGCACACATCCTAGCGCATACAAGCACACATCCTATCGCATACACGCACACATCCTATCGCATACACGCACACATCCTATCGCATACACGCACACATCCTATCGCATACACGTACACATCCGATCGCATACACGCACACATCCGATCGCATACACGCACACACACACACTGACGATATCGCACATACGCGCTCACACACTCACAACATCCGGAGATACCACATGCTTCTTGCCATGTGATCCTGCGGCAGGTCCTGGAAGGTCACTGCACGCACAGAATCGCCGCCGAGAAGCAAGCGATATCACGGGATGTTGTGAGTGTGTGGATGCTCTCTGATGTGTGTGTGAGGTGTGTGTGAGAGTGAGTGAGTGTGATCTGATGTGTGTGTGTGTCTGTTCTTATGTGTGTGCGTGTGTGTGTTCCGCCGCTGCAGGACCTTGATGCGCTCACCTGGGAGCCGGTGTACGCTGGTAACCATGCTACACAATATTACATGGTTACCAGCGTACCCCGCCCCCCGCTCGCACGGGAGCCAACACCAGCGTACGGCGGCAACCCCAGCAATGCGAGGGTATGTGTCGGCTGGGTTGCCGGCGTATGCTGGTGTGGGCTCCCGGGGCTACAGCACTCACCTGGGATCGGGGCTCCGTGTCGTTTCGGGGAATGCGTGCAGGGGGCGGGGCCAGAGCGAGTGTGCAATGCGTGAGGGGGCGGGGCGTAGCCGAGTTGCTAATGCGTGCAGGGGGCCGGGGCGAGAGGCCAATCCGTGGGGGGGAGGAGCCTGGGCGAGCGGCCAATCCGTGCGGGGGGCGGAGCCGAGGCAAGGCGAACGGCCAATCCGTGCGAGGGGGCGGAGCCGAGGCGAGCGGCCAATCTGCTGTTTGTCACCGTAAGGACACTATTGGAGCAAGACAGACAGACCGAATAAGGCAATTATATATATAGATATATATATGTACTGTGTATGTATGTATGTATATATATATATATATATATATATACATATATAGTCATATGAAAAAATTTGGGCACCCCTATTAATGTTAACCTTTTTTCTTTATAACAATTTAGGTTTTTGCAACAGCTATTTCAGTTTCATATATCTAATAACTGATGGACTGAGTAATATTTCTGGATTGAAATGAGGTTTATTGTACTAACAGAAAATGTTCAATCCGCATTTAAACAAAATTTGACCGGTGCAAAAGTATGGGCACCTTAACATCAAAGTGACATTAATATTTTGTAGATCCTCCTTTTGCAAAAATAACAGCCTCTAGTCGCTTCCTGTAGCTTGTAATGAGTTCTTGGATCCTGGATGAAGGTATATTTGACCATTCCTGTTTACAAAACAATTCCAGTTCAGTTAAGTTTGATGGTCGCCGAGCATGGACAGCACGCTTCAAATCATCCCACAGATTTTCAATGATATTCAGGTCTGGGGACTGGGATGGCCATTCCAGAACATTGTGATTGTTCCTCTGCATGAATGCTTGAGTAGATTTGGAGCAGTGTTTTGGATCATTGTCTTGCTGAAATATCCATCCCCTGCGTAACTTCAACTTTGTCACTGATTCTTGCACATTATTGTCAAGAATCTGCTGATACTGAGTTGAATCCATGCGACCCTCAACTTTAACAAGATTCCCGGTGCCGGCATTGGCCACACAGCCCCAAAGCATGATGGAACCTCCACCAAATTTTACTGTGGGTAGCAAGTGCTTTTTTTGGAATGCCGTGTTTTTTTGCCTCCATGCATAACGCCTTTTTGTATGACCAAACAACTCAATCTTTGTTTCATCAGTCCACAGGACCTTCTTCCAAAATGTTACTGGCTTGTCCAAATGTGCTTTTGCATACCTCAGGCCACTCTGTTTGTGGCGTTCTTGCAGAAACGGCTTCTTTCGCATCACTCTCCCATACAGCTTCTCCTTGTGCAACGTGCGCTGTATTGTTGACTGATGCACATTGACACCATCTGCAGCAAGATGATGCTCCAGGTCTTTGGAGGTGGTCTGTGGATTGTCCTTGACTGTTGTCACCATTCGTCTTCTCTGCCTTTCTGATATTTTTCTTGGCCTGCCACTTCTGGGCTTAACAAGAACTGTACCTGTGTTCTTCCATTTCCTTACTATGTTCCTCACAGTGGAAACTGACAGTTTAAATCTCTGAGACAACTTTTTGTATCCTTCCCCTGAACAACTATGTTGAATAATCTTTGTTTTCAGATCATTTGAGAGTTGTTTTGAGGAGCCCATGATGCCCCTTTTCATAGGAGATTCAAATAGGAGAACAACTTGCAAGTGGCCACCTTAAATACCTTTTCTCATGATTGGATACACCTGCCTATGAAGTTCAAAGCTCAATGAGGCTACAAAACCAATTTAGTGCTTTAGTAAGTCAGTAAAAAGTAGTTAGGAGTGTTCAAATCAAGAAATTGTTAAGGGTTCCCATACTTTTGCACCGTTCAAATTGTGTTTAAATGCGGATTGCACATTTTCTGTTAGTACAATAAACCTCATTTCAATCCAGAAATATTACTCAGTCCATCAGTTATTAGATATATGAAACTGAAATAGCTGTTGGAAAAACTCAAATTGTTATGAAGAAAAAAGGTTAACATTAACAGGGGTGCCCAAACTTTTCCATATGACTGTATATATATATATATATATATATATATATATATATATATATATATATATATATATACATACAATCATGATTTCAAATATGAAAGAAAAACAACATTTGCAAGAAATGTAAAAAAAAAATACATAGATCACGAGAACCTGGTTTATAAAGGTCATTTTGAAATGATTGGTTCCCTTTAAAAATGACTTTATTGTAAGAGGTGTAAGCCAAGACTTTGTCACGGATTGGGATATAAAAACTAATACTGGTATTCTCCGCCCCCACAGACTGTCTTCTGCTGGACGGTCATGTGACCAGACCTTTCATGTGACCATGGGAAGGCAGCGCTGTCAGCGGGAGGAGGCAGAGGGGCAGCTATGGTCACATGACCCTCCATTGGGAGGAAGGTGGCAGATACTTAACCCAAATGTCTACACTGAGGAGACAGAGTACAGATATTTAAATCTGCATCCACCACATATAGTATGTCACAAAAGTGAGTACACACCTCACATTTTTGGAAATATTTCATTATATTTTTTTCATGGGACAACACTGAAGATCTGACACTTTGATCAAATGTAATCAGTCAGTTTCCAGCTTGTATAACAGTGTAAATCTGGTGTGCCCTCTAAATTACTGAACACACAGCTATTAATGTTGTACCGCCACTGGTAACCCTTCAGGTTTCTTCCCTCTTCTCCTGGCAGGGATGCCGGCATGCTATCCTTTCCAGCTACCCTGCTGCTTCTTCCTGCCGCGGGGCCTGCCTGCGCATGCCACCCAGGTCTCCCAGGAGTGTGCTTAGGGGACAAGTGTGCTCGCTGCCTCTTAAAAGGGAAGCATTCGAAAATCTGGAAGTGCCTATCAGCCTATGTTTGAGAGACACTGCTTTCTTAAGGCATCCTCCCCCTTAGGGAAGTGCCTAAGAAACTTGTAAAGTCAGTTGTAACTATGTTTACTAAGGTCCCCTAACCCAAACCTGTGTGCTTGAGTCCGTACCTTGCCTGTTCTTCCATTCCTGATTCCCGCTGGTGTACCTGTATCCTGCTCTTATGTCCCAGTACCTGCCTGGGTTCATGAGGGATTTTATATACTCACACCTCTCTCTGTTCCTGCACCAATGCTATCCCTGTGTACCCAGGTCCATGTTCCCATCCTGCCTTTACCTTACCAGCAGTTCAGTCTGTAGCTGCAGAGCCTTCACTTGTCCAGAGTCCGTACCTGCATTCCTGACCCCTGGGTACTGCCCTGGAGTGGCACCTGGTGGCTACCTGCAGGAGCAAGCTTGTCCACATCATCAGTGGCTCTAGTGAAGAACCAGGTAGCTGCTTAGTCAAGCTCCTCCAAGATGAGCCCAGTCCCGTGGCACAGTGGGTCTACACCCACCATCCTGACAATTTGATCAGGCCATGGACCCCAGTGACTCCAAATCCCTTACACTTCTGGCATTCTGCCAGGAGATATCCCACCAGCTGGTACACCAGGATCAGATCCTGACGTATCTGAAGTCTGTCCACACCCGCTTATAGAAAGAGACTGTATAACTGTGGAAAAGAAGCGCACGTAGGGTTTTACCCGATATGGGGTTAACGTAGGTCTTAGGACAGGCACTCACCTGCTGTAGTTGTGACAGGCACAACTCCTTGAACGCATGAAAAGGAATTCATCATATACACTGGATTTGTGGTTTTAAGCGCAGCATTTAACCCATTTTTCTTTTAACCCGCTTTTGAACACCCGCTTAAACATTCTGACACCAGAGGCCCTAGCCGCACCTTTTCAACCCGCAGTTCCGACACGGACAAAGGGGGAGGGCGGCGTCCCTGTATTTCTTCTTACCGTTCTCTCGGCAGGGACGCCGGCATGCTTTTCTTCCACTGTGTCCTACTGCCCTGTTGTGTCTTCCTGCACATGCTGCACAGGTCTCTAGAGAGCGCTCTTAGGGGGTGTGCGCGCTCGCTCCCTGCCTCTTAAAGGGACAGCGCTCCTAAATCCAGAAGTCTTTCTATCCTATGGCTGAGAGGCACTGGGTTCTTAAGGCAGCCTTCCCCTTAGGGATTGCTTGAGCAACGTATAAGGTCAGTTGTTACTACGTTTGCTAGTTGTGAGGTCCCCTGACCTGAACAAGTGTTCTTGAGCCCATACCTTGCCTGTCCTGCCGTTCCTGATTCCCGTTGGCGTACCTGTATCCTGTTCCTGTGTCCCAATACGTGCCTGTGTTCCTGAGGGTCCTATATACCCACACCTGTGTTCCTTCACAAGTACTAGCCCTGTGTCCATGTTCCAGTCCTCCCTATACCAGCCGTCCAGTCTGTTCCTGCAGTCCTGCATATTCGTAACTTATCCATAGTCAATACCTGCCTTTCTGACATCTGAGGTCAAATAATTTAGATTAGGTGATAGGGATAGATTAGGGACATTAAAAATATACTGTAGTAACCAGATTTCGGATTCTACTACAGTATTTGTTAACTGAATATAGTCATTACTGTCTGTGTAAATGCCTTTGGTGCCAGCTGTCGCAGCTCCAGTCTTCCTGAGTGGCACCTGGCTTCTACATAGAGTGCAACACCCTCACCTTTAGAGGCTCTGGTGAAAACCTGGTGAGAAATCATAGTCAAGCCCCTCTATATTTTCTGTGTGCTGTGGCCCAGTGGGTCCACTCCCCACTTGCACTGGCGAGCATCACAGTTTGCCCAGGCCATGGATCCCGCTGACTCCAGTGCTGTCCTGTTTACCGGCTTGCAGCAAGAGGTGGTCTGGTAGTGAGAAAAACAGGACCAGATCCTGACTCATCTACGATCACTGGATACCCGGTTTCAAGCCTTATCTTCTTGAATTATTTTATATAATGATTTTTTTTCCCTTATTTGGCAATTCTTTGCTACCCATTTGTGCAAGCCTTATCTTCATCTGCGGTATCAGCTGTGGTTAATACTCCAGCAGAAATCCCGGCTCCAAGCTACAGTCCTCATCTGTCATCTCCTCTACAGTTTGACGGTGATCCCCAGCTATGCAGGGGCTTCATAAACCAGTGCTCCTAGCACTTCAAACTCTTGTCACATCAGTCCATCTCGGACTGGGCCAAAGTGACTGCTATGATGTCGCACATGATTGGCGAGGCCCTCTCCTTGGATCAACCCACTGTAGGAGAGGAATGATCCAATCATCCAGAATCTGTCTGTCTTCCTGGAGACGTTGCACAAGGTGTTCAACGAGCCGGGTCAAGTCTCCTCTGCGGATTCCCCGCTCCTTAGACTCCGCGAAGGGAGTCTCACCGTAGACCAGTATGCTCTCTGTTTCCGCACCCTGTCCTCTGAACTGGGCTGGAATAATGAGGCATAGGTGGCTATATTCTGAGAAGGATTGTCTAGGAGGATAAAGGACAAGCTGGCTGGTCAATATGTGCCATTTTCTCTGAATGACCTAGTATCATTTGATATCCACTTTGACCTTCGGTTCCAAGAATGATCCAGAGAGACGAATCAGGAGAAGAGGTCCTTGTGCATGCCTCCTTCATTTCAGAGGCACATCATACCACTAACTGTATTCTTTATGACTCCTTTCGAGCCCATGGAGGCGGATCAAGTCAATCCGGCGAAGGCCCGCCTTGAGGTCTGTCACACTGGAGAGGGGTGCTTCTAGTGCAGAAGTCCAACCCACCTGATCTCCTTCGGTCCCAGGAAGCCAGGAAACTGTCCAGCCTATGGTCATTAGGAGAGGCTACAATAGGTGAGAACAAGTCCTCTCCACCCTTATATACTTATATATGACCCTGTCGGCAACTAGTGGCGACACCAGATTCACTGACATGACCCTACTCGCTTCTGGTATCGCCAGGAATTTCATACAACAGGTCATAGTGGATCGGTATCGGATTCCTGTCCAGCAGCTTCAAACTCCCATTGCAGTGTTGTCTGTGGATGAAAGGCCTCTGTCCGAGGTTGTCCAGTTCGACACCAAGCAAGATGACCTTTGGGTGGGATTGCTACACATGGAAAGAATCACCTTCCATGTATTACCTGGTATGTTGCATCCACTTTGACTGGGCCTGCCGTGGCTTTGGAAGCATGAACTGGTTTTGGACTGGAGATCTAGAGATGTGCTCAGGTGGGGTCCCTCCTACCACAAAAGCTGCCTCATTTTCGTGCAACCTGCTCGGTGGCCTGTGAGACCCTCTAATCTTCCGGGTCTGCCGTTTACCGTCTGCCTACTGGGCCTATGCGGACGTCTTTGAAATGAAGGAGACAGTGACTCTGCCACCACATAGGTTGTATGACTGCCCTATTGACCTTCTTCCTGGCTCTACTCACCACAGTCGTATTTACCCTCTCTCAAGCTGAGAACTGAGATTCAAGCCATGTCCAAGTACATTAAGGAGAACCTGGCAAGAGGATTCATCCAAAATTCCTTCTCGCTGGCCGGAGCCAGATTCTCTTTGTGAAGAATAAGGACGGTTCTTTCTCTATGTATCGACTATTGAGGTCTCAATCTACTCACGGTCAAAAGTAAATACCGCTGCCACTTATACCGGAATTATTCGACCAGCTCTGAGGTTCTAGGATCTTCTCCAGGCTCGACCTCCATGGTGCATACAACCTCGACCAGATATGGTTGGGTGACAATGAAAGGAGGCCTTCAATACCTGTGATGGCCAATATGAGTATTGAGTAATGTCATTCGGACAAAGCAGTGCTTGCGCAGTATTCCAGGAATTAGTCAACGATATATTCTGAGATCTGCTTTATTCATGTGTGGTGGTGTACCTAGCTTACATTCTGTTGTTATTTCCCGATCTGCCTGCACATAGGAGGAATGTTCGCCATGTGCTACAGAGACTAACTGACAATTGTCTCTACGCCAAATTCGAAAAGTGCCTCTTTGAGCAGTCTACCCTGCTGTTCCTAGGCTGCATAATTTCGGACACCGCTTGAGAATGAATCCAGACAAGGTATTGGCGATGCTGAAGTGGCCTCAGCCTGACAGATTAAAGGCGATCCAGCAGTCAGTTCATCCTGTAATTCTCGTCCTGGATTCTCCCCATCTCGGACCTGACCTGCAAGTATTGACTCCAAAAGTAGAGAGTGTTTATCACCCTCAAGTAAGCCTTCTCTTGTCCCCAGTGCTGCATAGACCGAAGATGAAAAGACAGTTCCTCCTGGAAGAGGATGCTTCGTCCTCTGGGGTTGATGCGGTTCATACACAGAATTTGGCTGTTGGTAAGATGATAACCTGTTATTTCTTTTTCAGGGTCTTCTCTCCTTCTCAGTACAACTACTCAATCGGTGACCGAAAACTGTTGGCGATCAAGATGGCTCAGGAGGAGTGGCGGTGCATCCAGTAATCATCTACACTGACCAGAAAAACTTGGCCTATCTACAGTTGGCCCAAAGGCTGAATCTACGCCAAGCCCGGTGGTCGTTGTTCTTTGCTGTCTTTGATTTCGTTCTGCACTTCTGGCCGAGAAGAATGTCAAGGCAGATACACTGTCCAAGTCCTTTTTGTTGGCCAATCAAGAGAAGGAGCCTCAGCACATTATCGAACCTTTCAAGATGCTCATGGTGGCTCCAGTAGACGTGTCTTGAGTTCCTCCCAGTAAGACGTTCGTTGCTGAAGCACAGAAGAAACATGTTCTTCAATCGGGTCATTCCTCCATGTAGAATGGCCATGCTGGACAAAAAAAGTCCTTTCAGCCGATCTCTCGGCAAAAAAGGGGAGAAGTTGACTCAATCTTTGCATTGTGTGTCTGTGTGTGCATCACTAAGCATAGAGAACAGAAAGAGGAGACGAGAACTGTCTGAGGACTTGATAACCAAAGTTGTTGAAAAATATCAACAATCTTAAGGTTACAGAGATCTTAATGTTCCTATGTCCATGTAAAGCAACATAATCAAGAAGTTTGCAACCCATGGCACTGTAGCTAATCTCTCTGGACATTGATAGCATAGAAAAATTGATGAAAGGTTGCAATGCAGAATGGTTTGTATTGTTGATAAGCAGATCCAATCAAGTTCCAAAGAAATTCAAGCTGTGCTGCAGGCTCAGGGGGCAACAGTGTCAGATCAAAGTATCAAAGATCTGTTGAGGTTGAGTTCCTGGGTCTGGCACTTGGTACCTTGACTGTGTACAAGACATCAAGAAATCTGAAGATTACCAAAGGATTTTTTGTCATAATGTAGTGCCCAGGACGGGGCGTGGCCTGGCCATGGAGGAGTAAAAACGTGTTTCACATCAGCTCCTCGACCTGTCCCAAATATCTGCTGATTACAAGCTCACAAATGGATTTCCAGAGTATGAGGGGTAGGAGGCAGGGGAGACCATCCCGGGGTGCAACTGCTGACACGCTTTCTGAGGCCAGGGGAATCAGACTCTTCCTTGCAGTGTCGCCCTCAGTTACTGCCATTCAGAAGAAAAACAACACGGCCACCGGCCCTGGCAGTTCAGCTCTCTCTGCAGGAGAACCCGACGCTGAACAGGTGCAGAGGTCCAGTGCTTCTGGGCCCTTGAACAGAGGGGCCCCCCAGAGGGACTCCGGTGTACTCACCAGAAGCTCAGTTAGGCAGGGAAGAGATGAAGACGCCGTGCTGGATCCCGGGCTGCAAATGACGCTGGCAGCTTCTTCCTCTGCTCCAGACCATGAGGTAATCTCTGGCAGAGCTGCAGGTAAATCCCCTCCACTGAACTGCAGGCCCGTCGCTGCTGACAGAGGAGAGAAGATCTTTGATGCAGACCAGAGAGTGCAGGGCCTCCCCTCAACACCACAACTCCTACCTTTGTTGGTGGATCTGGCCTCACACAGTGGGCCACTGGGAGGCATCACCCCATCATCCCCAGAACTTTTTCCATTAGAGCTACTTCAGGTAAGCAGCCCTGTGGAGGGTGAGGGCTCAGGAGATAAAAATGCACATATGGGGGGGGTCCATGCAACTGGGCCCACCTCTCAGCAACCCTGCAGCCCATGTTGCTCAAGGGTCGGTGGTTTTAAATGAACTGAGAGAGATCCGTACTTGCATTAATGCGATCCCTTCCAGAGAAGATATGGAGGACTACATGGCCAGACTCGAAAACGCATTCCGCAGCGAGATTTCTGAATTGCGCTCTGATGTCACAAAGGTGGATAAACAGATCCAGATACACTCTAACAAGATTGAGTCCCAGGAGTCGGAGTCACTTTCACAACAGCAGACCCTATCTTCTCATGCTCACCAGCTCCAATATCTCATAGAGGCCCTGGACGACGCCGAGAATAGAGGGCATCGTAAAAACCTCAGGATCAGAGGCTTGCCCGAGTCGGTTGATTCAAGAGATCTTCCAGCCGTCCTCCAGCATACCTTTAATAAAATATTGGGGGTTCCCCCTGATAAGGAGTTAGAACTGGACAGAGCTCACAGGGCCTTGGGCCCCAGATCAACAGACCCAAATTTCCCGAGAGACGTGATTTGTCGAGTCCACCATTATACACAGAAAGAAACCATCTTGCAAAACCTGCGTGCTGGATCTTCTGCTTCATTCCAAACAACAAAGCTACAGGTTCTACCTGACCTGTCCCGCCTCACCCTTCAGAGGCGAAGGGCCCTGAGACCGCTCCTAGATCTGCTTCGGTCCCATAACATCTTGTACAGCTGGGGCTTCCCCTTTCGTCTGCAGATGCGCCATGATGGTCAGATGCTTGTCCTCCGGTCCCCATCAGACATTCCTTCTTTGACTGCAGCCCTTGACCTTCCGTCGGTGGAGATACTGGACTGGCCGGAAATGACCAGGGATTCCCTCTCTGGTCCACCTTAACGTCCCTTAAGAGGTACCCCTGGACGAAGCACCTCTGGATGTGGCAGGAGAGGCCGTCGGAGTGGACCCCTACCCAAATGACTTGCTGGAGGCTGGTGGTAAACTTCTTTCTCTCCCACGGGGTTCTTGACCACTCTTCTTCTCAGGACACTTCAAGAGCGGACCTGTTGTTCGTCTTTCGTTGATATGCGGGCCCCTTGGATATAAGCCGGGGTCATTGTTAGAGGTTCAGTCGTAAGTAAATCCGGTGCTTCAGGAGGAGAGGTTCATAGAGCTTGGTGTATTGGATTAAGTGTTGTCTGTTTATTAACACAATGTTCTCTTTCCTTCTCCACACCTTTTTTTCCCCCCTGCACCTTTAACATTCATAAGTGTAATGTAATAGTGAGTAACAGTTTATCTTTTGTGGCTCAACTTGGGACAGGCCGAGGAGTCCCTTCATGGAAAGCACACTCCCTACCAGGGAACACTCGTCACAACATTGGTGACGTAGTTACTCATCCCATATAGAGGGGTGCCATTGAGCACTTCCTCTAATTCTTTTCTCTCTCTCTCCTTACATAGGGGCTCCGGGTGTCTTCTGGGTTATATTGATCTGGGTGGCACAGGAAAGGGACTGTATCTTTCTTCTTTCTACTTTTATCAAACTCCTACCACTCTTTCCTATCTCCTACGTATTTTTTTTTCTCTTTTTTCTCTACCGTACTCTCCTTCGTGTGTGCGTCCCCCATCCCCTTTTTTTTTTTTTTGTTTTATTTCACCCCTCCATCTCCCCCCTCCTCTGTGTTGTATATTGCCACATAGCACAAATCAACATAGGGTCCCTCAATGTGAGGGGACTGAACATCCCGCAAAAACAGTCCCAAATTTTGTACAGTATGCATAAAAAGAGGGCTCATATTCTGTTGCTCCAGGAAACCCATTTCAAGGCTGGTCATCTCCCCTCTTTGAGGGACAGATACTACACCTCGTGGTTCCATAGCTGTAACCCAACCTCCAAATCCAGGGGTGTCTCTATAGCCATCCACAAGTCGCTAGTCCATTCTGTACTGGAGACCAAGGTAGACCCTGAGGGTACATACTTGTTTTTGAAACTGAGAGTTGACTCGACGCACATACAGTACACAATTGCTAACTGGTACTTACCCAATAGGGACCCCACTCTGGCATGTTCCTCTATCCTAACCCTCCTGTCAGAATTCACAGAGGGTGTGTTGGTGGCCCGCGGCGACCTTAACTTAACCTTGGACCCGACCGTGGACACATCATCTGGGCGTCACGTTATTTCTGGTGGAAGGATCAGGGCCCTAAAAAAAAAGTTTGCAAAATCTACACTTGGTAGACGCCTGGCGTATTTTACACCCAAAGGATCGAGATTACACATTTTATTCGCCTGCACACTCATCTTATAGCCGAATGATATGCTACTAATTAGTCAATTTGCGTTGATTTGGCGAGTCCAGGCATCCATTGGGCACATTTATCTATCGGATCATACCTCTGTTTTTTTACATATCACTCCCCCGAATCCTTCCCAGCGGGAGTGGACAATGCGCCTTAATGACAACCTACTTAAGGACCAAGTTTGTCTCAAGGAGGTGCAGAGCTCTATCACTGAATTTTTGGGCATTCATTTGTCAGACCCAACCCCTCTTGCTGCCCAATGGGAGGCACTTAAGTGTGTTGTTCGGCGTATTTTGATTAAGCACGGTTCCAGGATCAAGAGAGAGAGAGCCTCACTCATTTCTTCCTTATTGCAACAGATTGAAATCTGGGAGAGCTCTCACAAACGGTCCCTATCCCTGTCAGTGTATTCGGACCTTATCAAAACTAGAGAGGAACTAAAATGCCTACTAGACCAAAAATATCTTAGACAGCAAATTAGATTTCGTAGATTTATGTATGAACACGCAAATAAGAGTGGAAGAGTGCTCGCGCGAGTTATACATCCCAGGAAGGATTTGGGCCATATACCTCAAATTATGACGAACAGGGGTACTGCCACTCAGGACCCAAATACGATTATAGAAATGTTTCAGTCTTTTTATCAGGACCTGTATAACATTAGAGGACAATTCGCCGACATGCCACCGACGTTACTTGAGGGCAACCTAGAGGAATATATTCGACCAACCGCTCTCCTGATGGTCCCCTCTGAATTAGTGGAAGTCCTAGAAGAAGACTATACTGAAGAGGAGATTTCCTCTGTTATTAAGAACTCTCCGGCAGGTAAAAGTCCAGGCCCTGATGGATTTTCTCCCAAATTTTACAAGGTGTTTGGGGACCAGCTTATGCCCTTTATGAAAAAGGTTTTCGACTCTGTATCTGACGGCTCTCCCTTTGTGGCCCAATCTCTTGAGGCACATATTAGTGTCATACCCAAACCGGGGAAGGACCCCTCTATTGTATCTAACTACAGACCAATCTCTCTGATTAATATTGATGTCACATTTTTTTCCAAATTTCCAAAATCCTGGCCAACAGGCTGGTCCTTATATTGCACAGAATTGTGCATACAGATCAGGTTTGATTTGTTATGGGACGGGAAGCCAGAGATGACACAAATAAGGCATTCCTCCTGCTGGCTCGGGCGAAGGTCAAAGTGATCCCTTTGTGTTTGCTCTCAGTTGACGCTGAGAAGGCCTTTGACCAGGTCAGCTGGGGCTTTATGTTGGCGTCACTTCACCAAATTGGGTTCTAAATTCATAGGAAAAATGTCCTCATTATATAGGGGGCCCTCGGCCAGAGTAAAAATCAATGGTATGTTGTCCTCGCGGATATATATTAATAACGGAACACGTCAGGGTTGCCCCTTGTCCCCCCTTCTATATGTTCTCATAATGGAGCATCTTGCCATAGCTTTGCGGAGCAACCCTAACATCCATGGTGTCCCGACAAAATATGGTCAAAGTAAAATAGCCCTCTATGCTGACGACCTACTGGTGTTCGTCTCACAGCCTTTAGTCTCTTTCCCCTCCCTGCTTAGTGAATTCGAGACCTTTGGCCACTTAACTAATTTTAAAATCAATTACTCCAAATCTGAAGCTCTAAACGTCACATTGGCCAGCCAAGAAGTGGCTAATTTAAAAGCTAACTTTCCCTTTAAATAGCAGAGCTCTGCCCTTAATTACTTGGGGATTAAGATACCGACAGATAGTTCTAAAATACTCACTCTTAATTATACTTCCCTGCTAGAGAAGACGTTAAAAGACCTAAATAATTATAACCGCAATTTGTCATGGTTTGAGTGCATTAACGTGCTCAAGATGGATGTCCTCCCCAGATTTTTTTATTTATTCCAAACTGTCCCTTTAATTTCCCCGCCCACCTTTTTTGTTAGATTGCAATTGGCTGCGGGTAAATTTGTGTGGGGAGGAGGTAGGCCCTAATTAGGTAGGAATAAATTATCCAGGCGTAAGTGCTCAAGTGGGGCAGGCCTCCCTAATTTTAAGCTTTATCACAAAGCGGCTGTCCTGACCAGGCTTTTGGATTGGCACCACTATCGGTTCTCGAAACAGTGGGTGGGATTAGAGCAGGACTCTTCCACTGTCCCATTGCACTATCTCCCCTGGATTGACCCCAAAAACAGAGGCTCATTTGGTCCTCAGGACGACCTTTTAAAAGCTGCTCTGAGGATGTGGGATGCAGAGGTTGGCAGGCGCTCACTCTCTCGGGGTCCTGGACCCCTCTCATCCCTTTTCTCTAACCCAGACTTACCCCTGGCTTGGGAGTGGATAGTTTTTTGGGCAGAAGGTCGAGTGAGGATACTCGTTTTTTTCATATCCTTGGGGGCAACAGCTTACCCCCTTATGGTGAGGTGGCCACCCCTGATAGAGAGGGGCCTCTTCCATGGTTCCAATATTTTCAGATTCGTTCCTTCCTTTCTGTAGGGGGTAGGGAAAGGTTTGTTTCATCTGCGATTACACAATTTGAGCAATTATTTCTCCTGGAGTCGCCGCCAGCACACACAGTCTCCCTCATATACACTCTACTGATCCAACACACTGAAATAGTGAATACTAATTTCATGAGGAGATGGAATGAGGAGCTGGGGACTGAAATTTCAGAGGCTGATTGGGGTAAGGCATTCCTATTTATACATAAATTTTCTATGGCCTGTGCAGCACAGGAAAAAAATTATAAGATATTAACCCGTTGGTACCGCTGTCCTGCTACACTACATGCTATCTTTCCCTCCGTCTCCGATCAGTGTTGGAGGTGTGGAATGGGACGGGGTACCATGCTGCACATTTGGTGGAGTTGTGGTGGAGTTAAACCAATGTGGGACACTGTTTTCTCTGTCCACGAGAAGATAAGTGGGAATTATGCTCCTAACACGCCACAGGTGGCCCTTTTATCTGTCCTCCCAGGGTCAGTTAGGTCTCAGAAGAATGGACTATTAAGATTTTGTCTGGCGGTGTCCCGCACGGTTATAACCAAGCATTGGAGGTCCTCACAGTCCCCAACCCTGGAGGAGTGGTACGGGGAGATGAGCAGCCTTTATAAGATGGAAGACCTGACCACGAAATTTAATGGCACTACAGACAAATTCCTACAAATATGGAGCCCCTGGATTCTGTTTTTAGACTCTCCGGTATTTTCATCCTCGTTCCCCAATTCCTGAGGACTCAGTCCCTCCCTGCGCATTGGCCCTCTCCTCCTGGATCTTTCCCCTTGATTTTGTTCGCTTGAGGGGTGTTCTGAGATCTGTAGGGCGGGGCAGTATGAATAGGAGTGGTTTTTTTTGTCTTGTCTTCTGCCCTCTTTCTATCCCACTTCCTTCTTTTCTCTTTTTTCTTTTCTTTCCCTTTTTCATATCTTTCCTGTTTACCTATAAAAATATTGAAGGCATTGGTAAATGACTTCTTCCTCAAAAATGTGTAGAGGATTTGGTTTTACATAACAACTGTTGTTCTTTACCCGTTGGGGGACTCTTACTTTTAAAGAATTTATGTCTACGCTGAGGATGTTTTGAAATGTTATGTTGTATGGAAACTTTTGCTGCTCTTTTAAAACTTGAATAAAAAGAGATTAAACATAATGTAGTGCCCAGTGTCAGAGAGCTGCGTTTGCGTCTTAGGTCATGGGTCTTCCAGCAGAACAATGACCCAAAACATACTTCAAGAAGCCCCAGAAATGGATGGAAACAAAGTGCTGGAGAGTCCTGAAGTGGCAGCAATGAGTCCGGATCTAAAACCCATTGACTCCAGTGGGGAGATGTGAAGATTGCTGTTGGGAGAAGACGCCTTCACATATGAGAGACCTGGAGCAGTTTATAAAGAAGAGTCCAAAATTCCAGGTGAGAGGTGTAAGGCTATGTGCGCACGCTGCGTACTGTCCCTGCAGAAATTTCTGCAGTGATTTGAACAGCACACGTGCGCTTCAAATCGCTGCAGAAAGAGTCCATAATGAAAAAAAAAAAAAAAGCCGATTCCATGCGCTCTAACTGCAGCTCCTCCCATAGACAGAGCGGGGACTGCAGGCCAAGCGCAGGAAAGAAGTGACATGTCACTTCTTAGAACGCGCGCTTCGGGCAGCAGCCGAAGCACTGCGCTCTAAGACGCCACGTGTGCACGGCTCCTGCATAATCTTCATAGATTATGCAGGGGACGCAGGATGCATGCAGTTACGCTGCAGTGCAGATCGCAGCGTAACTGCATGTAAATACGCAACGTGCACACATAGCCTAAGAAGCTTATGGACGGTTATAGGAAGGGATTGATTTCAGTTATGTATTGCAAAGGGTGTGCAGACAAATATTAAGTTCAAGGTTGCAAGAATTTTGTCTGACCCTTTTTTGGGATTTTGTGTGAAATTATGATCAGTTTGTCTTTTTTTCTGTATGTTTTTATGTTGTTCCAATACACACAAATGAAATAAACGTGTATAACAAAATATGTGTATTTGCAATAATTTTCTGGGAGAAATACTTAATTTTCAGGAACAATTTCAAGGGTGCCAACACTTTCGGCCATGATTGTATATATCAGGATGGAGATTATATATACCAGTATGGGGGACATATATGCATGGAAGTTGCCCAGGATTGGAGACATTAGTACAGAATTAGGGGACATTGTCCCCATAACTATGGCAGCAGCAGATCCCACCCATAACAGTTCTTAATGACCATATATTTTGCATTTATATTTTCCCCTTATTTTGTGCCGCTAAAACCTAGGTGGATCTTATGGTCCGGTGTGTCTTCTAGGCCAATAAAATACAGTATAGTACATTCTTGCAATTCTGAATGCTTTTTCAATCGTGTTGCGTTAATTATTAGATATCTCACAAATTGGAGCCAATATGGCAAAACCGAAGTCATGTTCTTAATCAGCACCATAAATTTAACCCCTTCACGACCGCGGGCAGTAAAATTACGTCCTATTTTAACGTGACTTAACGACCAGGGACGTAATTTTACTGCCTAAACTTCATTTGATTGCCGTGGCCATAGCAACGGCTTTCAAATGATGTCCCCTGCTGTTTCTTACAGCAGGGGACCTTTGCTTGACCCCAGGGGGGGCGGCATCGCCACCCCCTATCGACGATCGATGTGATTGGCTGTTAAAATCTGAACCGCCAACCACATCGATCGCACTAATTTCGGCAAAAATAATGCCCGAATTAGTGCGATCCTGTGAGATCCAGCTATGAGATGCCGCAGCTGCTGCAGCATATCATAGGTGGACCTCAAACATGTCTCCCCCAGCCCCTGCAGCACTGATTGGAGCGATCGTGCTATGACGCGCAATCGCTCCAATCAGTGTGCAGTGGGGCGGTGTGATTTGCCGGTGGCCGCCCTCCCCAGGTCTGTGCTGGCCTGCGAGCCCTCCCCCAACATGTCTGCAGCGTGCAGTGGCTGGTACTTGTGGTACCACGCCACCGCCGCTGCTGCCGCCGCCGCCGCCCTAGCTGTCACCGCTGCTGCACGTGAGTACTGTGCGCACTTTGCAGCCAGCCCGTGCGCGCTCCCGTGGTGCCCCTGCGCGCTCCCGTGGTGCCCCTGCGCGCTGCCATGGTAGCCCCTGCCGTGCCCCCCCCGCGATCTGCTCCCCCCAACCCCCCCCCCGACATCCCGATCTGCTCCCCCCGCGATCTGACTGCCTCCCCCATTATCTCTGTTCTGCAGCTCCCTCTCCGGTCTCCCCCTCTGCTCTACCCCCTCCCCCTCTGCTTCCCCCCCCCTCTCTGCTCTCACCCCCCCCCTCTCCCCCCCTCTGCTCTCCCCCGACGTCCTCTTACCTGTCTTCACCGGCCTGATCACATCTGCGTCCATCGCTGGGTCCTTCCTGGGCATTCTGCTGATCTGCCTGCTGCTCCTGTAAAGCTGTCCATCTCTCTGCCATCTATTCCTCTGCAGCTCTTCTGGTCAGTGATCCTCCTGCTAGTCCTCTGGGTACTGTGAGTATAACTTTTTTTTTTTTCCGTATCCCCTGTCCATTTTTACACCTCATCCGTCCGTGCGTCCCGCCAAGCGCTGATCAGGGATGCAGATAACGGATCGGCATCCCTGCTCAATTTTTGGCGTGACTTTTTTTTTTCCGTATCCCCGACGCTTTTTGTATCACATCCATCCGTGCGTCCCGCCAAGCGCTGATCAGGGATGCACATAACGGATCGGCATCCATGGTCAATTTTTGGCGTGACTTTTTTCCATATTTGCGACGCTTTTTGTATCGCATCCGTCCGTGCGTCCCACCAAGCGCTGATCAGGGATGCACATAACGTATCTGCATCCATGGTCAATTTTTGGCGTGACTTTTTTTTTTTTACGTATCCCCGACGCTTTTTTTTATCGCATCCGACCGTGCGTCCTGCAGCGGCCGATCAGTGCACTGCGTCTGTGCGTTTGAAAAGTCAAATGGCGCTCCTTCTCTTCTGAGCCCCGCCATGCGCTCAAACAATTTATTTCCACCACATATGAGGTATCTGCGTACTCAGGAGAAAATGCACAATACATTTTATGGTGCATTTTTTTCCTGTTACCCTTGTGAAAAAAAAAGCTACCTAGTTGAAGCAACCGTTTTGTGGTAAAAAAAAAAAATTTTTCTTTTCACGGCTCAACGCTATAAACTTCTGTGAAGCCCCCAGGTGTTCAAAGTGCACATCAAACATCTAGAAAAATTATTTGAGGGCTCTAGTTTCCAAAATGGTGTCACTTGTGGGGGAGCTCCACTGTTTAGGCACCATAGGGGGTCTCCAAACGTGACATGGCGTCCGCTAATGATTCAAACCAATTTTGCTGTCAAATGGCGCTCCTTCTCTTCTGAGCCCCGCCATGCGCCCAAACAATTACTTTCCACCACATATGAGGTATCTGCGTACTCAGGAGAAATTGCACAATACATTTTATGGTGCATTTTTTCCTGTTACCCTTGTGAAAAAAAAAGCTACCTAGTTGAAGCAACTGTTTTGTGGCAAAAAAAAAAAATTTTTCTTTTCACGGCTCAACGCTATAAACTTCTGTGAAGCCCCCAGGTGTTCAAAGTGCACATCAAACATCTAGAAAAATTATTTGAGGGCTCTAGTTTCCAAAATGGTGTCACTTGTGGGGGAGCTCCACTGTTTAGGCACCATAGGGGGTCTCCAAACGTGACATGGCGTCCGCTAATGATTCAAACCAATTTTGCTGTCAAATGGCGCTCCTTCTCTTCTGAGCCCCGCCATGCGCCCAAACAATTACTTTCCACCACATATGAGGTATCTGCGTACTCAGGAGAAATTGCACAATACATTTTATGGTGCAATTTTTCCTGTTACCCTTGTGAAAAAAAAAGCTACCTAGTTGAAGCAACTGTTTTGTGGTAAAAAAAAAAAAATTTTCTTTTCACGGCTCAACGCTATAAACGTCTGTGAAGCCCCCAGGTGTTCAAAGTGCACATCAAACATCTAGAAAAATTATTTGAGGGCTCTAGTTTCCAAAATGGTGTCACTTGTGGGGGAGCTCCACTGTTTAGGCACCATAGGGGGTCTCCAAACGTGACATGGCGTCCGCTAATGATTCCAACCAATTTTGCTGTCAAATGGCGCTCCTTCTCTTCTGAGCCCCGCCATGCGCCCAAACAATTACTTTCCACCACATATGAGGTATCTGCGTACTCAGGAGAAAATGCACAATACATTTTATGGTGCATTTTTTCCTGATAGCCTTGTGAAAAAAAAAGCTACCTAGTTGAAGCAACCGTTTTGTGGTAAAAAAATTTTTTTTTCTTTTCACGGCTCAACGCTATAAACTTCTGTGAAGCCCCCAGGTGTTCAAAGTGCTCACCAAACATCTAGAAAAATTATTTGAGGGCTCTAGTTTCCAAAATGGGGTGACTTGTGGGGGAGCTCCATTGTTTAGGCACCTCAGGGGGTCTTCATACCCCACATGGCGTCCGCTAATGAGTGCAGCTAATTTTGCATTCAAAAATTCAAATGGCGCTCCTTGCCTTCCGAGCACTGCCGTGTGTCCAAAGATTTGATTTCCACCACATATGAGGTATCTGCGTATTCAGGAGAAAATGCACAATACATTTTATGGTGCATTTTTTCCTGTTACCCTTGTGAAAAAAAAAGCTACCTAGTTGAAGCAACCGTTTTGTTGTAAAAAAAAATTTTTTTCTTTTCACGGCTCAACGCTATAAACTTCTGTGAAGCCCCCAGGTGTTCAAAGTGCACATCAAACATCTAGAAAAATTATTTGAGGGCTCTAGTTTCCAAAATGGTGTCACTTGTGGGGGAGCTCCATTGTTTAGGCACCTCAGGGGGTCTTCAAACCCGACATGGCGTCCGCTAACAGGTGCAGCTAATTTTGCACTCAAAAATTCAAATGGCGCTCCTTGCCTTCCGAGCACTGCTGTGTGTCCAAACATTTGATTTCCACCACATATGAGGTATCTGCGTACTCAGGAGAAAATGCACAATACATTTTATGGTGCATTTTTTCCTGTTACCCTTGTGAAAAAAAAAGCTACCTAGTTGAAGCAACCGTTTTGTGGTAAAAAATGTTTTTTTTCTTTTCACGGCTCAACGCTATAAACTTATGTGAAGCCCCCAGGGGTTCAAAGTGCTCACCAAACATCTAGAAAAATTATTTGAGGGCTCTAGTTTCCAAAATGGGGTCACTTGTGGGGGAGCTCCATTGGTTAGGCACCTCAGGGGGTCTTCAAACCCGACATGGCGTCCGCTAATGAGTGCAGCTAATTTTGCGTTCAAAAATTCAAATGGCGCTCCTTCCCTTCCGAGCTCTGCCGTGCGCCCAAACAATTGATTTTTACCACATATGGGGTATCAGCGTACTCAGGAGAACATGCACAATAAATTGTATTGTGTACTTTCTCTTTTCTCCCTTGTAAAAATGAAAATTTTATGGCTAAAGTAACATTTTTGTGTTAAAAAGTAAAATTTTCATTTTTTCCTTCCACATTGCTTTGGTTCCTGTGAAGCACCTAAAGGGTTAATAAACTTATTGGATGTGGTTTTGAGCAGTGTGAGGGGTGTAGTTTTTAGAATGGGGTCACTTTTGGGTATTTTCTGTCACCCAGGCCTCTCAAAGTCACCTCAAATGTAATGTGGTCCCTAAAAAAAATTATTTTGTAAATTTTGTTGGAAAAATGAGAATTTGCTGATGACCTTTGACCCCTTCTAACTTCCTAACGGAAAAAAAATTTGTTTCGAAAATTGCGCTGATGTAAAGTACACAAGTGGGAAATGTTATTTAGTAACTATTTTGTGTGACATATCTCTCAGATTTATGGGCATAAATTTTCAAAGTTTGAAAATTGCGAAATTTTCAAAATTTTCGCCAAATTTCCTAAATTTTCACAAATAAACGCAAAAAATATCGGCCTAAATTTACCACTGACATGAAGCACAATATGTCACGAAAAAACAATCTCAGAATCGCCAGGATCCGTTGAAGCGTTCCAGAGTTATAACCTGTCAAAGTGACACTGGTCAGAATTGCAAAAAATAGCCCGGTCATTAGGGTGTTTTAGTGGCCGGGGGTGAAGGGGTTAATATAAAACCGTTCAGACACCGTTGAAACAAAGTCACTGTATGCCAGTGTATTCATAAACTGCAAGGAGGGCAGTCATCTTATATCACACTTGTTCTATCACTTTTGTTATTTACAATAATCTCTGGGGTCAGATTCTCATGCAGATGAATGTCCAGCTCATAGCCTGGAGCAGCTCATTTATAGGTTTCATTTTGCTCCGCTTCGTATGACCTACATGTGCATATAGACGACTTCGAGAGATTTCTTTTAACATGGTCGTGATATCACCAATGATTGGAAAACATAATTCAATTTTACTTTCAACACTGTTTTACTTGGGAGTTGTGGTTGTTACACTTCTGAACCTTACATCTTTCTCTGCCAAAATGGGACATCTCCAAATATTGCAATAATATTATTACATCTTAAAGGGAACCTGTCAGGTCCAATATGCACCCAGGACCACGAGCAGTTCTAGGTGTATGTGGCACCCTTGAGTATATCAGGGTGCCACAGGGAACTGCATCGTGCCAACTAGGATGCAGGGCCTACCCCCCATGGTTCCAGGTTCCTAAGAATTCGGTGTCACTAACCATCAGCACCACAAATCCCAATCACACCTCACATCATGACCTGTCAGACACACCAGTGGGTTGGTCAAACTGGAATAGGGCCACCCACCTAGGGGTCAGGCAGACAGGTGGGAGGGAGGAAGAGAGGAGAGTAGTGAGAGCCCTCAAAGAGTGAGGAGCTGGAGTCGCAGCTCCCGGGGAGCTAGACCGAGGTTGGGTCGCAGACGATGGAGTCGGGGACCGGTGGCAGTGACATTGGAAAAGGGTGCAACGAACATAATCTAGGAGGACTGTGGGCATCAGAAACCAAAAACAACTGACCGGTACCGAGCACGACGGGGTACAGGACCCTAGGTCAGGAACCGATTCAACATCCTGATTGTTGTGAATGTCACTTATGCTTTGGCTGCTGTGAGGCTCCCTCTTGTGGCCAGGAATGGTTTGGTTAGAGACCAGGTGTGTTGAACAATGGGCGTTTCCATTGCTAACTCTCTGCCTATTTAAACCCTGATCTGATAGCAGGCTATGCCAGATGTCAGTTGTTCCTTGTTCACCAGCCTGCTTCATCCTGCTCCAGACCACATCTACCTCAGATAAGTGCTTTGCTCTTTATTTTGTTGCTTGGTTCTTTTGGCTCTTATCTGAATTTGTCTTTTGCTGTGGTTGTTGTCAGTTTATTTGCATGCAGGGATCTTCCCTCTCAGTTGCTTAGCTGGGAAGCTCCCTACAGCTATGTTTGGAGTATTGCTCCTATAAGTCCATGTGTTTGTTTCTTCTTGAATTTGTAATGATTCCTGCTTTCTATTCATTGGTATGATAATAGCGCCTGGTATAGGACGGAGTTCAGATCTAGTGATATGAGGGCCTTTTTGTACTATCAGGTATTTGGATTTTTGCAGGATTTTTCTCTGGCCACCATCAGTCCCTTTCCTGTCCTGTCCTATTTAGTCAGTAGGGCCTCACCTTTTGCTAATCCTATCATCTATCTGTGTATTGTGTTTTCCTATATCACCGCAGTCTTTGAATGTGGGGGGCTTGCTATTCTTTATCTATTTTCTGAGGCAGAGAGTTATTCATCTTTCCTTCCTTTAGGATAGCTAGCTTCTCTGGCTGGGTTTGCGGTGCACAGGATGTTAGTTCACCCCTCAGCTACTTCTAGTGTTGATGGTTAGTAAGGGGATGGCGGCCAGATTAGTTGCCAATGCTCTTGTCACCTTTTACCGATGATTTATGGTGGTCTTCCATGGTTCCGGATCATAACAGTACATCTGGCCAACAAATTTAAAGGGTACTCTTAAGGAAAAAAAAAAAAAAAGAAACTGAGAATATTCTTTTTTTTTTTGGAGTTTTTCCTCTTCTTCTTTGGGTTTCGTGGAAGATTTCTTTTTTTTAGCATGGATGAATTGGGTGAGCGTGCTGCTCATCTTGATGCTAAGTTCGTCATATAGAGTCTTATCTTGCACAGACTCCCCTTGCAGAGCCTAAGATTCCTGTTCCTGAATTTTTTTCAGGAGATCGGTCGAGGTTTTTGAGCTTCAAAAATAATTGTAAATTATTTTTTGACCTGCGCCCTAAGTCCTCAGGGAATCCCGTACAGCAGGTCAAGATTGTCATCTCCTTACTGTGTGGTGACCCTCAGGACTGGGCCTTCTCTTTAGCATCTGATGATCCGATTCTCAGTGATGTGGACTCCTTTTTTCAGGCCTTGGGATTATTATATGATGAACCCAATATTGTGGACCAAGCAGAGAATGCCTTGTTGTCCTTAACTCAGGGTTTGGATTCTGCAGAAACTTTTTGTCAGAAATTTCTAAAGGGGGCGGTCGGAAGGGTATTGCTGATAATGTGAAGGATGTAATGGTGCGATTCCCCGTCCCTTCTGGTCTTGATGCCTCTATGACCTTAGCCATTAAGATTGATAGGCGGTTACATGAGCGCAGGAAGATACCTGCTGATTTTGTGCCTGTGGAACAGCCTTTGGAGCCTATGGAGTATGATAGGGTCCTTTTTAATGCTAGTCGACAGGGGTTCAGACGGAAGAATAGACTGTGCTTCTATTGTGGAGACGCTTCTCATAATATCTCTGTCTGCCGTAAACATGAAAGGAGATTGGCTACTTCTGTTACTGTGGGTTCTTTGCAACCAAAGTTTCTTTTGTCTGTCACATTGCTTTGCTCATTGTCTTCCTTTTCTGCATTGGCCTTTGTGGACTCAGGGGCAGTGCTCAATTTGATGGTGTCACAAACCACCGGGGGGGTCACTCAGAAATCCCCCGCGCTGGCTACCAGTACGTCACAATCGGGGGGTAACAAGTGGGGGTCACCCCTCCTTTATACCTCCCGACTGACAGACAGAGCACGTGACGCGCTCTCTAGCGCCCCTCTTATAGTCAGGCCAATTATGGAATTGCCCGACAATAAGCAAGGAGGCCGCTATACTACTTATGCCGATTATTGAAGGGTCCCCGGTGAGAGTAAGGTATATATTCCCCCGACCTCCGCGGGCGGAATATATAAAATCTCCCCGAATCTCACTGGCCTCCCCACAATAATCCTTGGCACAATTCGCTGCCACCAACCGATTTACGGTAACTATTAGCTGAACACACAGACGTGGGATTCAAGATCGAGATAACAGAACAGCCCAAGATTAATTATATAATTTAATCAGCCTAAAGCACACTAGAAACTACAATATATACAATAGGGAATCTACAGAATATACAGTTATGTCAGAGTACAGTTACAATCAAAGCATGGGTTACAAACAGGCATACACAGTCCCAGCAGTTACCTTGTTGCGTCTGGCCACAGGGGGGCGCTGTACCCAGGTTTCTAGGATCCTTCCCACAGATGTTTCCTACACGTGCCCCCAGCGAAAAGAACACTGGAAAATGGCCGAAGTAGGGTTATCAACCTGGGCAAATCCAGGTCCCCTCCTACCTTAGTGACCTCAGAGGGAGCACTGCTCCACCCCTGGCTTGAGTTATGGACAATCCACAACATGGAATATGGGCCATAACTTTGCCTGGGAGCGTCGTAGGCGGACGCCAATGCTCTCATTGTGACAGTTATGAATTTAGCTACAGAACGAGGGGACTCATGACCTGTCTGCCAGTTCCCCATTGGCTGATATCACGCCTGGGGCATTTCCCAATGTCCTGCTCCCATAAAAAGGGTGTGCCGGCATCGTCCGCATGCGGAGACACCATTTTTATGGTTGCCATATTTATCGGAAATATGGCTTGCGAGATATGAACCATTTTTTACTGGAGTCGTTCTGTCTGCTAGTTCCATAGCCTTGCTAATGAGATACAACTCTTGTTACAGGGTGACGGCAGGGAGTCATCCTGTGTCCATTGTTCCCACACCACCTCATCTCCATATCACAGGAGATGGCCATGGGATTTGTTGCTAAACCAGTTGTGTGAAGGAAAGGGGGGGTGACACCAGGAGAGGGCTTCCTGACATACTTGAATATCATGATTTATCGTCATATCTCCGGATTTACCTCACACCTCCCCCCTTTTGAGGGCGCTAGGGGGCAGCACACTCCGGTGTTCCCCCGTGCGCCCGTCCGCGACCTCTCCTTGTCGGGACAGCCCGTCTGCGTTACCGTGGTCACGGCCCCTTTTGTGGCGAATGGTGAAGTTGTATTGCTGGAGCGCAAGGCTTCATCGCAACAATCGCCCATTCGTCCCAGAGACGGTGTGCAACCAGCTGAGGGGATTTTGGTCCGTCTCCACGATGAAGTGGCGCCCGTATAGATAGGGTTGCAGACGCTGCAGGGCCCACACTATGGCCAGGCACTCCTTCTCCATCGTGGAATAGGCAACTTCCCTTGGTAACAGCTTCCTGCTCAGGTACAAGACTGGGTGCTCTTGGCTCGCAGAGTCCACCTGGCTGAGCACCGCACCGAGGCCGAAGTCACTGGCGTCGGTCTGTACTACAAACGGCCGCGTGAAGTCGGCTGCCTGTAGCACGGGCGGGCTGGACAGGGCGTCCTTTAGGGCCCGGAAGGCTGTCTCGCAGTCCATTGTCCAATCGACTGCAGAGGGCAGCTTCTTCTTGGTGAGGTCCGTCAAGGGCTTTGCCAGGCTACTATAGCATGGAACAAACCTCCTATAGTACCCAGCGGTCCCCAAGAAGGACATCACCTGCTTCTTGGTCCTGGGGGTGGGCCAGGATGCGATGGCTTCCACTTTCTCAGGCTCGGGCTTCAGTGTTCTCCCACCTACCCGGTGACCGAGGTACTGGACCTCGCTCATGGCCAGCTGACACTTTCCCGGCTTGATGGTCAAACCTGCCCGGTGGATCCGCCTGAGCACCTGTGCTAGATGCTCTAGGTGGTCCTCCCAGGTGGGACTGAAGACGGCAATGTCATCCAGGTACGCGGCCGCGTACCCTTCAAGTCCCTTGAGCAGGGTGTTGACCATCCGCTGGAAAGTGGCAGGGGCATTCCTCATCCCGAATGGCATCACCGTGGACTCGTACAGTCCAAATGGGGTAATAAAGGCAGAGCGTTCCCTGGCCTTGCGAGTCAGGGGGATCTGCCAATATCCCCGGCTCAGATCCATGATGGTCAGGTACTGAGCCCCGGCCAACTGATCGAGCAGGTCATCGATGCGTGGCATTGGGTACGCATCGGCGACCGTGACCGCATTGAGCCCCCTGTAGTCCACGCAGAACCGAGTGGTTCGGTCCTTCTTAGGGACGAGGACTACAGGCGAGGCCCAAGCGCTGTTGGATGCCTGGATCACCCCCAGCTTCAGCATCTCGTCAATCTCCTGGCGCATGTGTTGCTGCACCTCCAGGGAGACCCGATATGCTGAACGCCGGATCGGGGGATGATCCCCAGTGTCCACGTGATGGACAGCCAAGTCAGTCCTTCCGGGCTGGTTGGTAAACAACCCCCGGAAGGGGTGTAGGGTGGCCCACAGCTGGGACCGTTGGTCCTCCAAGAGCTGGTGGCCAACCTCCACATCCTCAATGGATCCGCCTGCCCTAACCTGGGCTAGCATATCCAAGAGGGTTTCCGCTTCTCCCTCCTCGGGCAGGTTGCACACGGGGAGCGCACATGCCTCCCGCTCATGATGTGCCTTCATCATGTTCACATGGAAGGGCTTCCGCCTTCCACGGGCAGGGTCCAGGGTGACCAGGTACGTTACAGGGTTGAGCTGCTGGTACACGAGGTATGGGCCTTCCCAGGCTGCCTGAAGCTTGTCCTGTGGTACGGGGACCAGTACCCACACCTTTTGACCCACTTGGTAGGTCCTCTCACAAGCGTTCTGGTCGTACCAACGCTTCTGATCGGCCTGGGCTTGAGCCATATTGTCGTGTACCAGTTGCGTCAAGGCCTGCATTTTGTCCCGGAAGCGCATGACATACTCGATAACCGACACTCCAGGGGTGGCCAAATCCCC
This sequence comes from Anomaloglossus baeobatrachus, assembly GCF_048569485.1. Classification (NCBI taxonomy): domain Eukaryota; kingdom Metazoa; phylum Chordata; class Amphibia; order Anura; family Aromobatidae; genus Anomaloglossus; species Anomaloglossus baeobatrachus. The sequence continues at coordinate 121,618,991 of NC_134363.1, forward strand.
TTCCCAAGCCTCTTTCACCAGAGCCAGGGGGCCCCGCACACGTCGCCCGTACAGGAGCTCAAACGGTGAGAATCCTGTTGAGGCCTGTGGAACCTCCCGGTAAGCAAATAACAGGTGTGGGAGATACCGCTCCCAGTCACGCCCATGGGAGTCGACCAACATCTTAAGCATCTGCTTTAAGGTGCCATTGAACCGCTCGCACAGGCCATTAGTCTGTGGATGGTACGGGCTGGCCACCAGATGTCGCACCTGGACTTGCCTACAGAGGGCCTCCATCAGCTGGGACATGAATTGGGTCCCCCGGTCAGTGAGCATTTCCTGGGGAAAACCCACTCGGGAGAAAATCTCCAGCAATGCGGTGGCCACCTTGTCAGCCCGAATGGACGACAAGGCCACTGCTTCTGGGTACCGGGTGGCATAGTCCACTACCGTCAGTATGAAGCGTTTCCCGGAGCTGCTGGGGATGGCCAGCGGGCCGACCAGATCCACAGCCACCCTCCTGAAAGGCTCATCGATGATTGGCAGAGATACCAGTGGGGCTTTGGGGTGTGGCCCCGCCTTCCCCACTCTCTGACAGGTTTCACACGAACGGCAGTAGGCAGCCACATCGGCCCCCATTTTTGGCCAGTAGAAATGCTGGTTTAACCTGGCCTTGGTCTTAGCGATCCCTAGGTGTCCGGCCATCGGAATCTCATGTGCGATCCGCAACAACTCCGTCCGGAACGGATAGGGTACCACCAACTGTCGGTCCCTGGGCCACGCCTCCGGTGAACCCTGCTGGACCGTGGCCCGGTACAGCCGTCCTTGGTCCCAGACCACTCGCTCCGGGTCCGAGTCCGAGGGAGGCTGTGCCGCCTGCTCCTTAAGAGCTTTCAGGCTGTTGTCAGCTTCTAACGCTGCCTGAAACCCCTGACTAGATGTGGCCAGAATCGACGAGACTGTCACATCTTCAGTCAGTACCCCGGGACCTGTGTCCTGGCCTCCACCTGACTCGGCTGCCACTTGGTCAGAAGGGGAAGAGCTATCGGACCTCCGGGAGGCCCCTTGGCTTCCAGCACTCCCACTGCGGGTGACAGCGGCCACAGCCGCTGCGACCGTGGGTCGTGCCTGCTCCTCCTCCGTTCCTGACCAAGTCGCCGGTTCAGGCAGACCTACCTGGCTTCCTGACACCCCGGTTGTGGGGGAACCATGCACCGAGATCTTACCTGGGAGCACTTCCGCTCCTGGACCGGCCCCAATCTCACCTGCCTGTTCCCCTCCTGCAGCAACAGAACCCCGCTGTGAAATCTCTGGGGACCCCACATTTGCTGTGGTAGCCCCCACCCCACACACTGGTCCTCCCCCTGCAGCACCCTGCTCTCTGCTTATCCCTGCAGAGGGCAGCAGATCCCAGCTCACAGGCTGATTACTTGTAGAGGCATTGTCACACCTTTCTCTGACCCCCTCCCCTGTCACAGCTGCAGCTGAGTGTGTGTCTATGGTGTCTATGCAAGCAGAAATATCAGAGTTCACTCCCTCCTCCCTTACATCATTCATAGATAACACATTAACATTGTCCGGAGGCATGTCAGTACTGGCTGAAGGTTCAGCCCTTGGTTGGGGCCCAAACTGGGAGGTTATCTGCCCCAAATCTGTCCCAAGTAGCACGTTTGCAGGGATCCGATCAGTTACCCCCACCTCCCTCACCCCTCGCCCTGCGCCCCAGTCCACATAAATGTCAGCAACAGGCAGCGCCGGGTCAGTGCCTCCAATCCCGGAGACAGCGAGGGTTTTTCCAGGGATCAAGTCTTGGGGGGACACCATCTCAGGCCGCACCAGAGTCACCTCCGAGGCGCTGTCTCGCAGTCCTATGGTCACAGACCGGCCGACGGTGACAGGTTGGAAGCTGTCCAGGGACCTACCACCACCCCCACCCACACAATACACCTTGGGCGGCCCTTGGGACGGGGACGGAGCCGGGGCCTTGGGACGCTGAGGGCACATGGCCTTGAAGTGTCCAGGTAGGTTGCACTGGTGGCACCGTCTTGGTTCTGCCACGGGCCTGGAGAGGGGAGTTGAGGGGGACACCCCCTGCAGTCTAGGGGCAGGTGGGGCAGTCGCAGAGTTCATCTTACCCCCTCTCCAGGTGCTGCTGGTGGCTGCTCTCCTGGCCTCAGGAGCACGATTGTTGGTGTAGTCATCGGCCAGGGCAGCTGTAGCCGTGGACCCCTTTGGCTTCTGGTCTCGGATGAACTGGCGGAGATCCTCAGGGCAGTTCCACAAGAGTTGCTCCGTGATGAACAAGTCCAGGATCTCCGGTCCGGTGGAAAGCTGCAGGCCTTGGGTCCAGTGGTCGGCAGCTCGGGCAAGTGCCCGCCGGTGGTCAGCCCAGGAGTCCTTTGGTCCCTTCTGTAGGCTCCGGAACTTCTTGCGGTAGGACTCTGGAGTGAGGTTGTACTGTTGGATCAGGGCCCGCTTGATGGTGTCGTAGCCCTGATCTGCCTCAGCAGGCAAGTCCCCAAGGATATCCAGGGCCTTACCCCTTAAACGGGGGGTCAGGTATTTGGCCCACTGGTCCTTGTCCAGATGGTGCTGCAAGCAAGTCCGTTCAAAAGCAGTCAAGAAAGAGTCCAAGTCTCCATCCTTCTCCAGCACTGGGAAGTCCTCAACACGGACCTTTGGAAGTTTGGTGTCTCGAAGGTCACATGTGGCTGATGAGGGCCGGAGCTGAGCTAGCTGCAGCTGGTAGTCACGGTCTGCCTGTCGCTCTCGCTCTTCACGCGCTGCCTGCCGCTCTCGCTCCGCAGCCTCACGCTCTGCGTGCCGCTCTGCCCTGCGCTCTGCCAGGAGTTCCTTGTAGCCCTTCTGGTCTCCAGCCTGGAGAAGGGCCATAGCCATTTGAAGAAGGCTATCCGAGCCTCCCAGGCTCGGTGGAATGGCACGTGGTGATCTGCGGCACGCTGCAGAGCTAGGCGATTCACTGTCCCTTTCAGAGCGGAGGGCTGGCATCTGGCTCGTTGAGGAACCTTGGGTGAGCTCCTCCTCATCTTGTCCAGCAGTGCCAGGTTGCGCAATGTCCTCGGCAGAACGGTTTTCTGGCGTCGAGCTCCTGGAGGACTCGTGGGCAACCTCCTCATTGCTGTCCACAGCACCGTCCTCCCTCTCTTCGGCTCCTGCCTTAGCATTGGCCAGTTGCATAGCTCTGCTCCTGGTGCCATCAGCCATTCTTGCAGACTTTTGGTCACTGACACAGAACTGACACCTGATGCCTCCACACACCTTACAGTATCTGCACTCTGACACTCTAGTGTTGAGCTAGTCTGAAGACCCCAGCAGCCACAGCTGCTGCAGGCAGTCTTTAGTGTCTGGGAGTATGGGTCTCACACTCACACACACTATTATCTCGATCCCACCGCTATGCCACCAATATGTCACAAACCACCGGGGGGGTCACTCAGAAATCCCCCGCGCTGGCTACCAGTACGTCACAATCGGGGGGTAACAAGTGGGGGTCACCCCTCCTTTATACCTCCCGACTGACAGACAGAGCACGTGACGCGCTCTCTAGCGCCCCTCTTATAGTCAGGCCAATTATGGAATTGCCCGACAATAAGCAAGGAGGCCGCTATACTACTTATGCCGATTATTGAAGGGTCCCCGGTGAGAGTAAGGTATATATTCCCCCGACCTCCGCGGGCGGAATATATAAAATCTCCCCGAATCTCACTGGCCTCCCCACAATAATCCTTGGCACAATTCGCTGCCACCAACCGATTTACGGTAACTATTAGCCGAACACACAGACGTGGGATTCAAGATCGAGATAACAGAACAGCCCAAGATTAATTATATAATTTAATCAGCCTAAAGCACACTAGAAACTACAATATATACAATAGGGAATCTACAGAATATACAGTTATGTCAGAGTACAGTTACAATCAAAGCATGGGTTACAAACAGGCATACACAGTCCCAGCAGTTACCTTGTTGCGTCTGGCCACAGGGGGGCGCTGTACCCAGGTTTCTAGGATCCTTCCCACAGATGTTTCCTACACGTGCCCCCAGCGAAAAGAACACTGGAAAATGGCCGAAGTAGGGTTATCAACCTGGGCAAATCCAGGTCCCCTCCTACCTTAGTGACCTCAGAGGGAGCACTGCTCCACCCCTGGCTTGAGTTATGGACAATCCACAACATGGAATATGGGCCATAACTTTGCCTGGGAGCGTCGTAGGCGGACGCCAATGCTCTCATTGTGACAGTTATGAATTTAGCTACAGAACGAGGGGACTCATGACCTGTCTGCCAGTTCCCCATTGGCTGATATCACGCCTGGGGCATTTCCCAATGTCCTGCTCCCATAAAAAGGGTGTGCCGGCATCGTCCGCATGCGGAGACACCATTTTTATGGTTGCCATATTTATCGGAAATATGGCTTGCGAGATATGAACCATTTTTTACTGGAGTCGTTCTGTCTGCTAGTTCCATAGCCTTGCTAATGAGATACAACTCTTGTTACAGGGTGACGGCAGGGAGTCATCCTGTGTCCATTGTTCCCACACCACCTCATCTCCATATCACAGGAGATGGCCATGGGATTTGTTGCTAAACCAGTTGTGTGAAGGAAAGGGGGGGTGACACCAGGAGAGGGCTTCCTGACATACTTGAATATCATGATTTATCGTCATATCTCCGGATTTACCTCACAGATGGATTTTGGGTTTGCTAGGGATTGTGGTTTTCCCATGGTTCCTTTGCAAACTCCTATTCCTTTAAGGGGCATTGATGCTACCCCTTTGGCAGAAAATAAACCCCAATTTTGGACCCAGGTGCCTATGAGAGTTGCACCAGCACATCAGGAGACTTGTAGATTTTTAGTATTGCATGATCTACAGGATACCTTGGTACTGGGATTTCCGTGGTTGCAGACCCATAATCCGGTTATTGACTGGAGATCCTTGTCGGTAGCTAGTTGGGGTTGTCAAGGTTTGCATCAGGACCTTTTCGTGTCGTCCACGTCTGCTCAGGCAGTTGATGTTCCGGCCTTCTTGTCTGATTTCCGTGATGTATTTAATGACCAGGAATCTGATTCTCTGCCCCCTCACCGGGACTGTAACTGTGCCATTGAGCTGGTGCCGGGTTGTAAATTTCCCAAGGGGCGGATTTTCAACTTGTCTGTGCCCGAACATGATGCCATGCGGTAATACATCAGGGAATCATTGGAGAAGAGCACATTTGGCCCTCTTCTTCTCCTTTGGGTGCTGGCTTTTTCTTTATTGCTAAGAAAGATGGGTCGTTGAGACCTTGTATTGATTACCATCTTCTTAATAAAATTACAACCAAATATCAGTACCCTTTGCCTCTGATGTCTGATCTTTTCTCTAGAGTGAAGAGTGCCAAATGGTTTACAAAACTGGATCTTAATGGTGCGTATAATCTCATCCGTATTAAGGAGGGTGATGAATGGAAGATGGCTTTTAATACTCCTGAGGGGCATTTTGAGTACCTAGTGATGCCTTTCGGGCTCACTAATGCCCCCTCCGTCTTCCAGGCCTTCATGAATGATATTTTTCGGGACCTTATTGGTAAATTTTTGATTGTCTATTTGGATGACATCTTGATTTTTTCTGATGATTGGGACTCTCATGTTGGGCAGGTACGGGCTGTTTTTCAGATACTTAAGGATAATGCACTGTATGTTAAGAGGTCAAAGTGCCTCTTTGGGGTGCAAAGGATTTCCTTTTTGGGCTTCATCTTGTCTCCCTCCGCTATCAAAATGGACCCGGTTAAGGTTCAGGCTATTTACGACTGGGTGCAACCAACTTCTCTAAAATCCCTGCAGCGGTTTTTGGGGTTTGCTAATTTTTACTGTAAATTTATAGCCAATTTCTCTGCCATTGTCAAACCTCTGACAGATTTGACCAAGAAGGGAGCTGATGCTGAGCATTGGACCCCAGAGGCAATTGTGGCCTTCCAGGAGCTTAAAAGGCGATTCACTTCTGCCCCAATCCTGCAGCAACCTGATGTGTCTCGCCCATTTCAGGTTGAGATCGATGCCTCAGAGATCGGAGCAGGAGCTGTTCTGTCTCAACGAGACACTACTTCGGGTAAACGTAAGCCCTGTGCCTTTTTCTCTCGGAAGTTTGCTCCTTCTGAATGGAATTATGATGTGGGGAACCGGGAATTATTGGCTATGAAATGGGCATTTGAAGAGTGGAGGCATTGGTTGGAGGGGGCTAGACATCAAGTTGTGGTGCTTACGGACCACAAGAATCTTACCTATCTGGAATCTGCCAAGAGGTTTTATCCTCGGCAGGCCAGGTGGGCTTTGTTTTTTACCCGGTTTAATTTTGTGGTCTCCTTTTTGCCAGGCACCAAGAATGTTAAGGCCGATGCCCTTCCAGGAGTTTCTGTGCTGACTCTTTGGAGGTTGTCGAGCCGTCTACTATCCTGAAGGATGATGTAGTTCTCTCGGCCATTTCGCCTGATCTGTGGTTGGCACTGGCAGAATTTCAGGGGGATAAACGTGAGAGATATCCTGCGGGGAAACTGTTTGTCCCAGACCAGTGGAGAGACCGAGTTGTCTCTGAGGTTCATTGTTCTGTTTTGGTGGGTCATCCTGGCATTTTTGGTACTCGGGATCTTGTGAGACACTCTTTTTGGTGGCCTTCCCTGTTCCGTGTTGTCCGTAGTTTTGTGCAGCCGTGTGGAGTTTGCTCTAGGTCCAAGCCCTGTTGTTCACGTTCTAGTGGGCTATTATTGCCTTTGCCGGTACCTAAGAGACCTTGGACGCACATCTCTATGGATTTTATTTTAGAGCTTCCCGTCTCTCAGAAAATGACTGTGATTTGGGTGATCTGTGATAGATTTTCCAAGATGGTCCACTTGGTTCCCCTATCTAAGTTGCCGTATTCATCAGAGTTGGTGCCTTTGTTTTTCCAACATGTTGTTCGTTTGCATGGTATTCCCGAAAACATTGTTTCTGACAGAGGGGTGCAGTTTGTATCCAGATTTTGGAGGATTTTTTGTTCCAAATTGGGTGTTCAGCTGTCTTTCTCCTCGGCGTTTCATCCTCAGACCAACGGTCAGACTGAAAGGGCTAATCAGACCCTGGAGACCTATTTACGGTGTTTTGTTTCTGCGGATCAGGATGACTGGGTTTCGTTTTTGCCTTTGGCTGAATTTGCCCTTAACAATAGAGCTAGCTCTACCACATTGGTGTCCCCCTTTTTCTGCAATTTTGGGTATCACCCCAGGTTCCTCTCGGCTCACCTTGAGGCGTCTGATTGTCCAGGGGTGGATTCGGTGGTAAACAGAATGCAGCAGATTTGGGGGCAGGTAGTGGATAAATTGTTTCAATTCCAAGAATCTGCCCAGAAGTTTGCCAACCGGCGTCGGACTGTTGGTCCCCGGTTTAAAGTGGGGGACATGGTGTGGTTGTCCTCTAAAAATATTCCTATGAGAGTTCCATCTCCTAAATTTAAGCCCAGATTTATTGGACCTTATAAGATTTCGGAGATTATCAACCCTGTATCTTTCCGTTTGACTCTGCCTGTGTCATTTAAGATTCACAATGTCTTCCATTATTCCTTGTTGAAGAGACATGTGGAGCCAACAGTTCCTGCAGCAGCACCTCCTGACTCTGTTTTGGTACAAGGGGATCTGGAGTATGAGGTTGAAAAAATTCTGGATTCCCGTCGCAGAAGGCGACAGCTTCAATACCTTGTGAAATGGAAGGGTTAAGGGCAGGAGGATAACTTTTGGGTTGTGGCTTCTGACATTCATGCGGACAGGTTGGTTCGCGCCTTCCATCATACTCATCCTGAGCGACCCGGTGGCGTTGGTGAGGGTTCGGTGACCCCTCCTCAAGGGGGGGGGGGTACTGTTGTGAATGTCAGTTATGCTTTGGCTGCTGTGAGGCTCCCTCTTGTGGACAGAAATGGTTTGGTCAGAGACCAGGTGTGTTGAGCAATGGGCGTTTCCATTGCCAACTCTCTGCCTATTTAAACCCTGATCTGATAGCAGGCTAGTCAGTTGTTCCTTGTTCACCAGCCTGCTTCATCCTGCTCCAGACCACATCTACCTCAGATAAGTGCTTTGCTCTTTATTTTGTTGCTTGGTTCTTTTGGCTCTTATCTGAATTTGTCTTTTGCTGTGGTTGTTGTCAGTTTATTTGCATGCAGGGATCTTCCCTCTCAGTTGCTTAGCTGGGAAGCTCCCTACAGCTATGTTTGGAGTATTGCTCCTATAAGTCCATGTGTTTGTTTCTTCTTGAATTTGTAATGATTCCTGCTTTCTATTCATTGGTATGATAATAGCGCCTGGTATAGGACGGAGTTCAGATCTAGTGATATGAGGGCCTTTTTGTACTATCAGGTATTTGGATTCTTGCAGGATTTTTCTCTGGCCACCATCAGTCCCTTTCCTGTCCTGTCCTATTTAGTCAGTAGGGCCTCACCTTTTGCTAATCCTATCATCTATCTGTGTATTGTGTTTTCCTATATCACCGCAGTCTTTGAATGTGGGGGGCTTGCTATTCTTTATTTATTTTCTGAGGCAGAGAGTTATTCATCTTTCCTTCTTTTAGGATAGCTAGTTCTCCGGCTGGGTTCGCGGTGCACAGGATGTTAGTTCACCCCTCGGCTACTTCTAGTGTTGATGGTTAGTAAGGGGATGGCGGCCAGATTAGTTGCCAATGCTCTTGTCACCTTTTACCGATGATTTATGGTGGTCTTCCATGGTTCCGGATCATAACACCTGATAATTAACCTGGGAGGGAAAGTATCTTTGTGAACTTCCCTAAGAGCACAAAGATTGAAGGCGACAGCACACTGCGGGGGATAGGGCTTTCCAGTAAAGCGGCCCACTAAAATACCAAGTGCCAGCCATTAAAAGCACAGCTACACTAAATATAGTGAGCGGGGCCCTAACAGCTGCAAGCCAAGGGGCCACAAGAGAGAAATAAATTGTGCACGGAGGCGGCTTAGGATTGCCAAGTGACACCAATGGGAGCGGACACCGGGATGGGCTCCTCGCAGTGACTGTGATGCACAGAGACTTTTGTTTATCTTCAGTGTGAGTGTCTGCTTTATAATCCTCATCCAGCACAACTACACAGTGTGTACCCTGGTTCCCCTGCACACCCAAATATCCCACCAACACCCCAGATGCCGGGGCCTTCCCTACCTGTGGAGGGACTGACACCTTGCTGCTCCACACATCTGCCCCGGTAGCAGCGGTACCCCCATTACCGCAACCCGCAGGTGGCGTCACAAACTTCTCCCCTGTAAATAATGCCCTTTCAAGGATCGGAGTGTCTGTCGAGCCTGGATCCGGACCCCTCGAGCCACGACCACCCCGGATCCGAGAACCCCAGTCTGCGCCAGGGTGGCACATGTATATTAGTAATTCCTGCCTAACTGTCCCTGTATACACTAGCATAGATAAAGAGATATTTAGAAAAAGTATTTCTAAAGCTCTTACATCGTATGCTAATGAGCGAGAGCACTAGTCCCCTGGGCGTTAGTTCCACTGGCTAGTCAGCCCCATTAGCATGTGTGAGGCATCAACCGACTGCATTATAAATGGCCAGTATGTTTTGCAGAAGCATTGGTACTCTGCAATGTGAAGTTGCCTGGGACCTGTCGTTCCACGGATTGTAATAATAATGATAATAATAATCTTTATTTCTATAGCGCCAATATAAATATTGTATTACATGAAGAGTCATGGTTGTGTGCTGGGAAGGGTCTGTGGCTAATTAAACACTCCTTACCACCTGTGGGTGTGGCTCCAAGGGTTAAAGCAATCCTATGTTTCTGAGACAGGAGCAGTGTGTGTGCTGCAGAGTGTGAGAACAGAAGCAGGGTGTTTGCTCTGCTAAAGAGACGTTTCTGGAGAAGGTATGGGATGGTAAGTCCATGTGTAAAGCCTGGCAGGAGCCAGGGGGAACCTGGTAAGGACACTATCTTCCTTCAGAGAAAGGTAACCAGGATTGAAACCAGATTCTGAATACTCACTCACAAGGGTCAGGAAGACCTATATGGGAAATCCAACAGTGTAGACTTTACGATGTGTGTTGGTCTTTGCTGAGAAAGCCAAGGAACGGCATCTTTTGGGTTATGTGACCTGGTATGGTTTATGGAGCTATTAATAAACCATTTGGACTGTTAAAGTGACAAATTTCTCCTTCGTGCTTTAATCCCGCTACCTGACGCATGGTAACGGCCTAGGGCGGATTTCTTGGGAAACGGACTGCTTGCTGTAGATTGGCGGATCCACGAAAATGTTTTGAAGCGGTTTGCGGTGGATCAGCGGGTCCATGAAAATTGACGGCGCACTCAAGCATCTTGCGGTGGATCGGCGGGTCCACGAAATTCCGGGGGAACTGAGCAGCCATGAGTGGAGCAGCATGCCTGGATGCTATGGAGGAGCTGTATCAGTTCCTTGTGCGTGAACAGCAGGAGCTGTCGGTGAGCAGCAGAGGACCGGTTTATGAGTTCCCTTCTGGGGCCAGTACGGACACAGGGTGCACAGGGAGATAACAGGGAACTGTGAACTGGGGTCTAAAGACACTGCAAGGGAGCCTCAGAATGCCCAAATGGGGGCAGAGTCTCAGAAAAGGGTGGTTGACCAAAAGGGGTGGAGTCCCATAAAGGGGTGTTTGCCCAAAAATAGGTGGTTGCCCGAAAGGGGGTGGAGTCCCATAAAGGGGTGGATGCCCAAAAGGGGGAGGAGTCCCAGAAAGCGGTGGCTACTCAAAATGGTGCGGAGCATCCCAAATCCAAAGGCGCAGGGACTCAGATGGACCGTAGCCAGGGACAAGGGTGTTTATGCCACAAGTGTCCGGTCTGCGGTATAGACTGCCTGTTTGGTGAGGAGCCACATCTGTGTTCCGTGGAAGTGCATGGGCATTACATGACTGGACTGGTAGACTCGGGGTCCTTGGTGACCCTGGTGAGGGCCACACCCAGGTTGTACTGACTCCCAGAAGGAAGATCCGTGCTGGTTGCATCCACGGTGATAGTAGAAAGTACCCAGTGACCAGAGTGGTCATTGAGGCAGGTGGGAGCAGAGAACTTGTCATTGGAACGCATGATGTTGGTGTAGTCCCAGACTTACTGCACCCAATTGTCGTAGGCTAGGACTCTAAAATATTTTTGGACTTGTGGGAGATGGGGGAGGTTTCTGGTTGCTTGTGCAAAAGCCAGAACAGACCACAGCTAGCCCCACCACAGCGGGAGACTGAAGGGTAGTCTGGTTGTATAGTGGTGTGTAATGAGGCGGAGTTATTGCCTCATTACACACCACTATAGGTACATAACAATTAAGGGAATAAATGACAGTGTGACCGTTAAAAACGGGACAGCTCTAAAAAAGAGGGCCGACACCTGGATAAGGGGGGGACATGGGAGTCCAGGACACCAGGGGGAGTGACGATGACTCCAGTAATGACACTGACGCTAATAAAGTGACATGCGAGTACAGTGAGGTACAGACCATTGAGAACCTCCTCCAAATGCCGGAGACGTAAGAAGAACCCAGAGGTAGCGCAAGGTATACCATCTGAGGGTGCAGAGAAGGTGAAATACCTGGTTAAGGAAAACATGTTGCCAGTAGCAACTGCTAAGGTAGAGTCAGACAGCGATATCCTGCAAAAGAAAGAGGAATCAGAGACTGAACTGACACATTGTCACAACAGAAATCAGCAGGGTGAAATTGCAGAAAAGGAGCCGACCAAAGCAGTAATGGTGGTGTTTCCTATAATTTCCAAGCATGAAGCTGATGGTCTGTTGGATGAGAGCGCTATAAGAGGTGAAATCTTGGAAAGCGCTGTAGGAGATGACATCCTAGAGAGTAATACAGGAGAAGGAATCCTGGAGTGTTGCTGGAGTAAAAAGTCACAGAGGTCATGGTGAGCAGACTGGTAAACTACCCAGTGTTGGGATGATGAAGGGTGAAAACTGTGTCAAACTTCTAAAAGGAACAGAGTACCACGCTGAAGGGTGTGACATCCTGGGAGGAAAAGAAAGAGAAGATTGAAGGTGACACTGCAGAGACCCACGAGGAAGTTGAAGGTAACGCAGTGAAGACCCAGGAGACAGCTGGTGCTGTAAAAGTGAAGAGAGCCTCTGAGAAGGTGAAGTCTGGACCAGAGGTCTCATCAGGGACTGAGAGCCTGAATGACCTGCCTGGTAAGACCAAGATGGAAGACTTGGATGTCTTGGTTAAGAAGAGTAAGAAACACAAAGGCTCTGAGGCTGGAGCTGAGCCTGAGGAGTATGTAACTCAAGAGGGGGAGCCTTTGGTAAGAGAAAGAGATGAATGCAAAAGACCCAAGGAACAGTCCAATGGCCTTGAAGGTAAAGGAATCTTTCCAGTTTTTAAATACATGGTACAGGTGCCCGAAGACTTAAGAGAAGCTTGTGCCAGTGAGATTGTGCATGAAAAGTTCAAGGAGGCCATAAAAGACTGTCTAAAGCAAGAAAAGCTCCTGAGACAGGCTGCAGAGAACCGAGTAGATGAGCTGAAGGAAGAAGTATCTAAGCTCAGAGGTTGCCTGGTTGAGTACCAGACAAGGAATAAAGTAGCCTTGGAGAAGATGGAGCAACAAGTGTCTCTTCTGGCCAAACAGGTTGAAGCAGGTGAAGAGCAAAGAGAGTTGACACTGAAAGTTCATCAAGACAGTCATGTGATGGCAGTAAAGAAGAAGGAGACATCTTTGGTCAAGTGCATGGTGAAAGTACCGGAAGACTTGAGAGAAGCGTGTACCAGGGAGTCCATGCATGAAGAGTTTAAGAAGACTGTGGAAGCATGTAAAGTGTACTGGTCGCCAGAGGCTACAAAGTTAGTTATATTGTCCACCACTGAAACCACAGTGAAGCGGGTGGCTATTCTAAAGGACATGTAGTTCAGATGTGTTCGTGTGAAGTGGAATGTCCAGGTGAAAAATGAAGAAGCCACTAGACAGCTGGAGTATAAAAGTAAAGCGCAGAGTCTGGCGGAAGATATCGTCCAAGTACCCTGTGCTCTGGTGGAGAGAGTCATCGGAAAAAACGAACGAGTCATGCAAGACATGGTGAATAAGTCGGGAGTTGTGAGATTGAGAATCCCTGATGATAACGAGAACAAGATACCCCGGGAAGCTGGTATGGTTCCGTTTGTCGGTGTCGGGACTGTAGAGAGTCTTGGAAACATATGAAGTTTTCTTGAATATCGGGTGAACCATATACGTGACATGGAGCAGTTGAGGCAAGAAAAACTGAAAATTGAGGAGCAGCTTCGCCAACTGTGCGGAGGACATCAACCGTCTTCCACCCGCTGTTCAGAGAAAAGAAGAAAGTGGAGTGTCGGTCTGGTAGTTGGCACACACAATAAAAGAAATCGCCGACAGAGTACCAACCTACTGTTGGTAGTGGACACTATGAGGTTAGAGAAACTCCTGTTACAGTGCCTTGTGAAAGTATTCGGCCCCTTTGAATTTTTCAACATTTTCACACATTTCAGGCTTCAAACATAAACATAAAATAATTTAAATTTTATGGTGAAGAATCAACAATAAGTGGGACACAATTGTGAAGTTGAACGAAATTTATTGCTTATTTTAAACTTTTATAAAAAATAATAAACTGAAAAGTGAGGCGTGCAATATTATTCGTCCCCTTTAACTTAATACTTTGTAGCGCCACCTTTTGCTGTGATTACAGCTGCAAGTCGCTTGGGGTATGTGTCTATCAGTTTTGCACATCGAGAGACTGAAATTTTCACCCATTCTTCCTTTGCAAACAGCTCGAGCTGAGTAAGGTTGGGTGTAGAGCGTTTTTCAACAGCAGTTTTCAGCTCTTTCCACAGATTCTCGATTGGATTCAGGTCTGGACTTTGACTTGGCCATTCTAACACCTGGATAAGTTTATTTGTGAACCATTCCATTGTAGATTTTGCTTTATGTTTGGGATCATTGTCTTGTTGGAAGACAAATCTCTTTCCCAGTCTCAGGTCTTTTGCAGTCTCCAACAGATTTTCTTCAAAAATGGTTCTGTATTTGGCTCCATCTATCTTCCCATCAATTTTAACCATCATCCCTGTCTCTGCTGAAGAAAAGCAGGCCCAAACCATGATGCCGCCACCACCATGTTTGACAGTGGGGATAGTGTGTTCAGGGTGATGAGCTGTGTTGCTTTTACGCCAAACATATCGTTTGGCATTGTGCCCAAAAAGATAGATTTTGGTTTCATCTGACCAGAGCACCTTCTTCCACATGTTTGGTGTGTCTCCCAGATGGCTTGTGGCAAATTTTAAACGAGACTTTTTATGGATATCTTTGAGAAATGGCTTGAACAGTGCTCCTTGGGATGTTTAAAGTTGTGGAAATCTTTTTGTAACCAAATCCGGCTTTAAACTTCTCCACAAAAGTATCACGGACCTGCTTGTTATGTTCCTTGGTCTTCATGATGCTATCTGCGCTTTAAACAGAACACTTAGACTATCACAGAGGAGGTGCATTTATACGGAGACTTGATTACACACAGGTGGATTATATTTATCATCATCAGTCATTTAGGACAACATTAGATCATTCAGAGATCCTCAATGAACTTCTGGAGTGAGTTTGCTGCACTGAAAGGGGACGAATAATATTGCATGCCCCAAATTTTCAGTTTATTCTTTCTTACAAAAGTTAAAAATAAGCAATAAATTTCGTTCAACTTCACAATTGTGTCCCACTTGTTGTTGATTCTTCAAAATAACATTAAAATTTTTATCTTTATGTTTGAAGCCTGAAATGTGGAAAAAGGTTGAAAAATTAAAGGGGGTCGAATACTTTCGCAAGGCACTGTAGCTTGCAGCTTAGAGTTCCCGACAGTAGCCCTGTGGGTACACGAGAAAGAAGGGAATTTTGTTACTTACCGTAAATTCCTTTTCTTCTAGCTCTTATTGGGAGACCCAGACGATTGGGTGTATAGCACTGCCTCCGGAGGCCACACAAAGCAATTACACTAAAAAGTGTAAGGCCCCTCCCCTTCTGGCTATACACCCCCAGTGGGATCACTGGCTCACCAGTTTTAGTGCAAAAGCAAGAAGGAGGAAAGCCAATAACTGGTTTAAACAAATTCTCTCCGAGTAACATCGGAGAACTGAAAACCGTTCAACATGAACAACATGTGTACCCGCAAACAAACCAACAATCCCGAAGGACAACAGGGCGGGTGCTGGGTCTCCCAATAAGAGCTAGAAGAAAAGGAATTTACGGTAAGTAATAAAATTCCCTTCTTCTTCGGCGCTCTATTGGGAGACCCAGACGATTGGGACGTCCAAAAGCTGTCCCTGGGTGGGTAAAGAAATACCTCATGTTAGAGCTGCAAGACAGCCCTCCCCTACTGGGAGGCAACTGCCGCCTGCAGGACTCTTCTACCTAGGCTGGCGTCCGCCGAAGCATAGGTATGCACCTGATAATGTTTGGTGAAAGTGTGCAGACTCGACCAGGTAGCTGCCTGGCACACCTGTTGAGCCGTAGCCTGGTGTCGTAATGCCCAGGATGCACCCACGGCTCTGGTAGAATGGGCCTTCAGCCCTGATGGAACCGGAAGCCCAGCAGAACGGTAGGCCTCAAGAATTGGTTCTTTGATCCATCGAGCCAGGGTGGCCTTAGAAGCCTGCGACCCTTTGCGCTTACCAGCGACAAGGACAAAGAGTGCATCCGAACGGCGCAAGGGCGCCGTGCGGGAAATGTAGATTCTGAGTGCTCTCACCAGATCTAACAAATGTAAATCCTTCTCATACCGATGAACTGCATGAGGACAAAACGAAGGCAAAGAGATATCCTGATTAAGATGAAAAGAGGATACCACCTTCGGGAGAAACTCCTGAATAGGGCGCAGCACAACCTTGTCCTGGTGGAAGACCAGGAAGGGAGCCTTGGATGATAGTGCTGCCAGCTCAGACACTCTCCGAAGAGATGTGATCGCTACCAGAAAAGCCACTTTCTGTGATAGTCTAGAAAGTGAAACCTCCTTCAGAGGCTCGAAGGGCGGCTTCTGGAGGGCAACTAGTACCCTGTTCAGATCCCATGGATCTAACGGCCGCTTGTACGGGGGTACGATATGGCAAACCCCCTGTAGGAACGTGCGCACCTTAGGAAGGCGTGCCAAACGCCTCTGAAAAAAGACGGATAGCGCCGAGACCTGACCTTTAAGGGAGCCGAGCGACAAACCTTTTTCTAACCCAGATTGCAGGAAAGAAAGAAAGGTAGGCAATGCAAATGGCCAGGGAGACACTCCCTGAGCAGAGCACCAGGATAAAAATATCCTCCACGTTCTGTGGTAGATCTTAGCGGACGTGGGCTTCCTAGCCTGTCTCATGGTGGCAACGACCCCTTGGGACAATCCTGAAGACGTTAGGATCCAGGACTCAATGGCCACACAGTCAGGTTCAGGGCCGCAGAATTCCGATGGAAAAACGGCCCTTGGGACAGTAAGTCTGGTCGGTCTGGGAGTGCCCACGGTTGGCCGACTGTGAGCTGCCACAGATCCAGATACCACGCCCTCCTCGGCCAGTCTGGGGCGACAAGTATGACGCAGCTGCAATCGGATCTGATCTTGCGTAGCACTCTGGGCAAGAGTGCCAGAGGTGGAAACACATAAGGGAGCCGGAACTGCGACCAATCTTGCACTAGGGCGTCTACCGCCAGCGCTCTTTGATCGCGAGACCGTGCCATGAAGGTTGGGACCTTGTTGTTGTGCCGTGACGCCATTAGGTCGACGTCCGGCACCCCCCAGCGGCGACAGATTTCCTGAAACACGTCTGGGTGAAGGGACCATTCCCCTGCGTCCATGCCCTGGCGACTGAGGAAGTCTGCTTCCCAGTTTTCTACGCCGGGGATGTGAACTGCGGATATGGTGGAGGCTGTGGCTTCCACCCACATCAGAATCCGCCGGACTTCCTGGAAGGCTTGCCGACTGCGTGTCCCCCCTTGGTGGTTGATGTATGCCACCGCTGTGGAGTTGTCCGACTGAATTCGGATCTGCCTTCCTTCCAGCCACTGCTGGAAGGCTAGTAGGGCAAGATACACTGCTCTGATTTCCAGAACATTGATCTGAAGGGTGGACTCCTGCTGAGACCACGTACCCTGAGCCCTGTGGTGGAGAAAGACTGCTCCCCACCCTGACAGACTCGCGTCTGTCGTGACCACCGCCCAAGACGGTGGTAGGAAGGATCTTCCCTGTGATAATGAGGTGGGAAGAAGCCACCACTGCAGAGAGTCTTTGGCCGTCTGGGAAAGGGAGACTTTCCTGTCCAGGGATGTTGACTTCCCGTCCCATTGGCGGAGAATGTCCCATTGAAGTGGACGCAGATGAAACTGCGCAAACGGAACCGCCTCTATTGCCGCCACCATCTTCCCGAGGAAGTGCATGAGGCGTCTTAAGGAGTGCGGCTGACTTTGAAGGAGAGCCTGCACCCCAGTCTGTAGAGACCGCTGCTTGTCCAGCGGAAGCTTCACTATCGCTGAGAGAGTATGAAACTCCATGCCAAGATACGTTAGTGATTGGGTCGGTGACAGATTTGACTTTGGGAAGTTGATGATCCACCCGAACGCCTGGAGAGTCTCCAGTGCAACATTCAGGCTGAGTTGGCATGCCTCTTGAGAGGGTGCCTTGACCAGTAGATCGTCCAAGTAAGGGATCACCGAGTGTCCGTGAGAGTGCAAGACTGCTACCACTGCCGCCATGATCTTGGTGAACACCCGAGGGGCTGTCGCCAGACCAAATGGCAGAGCTACGAACTGAAGATGGTCGTCTCCTATCACGAAGCGTAGAAAGCATTGGTGCTCTGTAGCAATCGGCACGTGGAGATAAGCATCTTTGATGTCTATTGATGCTAGGAAATCTCCTTGAGACATTGAGGCAATGACTGAGCGGAGGGATAACATCCGGAACCGCCTGGCGTTCACATGCTTGTTGAGCAGTTTCAGGTCCAGAACAGGACAGAAGGAGCCGTCCTTTTTTGGAACCACAAAGAGATTGGAGTAAAATCCTCGCCCCCGTTCCTGAGGGGGGACAGGGATCACGACTCCTTCTGCTCTTAGAGAGTCCACCGCCTGCAGCAGGGCATCTGCTCGGTTGGGGTGTGGGGAGGTTCTGAAGAACCGAAGTGGAGGCCGAGAACTGAACTCGATTCTGTACCCGCGAGACAGAATGTCTGTTACCCACCGGTCTTTGACCTGTGACAGCCAAATGTCGCAAAAGCGGGAGAGCCTGCCACCGACCGAGGATGCGGAGGGAGGAGGCCGAAAGTCATGAGGTAGCCGCTTTGGAAGCGGTTCCTCCATTTGCTTTCCTGGGGCGTGAGTGAGCCCGCCAGGAATCTGAGCTCCCTTGTTCTTTCTGAGTCCTTTTGGACGAGGAGAATTGGGCCTTGCCCGAGCCTCGAAAGGACCGAAACCTCGACTGCCACTTTTTCTGTTGAGGTTTACTTGCTCTGGGCTGTGGTAAGGAAGAGTCCTTACCCTTGGACTGTTTTATGATTTCAGCCAATGGCTCACCAAACAGTCTGTCTCTAGATAATGGCAAGCTGGTTAAGCATTTTTTGGAACCAGCATCTGCTTTCCAGTCCTTTAACCACAAGGCTCTGCGCAAAACCACAGAATTGGCGGACGCCATAGCGGTACGGCTCGTAGATTCTAGGACAGCATTGATAGCATAGGTCGCAAACGCAGACATTTGCGAAGTTAGGGACGCCACTTGCGGCACTGCTGGATGTATGAAAGCATCCACCTGTGCTAAACCAGCTGAAATAGCTTGGAGTGCCCACACGGCCGCGAATGCTGGAGCAAACGACGCGCCGATAGATTCATAGACAGATTTCAACCAGAGGTCCATCTATCTGTCGTTGGCATCTTTAAGTGAAGCGCCATCCTCTACTGCGACTATGGATCTAGCCGCAAGCTTGGAAATTGGGGGATCCACCTTTGGACACTGGGTCCAGCGTTTGGCCACCTCAGAGGGAAAAGGATAACGGGTATCCTTAGAACGTTTAGAGAAACGCTTGTCTGGATGAGCGTCGTGTTTCTGGATCGATTCTCTGAAGTCAGAGTGGTCCAAAAAAGCACTTAATTTACGCTTGGGATATAGGAAATGGAACTTCTCCTGCTGTGCAGCTGCCTCCTCTGCAGAAGGGGCTGGGGGAGAAATATCCAACAGTCTATTAATGGCCGATATAAGGTCATTAACCATGGCGTCACCATCAGGGGCATCCAGATTGAGAGGGGCCTCAGGATTAGAATCCTGATCACCGTCCTCAGTCTCATCACAGAGAGACTCTTGTCGCTGAGACCCTGAGCAGTGTGATGACGTGGAGGGTCTTTCCCAGCGAGCTCGCTTAGGCTGCCTGGGACTGTCATCTGAGTCAGAGACTTCAGCCTGTGATGCTTGAGACCCCCCTGAAGTACGGATTAATTCCAACTGAGGGGGACCGGAGAGCATAGACACAGCAGTGTCCATGGTCTGAGCAACTGGCCTGGACTGCAAGGTCTCCAGGATTTTTGCCATAGTCACAGACATTTTATCAGCAAAAACTGCAAAGTCTGTCCCCGTCACCGGGGCAGGGTTCACAGGCGTCTCTGCCTGGGCCACTACCACCATAGGCTCTGGCTGACGAAGTGCCACTGGGACTGAACATTGCACACAATGAGAGTCGTTGGAGCCTGCTGGTAGATTAGCCCCACATGCAGTACAAACAGTGTACACAGCCTGTGCCTTGGCACCCTTGCGTTTTGCGGATGACATGTTGCTGCCTCCTCAGAGCAGTACAGGGTGTCCAGCCAAGAAGCGACCTTACAGTGCAACTATATATATATATGGTACCAAGAAAAAAGTACACTAATATAACACTGAGGCACTAGTGGGGCCAGCACTAAAGTGCAGCTTACCGCCCGCTTAGGAGCGGGTGTGTGGTCGCCGAAATCCCTTTAGTCTGGGTCTCCCAGAGCCTGCTGCCTTTCCCCAGCCAGACCGCATGTGTAATGGCTGCCGGCGTCCTTGTGGAGAGGGGGGGCGGGCCCTGGGCGTATACAGACGAAGAGCGGGAAGCCTGCTTCCC